>NC_091467.1:36834721-37172221 GCF_027789765.1 Dendropsophus ebraccatus | reverse complement strand
ATACATCTATAGCCGCCTGTGACTGTATATAGATCTATAGCCTCCTGTCAGTGTATATACATCTATAGCCGCCTGTGACTGTATATAGATCTATAGCCTCCTGTCAGTGTATAAACATCTATAGCCGCCTGTGACTGTATATAGATCTATAGCCGCCTGTGACTGTATATAGATCTATAGCCGCCTGTGACTGTATATAGATCTATAGCCTCCTGTCAGTATATAAACATCTATAGCCGCCTGTGACTGTATATAGATCTATAGCCGCCTGTGACTGTATATAGATCTATAGCCGCCTGTGACTGTATATAGATCTATAGCCGCCTGTGACTGTATATAGATCTATAGCCGCCTGTGACTGTATATACATCTATAGCCGCCTATCAGTGTATATACATCTATAGCCGCCTGTGACTGTATATACATCTAAAGCCGCCTGTGACTGTATATAGATCTATAGCCTCCTGTCAGTGTATATACATCTATAGCCGCCTGTGACTGTATATACATCTATAGCCGCCTGTGACTGTATATACATCTATAGCCGCCTGTCAGTGTATATACATCTAAAGCCGCCTGTGACTGTATATAGATCTATAGCCTCCTGTCAGTGTATATACATCTATAGCCGCCTGTGACTGTATATAGATCTATAGCCGGCTGTGACTGTATATAGATCTATAGCCGCCTGTGACTGTATATACATCTATAGCCGCCTGTCTGTATATACATCTACAGCCTCCTGTCAGTGTATATACCTCTATAGCCGCCTGTGACTGTATATACATCTATAGCCTCCTGTCACTGTATATACGTCTATAGCCTCCTGTCAGTGTATATACATCTATAGCCGCTTGTGACTGTATATAGATCTATAGCCGCCTGTGACTGTATATACATCTATAGCCGCCTATCAGTGTATATACATCTATAGCCGCCTGTGACTGTATATACATCTAAAGCCGCCTGTGACTGTATATAGATCTATAGCCTCCTGTCAGTGTATATACATCTATAGCCGCCTGTGACTGTATATACATCTATAGCCGCCTGTGACTGTATATAGATCTATAGCCGCCTGTGACTGTATATAGATCTATAGCCGCCTGTGACTGTATATACATCTATAGCCGCCTGTGACTGTATATACATTTATAGCCGCCTGTCAGTGTATATAGATGTATAGCCGCCTGTGACTGTATATACATCTATAGCCGCCTGTGACTGTATATAGATCTATAGCTGCCTGTGACTGTATATACATCTATAGCCGCCTGTGACTGTATATACATCTATAGCCACCTGTGACTGTATATACACATCTATACCCACCTATTACTGTATATAGATCTATAGCATCCTGTGAGTGTATATGGATCTATACCCGCCTGTCACTGTATATAGATCTATACCCACCTGAGACTGTATATAGATCTATAGCCGCCTATCTGTATATACATCTACAGCCTCCTGTCAGTGTATATACCTCTATAGCCGCCTGTGACTGTATATACGTCTATAGCCTCCTGTCAGTGTATATACATCTATAGCCGCTTGTGACTGTATATAGATCTATAGCCGCCTGTGACTGTATATACATCTATAGCCGCCTATCAGTGTATATACATCTATAGCCGCCTGTGACTGTATATACATCTAAAGCCGCCTGTGACTGTATATAGATCTATAGCCTCCTGTCAGTGTATATACATCTATAGCCGCCTGTGACTGTATATACATCTATAGCCGCCTGTGACTGTATATACATCTATAGCCGCCTGTCTGTATATACATCTACAGCCTCCTGTCAGTGTATATACCTCTATAGCCGCCTGTGACTCTATATACATCTATAGCCTCCTGTCACTGTATATACGTCTATAGCCTCCTGTCAGTGTATATACATCTATAGCCGCCTGTGACTGTATATAGATCTATAGCCGCCTGTGACTGTATATACATCTATAGCCTCCTGTCAGTGTATATACATCTATAGCCGCCTGTGACTGTATATACATCTATAGCCGCCTGTGACTGTATATAGATCTATAGCCGCCTGTGACTGTATATACATCTATAGCCGCCTGTGACTGTATATACATTTATAGCCGCCTGTCAGTGTATATAGATGTATAGCCGCCTGTGACTGTATATACATCTATAGCCGCCTGTCAGTGTATATAGATCTATAGCCGCCTGTGACTGTATATACCTCTATAGCCGCCTGTGACTGTATATACATCTATAGCCGCCTGTCTGTATATACATCTACAGCCTCCTGTCAGTGTATATACCTCTATAGCCGCCTGTGACTGTATATACATCTATAGCCTCCTGTCACTGTATATACGTCTATAGCCTCCTGTCACTGTATATACGTCTATAGCCTCCTGTCAGTGTATATACATCTATAGCCGCCTGTGACTGTATATAGATCTATAGCCGCCTGTGACTGTATATACATCTATAGCCTCCTGTCAGTGTATATACATCTATAGCCGCCTGTGACTGTATATACATCTATAGCCGCCTGTGACTGTATATAGATCTATAGCCGCCTGTGACTGTATATACATCTATAGCCGCCTGTGACTGTATATACATTTATAGCCGCCTGTCAGTGTATATAGATGTATAGCCGCCTGTGACTGTATATACATCTATAGCCGCCTGTGACTGTATATAGATCTATAGCTGCCTGTGACTGTATATAGATCTATAGCTGCCTGTGACTGTATATACATCTATAGCCGCCTGTGACTGTATATACATCTATAGCCACCTGTGACTGTATATACACATCTATACCCACCTATTACTGTATATAGATCTATAGCATCCTGTGAGTGTATATGGATCTATACCCGCCTGTCACTGTATATAGATCTATACCCACCTGAGACTGTATATAGATCTATAGCCGCCTATCAGTGTATATACATCTGTAGCCGCCTGTGACTGTATATAGATCTATACCCGCCTGTGAGTGTATATAGATGTATAGCCTCCTGTCAGTGTATAAAGATCTATAGCCTCCTGTCAGTGTATATAGAGCTATACGCGCCTGTGACTGTATATAGATGTATACTCGCCTGTCAGTGTATATAGATCTATAGCCACCAGGTAATCTGTGACTGTAAATACACATCTATAGCTGCCTTTGAGTGTATATACACATCTATAGCTGCCTGTGAGTGTATATACACATCTATAGCTGCCTGTGACTGTATATAGATGTATAGTCTCCTGGTCATCTGTTACTGTATATAGATCTATAGCCTCTGGGTCATCTGTGACTGTATATAGATTGATAGCCTCTTGTTACTTTATTAAGCTCTATAGTTTCCTGGTCATCTGTGGAGTGTATATAGATCTACAGATTCTGGTGATCTGTGACTGTATATAGATATACAGCTGTCTGGTCATCTGTGACCGTATATAGATCTATAGCTGTCTGGTCAATGTCACTGTATATAGATCTATAGCCGCCTGGTGATCTGTGACCGTATATAGATATACAGCTGTCTGGTCATCTGTGACCGTATATATATAGATCTATAGCTGCCTGGTCATCTGTGACTGTATATAAATCTATAGCTGCCTGGTCATCTGTGACTGTGTATAGATCTGTAGCTGCCTGGTCATCTGAGACTGTATATAGATCTATAGTCTTCGAACACAGTGGAATCAAATGGAGAACTAAGTGATTTCATTAAATAACTGGGCAAGTCCAGATTCCTACCCTGGGTACTATACGATGCAGGAGTGGATGCCAACCCAATAGTCAGGATCCAGAAAGGATTTCTTGTTTAGATTAAAAAAAAAAATTGTAGTGGTGTTTAAACCCAAACAAACAAAAAAAGAAACAAAAATGCTGTGTGTAATATCCACCTATTGTGTTGTTTAGCTATAAATATGTTGAGTTTGACGCAGTATTGGTGCAAAGCTGACAGCAGACTGTAGACACGATCAATAATAAAGTGTATACATAACTAAGCCTGTTCTGACTGAGGGTATGGGGGCACAGCTGGGGCAGGCTGGTGGTTGCATACATGCTGGGGCACTGGTTTGTATAGGACTCCCCTATACAGGGGTGCGTCAGGATGTGACATTATACCACTGTACTATATAGTATTATATACAAATTGAATGTACTTGTCCCCTGTTAGTGACTGGTACTGTGGGCTGGAGTCTTTTCATCTATTGTGCTTTTCTGTCTCGTTCTGTCTCCGATCCCTGCACATACTGTATGTTACATGTTGTGTGCAGCCTTGTATAACATGTCTTTATGATTTTGAAACAAACTTCTATAGTTGATGTAATAATCATAGAAGTAATCCTGTGATCCGTCTGCACAAATGGTGATCAGGAATGTTTGAGCGTGTATGACAGTGATATTTATAATGTCACGTAATTCATGGATACCTGTAAATGATTTAATCTGGCTAATTGTCACGGCCGTCCCCTCCATTACACAATTGCTATGGCGAGCGATGTCCCTGATTATCGTACAATGTTCACATAATGGCTTGAAGTTGTCGCATGTATTATGCAGAGAACTGACGTACCGATCTGTTGTGCTGCGGTCTGACCTGCGCAAATGCTTGTTGTAGTATGTGCAGTGAACGTAGCCGCATGTGCACAGGTGTATGTGCAAATAACAAAGCAAACTCATCCAGTCCTTGGAGGGTGATACAATCTTATGGCTAATAGGAATACATGCTTTATTCTGCACCCTGAGGTTTTTGTGGCAGGTTTTTTGTTTTGTTTTGTTTTGTAGCCAAAACCAGATTTAACAGGAATGAGAAACATAAAGGAAGGACATTTACTTCTCCTTCCTGCTGGATCCGCTGCATAAATAATAGTTTGTTTAAATCAGGGTGGGAAGTCCGTGCTGCTGCTTCGGACTACAGGAAAGAAAATTTACGGTGAGTAAAAAATTATCCTTTCCCTTACGTCCTCAGCAGCAGCACGAATGGGGATATAGCAAGCTATGAAAACAGACTAGGGAGGGCCATTACATTACAGAAGACAGAATGGCTGAGCCAAAAAACTGGTTGACTCGTGAATATCTAGTCTATAGTGCTTGACAAAGGTATTGACGGACGACCATGAAGCAGTCCTGCATATTTGTTCCAAGGGTACAGATCTTTTTTCAGCCCATGTGGATGATATTGCCCTCATTGAATGTGCCTTGATTGCACCAGGTACCTGTAATTCCGCTTCTTGGTAGCATATGGAGATGACTTCCCTTATCCATATGGACAGAGAAGCTTTGGATGACCTGCATCCTTTGTTTTTCCCTGCAAAGGATAAAAACAAGTGGTAAGATTTCCTGAAGGAGTTTGCCCGTTCAATATACATGCTCCAAGCCCTTCCCACATCTAAGGGATGAAGCTCCTTCTCTCCCGTGTTGGCAGGAGTAATGGATTGTAACAATGGAGATGTGGAAGAGACTTTCACCCACCAGGCTTCAAACATCATCTTTACCTTCAGGTAGGTTCTGTAGGCAGTTGTGGCTCTGGACTGCAGAAGAGTAGTCACCACTTTGACAGCATATCAATTCCCACCTTGTTGACGGCAGTCAAGCTTCGGACAAGCCTGCCCTCTTGAGTTATTAATTGAGGGTATACAGAAGCCTCCAGATTATTCCTATGGAATTAGCGCCATGCTTTTGGATAATAAGAGGCCATCATGAAACCAGAGACTCGCTACTCGCAAGATTTTTAGACTCTGCCCACACTTGGCAGGGACGCTGGGAGTAATCTCTGCTACTGTGAGTCAGTAGCTGGGGAGACTGGGAGACTTCCCAGAACATTCTTAGGCAGGGGGCTCACCATTTTGAACCATGCCCTCTTGGGTCAATAGGGGCAAATGAGGCTGACCAAGGCCCAACCTTGTCTGAGATTCTGCAAGACTTTGGGCTTTATAGGAGTGAGGAAAAAAGGTTTTCCAATTTGAACCTTGAATAGGAATAGGTCCATCCTCCATGCGATTTACCAGAAAGCTTCTGGTCCAGAGACCCTTCCTCCGACAGGGTTACATCGCAGCATAGATTGCCAGCAGACAAAATGCCCCTGCCTCCAGTAGTAATGCTACTGATTTAGTGCCCCTATAAAGATCGATATGCGCCATCCTAGATGCGGTTTTGATCTTATACTGATAGCTTACCATAGATTGATGTGCTGGAGTGGACTAGTATTCCTTTCATATGTTGGATACCAGCATCATCTCTGATGGGGATTAAGGCTCCTTTGCTTGCTGCTCCTGCATACAAGCGCCCCACTGCTTGATATATCAATGGTTTTCTCTACCCACTTCATTGGGAGACTGCTGCCATTGAGCAGGGAAAGCTATCCTTTTCTCTGGGTGTTATTTCCAGTGTAGACATAAGACCCAAGGGTATCAGATGAAGTGACAGCAACTGGGGAGTGCTGAGAACCCCGACTTGTGTCAACTTCTGTGATCTCTCTGGAGGAAGAGAGAGTGTCACAGACTGGGGATCTATTCTCTTCTCTAGGAATTGTTCCATGCCAGAAACAATGATGAGCTTCAATTTTCTTAAACAGTCAAAGTACAATAGACATCGCCTTGGTGACTGTAGATGGAGCCAAGATGATTCCAAACAGAAGGGCTGTAAATTTAAAAGAATGCCAATTGCCTTGTACAAAGGGTCTTGATGTAAAGGAATATGCAGCTTTTGTCTGTAGACAGGTACATGGGGGTATACATGGTCAGATAACATCCTTCTTCTAGGAGGGAACTACAGAGCATAAATCCTCCATACAGCAGCTTTCTCAGAGGAGGCTGTATACAGGTACATGCAGGTATACCTGGTCAGATAACATCCTTCTTCTAGGAGGGACCTACAGATCATAGATCCCACATACAGCACCTTTCTCAGAGGAGGCTGTATACAGGTATACACGGTCAGATAACATCCCTCTAGGAGGGACCCACAGATCAAAATTCAATATGGTAGCCTTTCCTATCATATAACACTGGTACAGACCTCTCTCATTACATTATGGAAATAAATTGTCAGAAAAGACGTAGTCACAAGTTCTTGTCCCCATCCCCAAGGCCTCAGAGACGTCTGGTCCTTCTTGTGCAGGATTCTTTCCTTTACCTTCCGTACTAGAATTCCTACGGAATGTGGAACAAAAGTAGAAGTTCCTTCTCTTCTTATTAGACTGAGGCAGATAATAGACCTGATCATAAGAAAAAAAGATCATATGAAAAAAAGAACTTTCATGAGAATGTCCAATACAGATCCAACTATCTTTATATTGGAGTGACCATCTGCCCCCTTTCAACGAAGGACCAGTCTCCAAACTGTGGGGATCGGGCAGCCAAGTATACTGCTCAGCTATAGTAGTATAGACAATTTTTTTTTTTTTTTTTTTGAACAAAGGTATTTGTGCGTCTGAAGGAGCCATGACCTTGGACTCCATCCAGTTCAGCCTGTAGATTATCATTCAGATGTAAAATCTTAAGCAGTCATTGTCTCTTCTGAGAAAAAGTTGCAATCCACAAACAAATTCTCTGCCACCTGAAAGTGGAATCTTGCAGGATCTGTACGCCAAGAAAGCTTTTTCTCCTCCAGAAGTTCTGTTACCAGAATCCTGCTACATCCAAGGATGGAAATTGTGCCAGACTGACCGGCTGACTAACAGACTAGTGCAGAGTGCCTGGAATCAGACACACAGGTGCACTGAATATGCAACCAGCCATCCTAAGGCGGTGTTCACACATAGCAGCTTCATAGCTTTACTGCATCCTTCAGTACACAGAAGCTCCATAGGGTCACTGCATCATCTGATATCAGTATTACAGAGTGTAACTAGACAGCAGGTGTACACAGTATTACAGAGTAATTATACTGCAGGTATACACAGTACACATCCAGCATCTCTAAGCATGTAGCTTCATAGGTCACTGCATTATCTGATAACAGTACTAATCAGATAGGATTGTAGATGTGTACATCTGTGTACTAAGGCCATGTTCACACACAGTAGCTTTACTGCATTCTTAAATAGCAGCACTTGAGCAGCGCAAAAAAGCTCCATAGAATCACTGCATCATCTGATGGCGATATTAGGGAAAGTAATCAGATAGCAGGTGTATCCAGTACACATCCAGCAGCTCTAAGCATGTGCTCACACACATAGCTCCATATGGTCACTATATGATCTGATAGCAGTATTAGGGAAAGTAATCAGATATATGTATCCAGTACACAACTAGCAACTCTAAGGCTGTGTTCACACACAGTAGCTTTATAGGGCACTGCATCATCTGATAGCAGTATAGTGAAAGAAATCAGACAGCAGGTGTTACACAGTACACTACAATTCTAAGGCAATGTTCACACACAGTGGCTTCATAACTTCACTGCATTCTTAAATAGCAGCACACAGAAGGTCCACATGATAACCATCATCTGATAGCAGTATTAGCGAAGGTAATTAAATAGCAGGTGTACATAGTACACGACTAAATTCTAAGGCAGTGTTCACACACAGTAGCTTCACTGCATTCTTAAATGTCAGCACACAGAAGGTCCACATGATCACTGTATCATCTGATAGCAGTATAGTGAAAGTATAAATAGACAGCAGGTGTATAGTATACAACTAACAATTCTAAGGCCGTGTTCACACCGTAGCTTCACTGCATTCTTAAATGTCAGCACACAGAAGGTCCACATGATCACTATATCATCTGATAGCAGTATAGTGAAAGTAAATAGACAGCAGGTGTATAGTATACAACTAACAATTCTAAGGCTGTGTTCACACACCGTAGCTTCACTGCATTCTTAAATGGCAGCACTCGAGTAGCACACAGACGCTCCATAGGGTGACTGCATCATCTGTTAGTATTAGTGAAAGTTATTAGACAGGAGGTGTATCTACCACTACACAATAACTCTAAGGCTGTGTTCATACACAGTTTTATAGCTTCATTGTATCATCTGATAGAAATACTGGAAAAGTAATCAGACCGCAGGTATACACACTACACAACTACAATTCTAAGGCTGTGTTCACACACACAATTTCACTGCATCATCTGGTAGCAGTACTATAGAAAGTAATTAGGCAGCAGGTGTTCACAATGCACAAATAGCAGCTGTAGGGTTGTGTGCACACACAAACACAGTTTTATAGCTTCACTGCATCATCCGATGGCAGTACTATAGAAAGTAATGAGGCAACAGGTGTACACAATTAGCAGCTCTAGGGCTGTGTTCACATACAGTTTCAGAGCTTCACTGCATCATCTGGTAGCAGTACTATAGAAAGTAATCAGGCCGCAGGTGTGCACCCTGCACAACTAGCAGCTCTAGGGTTGTGTGCACACAGTTTTATAGCTTCACTGCATTATCTGATGGCAGTACTATAGAAAGTAATGAGGCAACAGGCGTACACAATTAGCAGCGCTAAGGCTGTGTTCACACATACAGTTTCATAGCTTCATTGTAGCAGTACTGGAGAAAATAATGAGACAGTAGGTGTACTAAATACACAACTAGCAGCTCTAAAGCTGTGTTCATGTATACACACTATAGTTACATAGGTCACTCATATAGTGAAGCAGTCTAACAGGACTTGCACAACCAATGTTAAAAAAGTGAAAGACATTGAAACGAAACATTTGAGGCGAAAAAGCTTCATACAGCACATATATAATATATATATATAATCTTCAAAAATCCTCCTGACAAACAGGCCAGGCTTCCAGCTCAAAAGAAAAAACAGCATATCTTACCTTGCTGAAGTATCAAGAAACATCAGCAGCTGCCCAGGTGAGGACACAGATCTGGCAGCACCATGATACTTACTGCAGCAGCCGCCCAGGTGAGGACACAGATCTGGCAGCACCATGATACTTACTGCAGCAGCCGCCCAGGTGCAGCAGCTTCCTGGCTTTCCTCACACAGCGGCTCCATACAGCAGAGAAGCTGAGTGATAGCTCTACTAAAAAGTAAATAATCTCCTCTCTGATACAGCAGAGCAGGAAAAACAACATTTTTATAAACTTCCCCTCTCCACACGACCATGTGGAAAGGAAGAAACTTTGGAAAGGAAAGTCAGACACAAACATAGGCCTGAGCCTGCTTCCCTCTCCTACCACCTGTCCCACAGGAGGACAGAAAAAAACACAAGGAGGAGGGGTCTGTATGGCCTTCTTATAGGGCTCCTAATCAATCTTTTATTAGTACCATCTGTCCTACCATTGCAGGAAGATAGGATCTTCCCCATTCGTGCTGCTGCTGAGGACGTAAGGGAAATGCTTTATTCTGCACCCTGAGGTTTTTGTGGCAGGTTTTTTGTTTTGTTTTGTTTTGTAGCCAAAACCAGATTTAACAGGAATGAGAAACATAAAGGAAGGACATTTACTTCTCCTTCCTGCTGGATCCGCTTTTGCCTTGGAATTCAAGAGAAAATAACTAAAAACTACCACAGAAACTGCAACAAAAAACTGTGGGGGAAAGTTTTTGTGTGAAGGTTTTTATTCGTTTTTGTTTTGAGCCAAAACCCGAAGTGGCTTCAATAGAAATGAGAAACATAAAGAAAGGGCAAACACTTCTCCTTCTCAGAATCTATTTCTGACTTTGGATAAAAAAAAACATAACTAAAAAAACTGCCAAAAAATGCAACTATATGGCAAATGTATTATTGGAAATGTGCCAGAATACAGGTGTAAATTTGCTGCAAAAACACTGACTTATGTTATGGCTATTGGGGGAGAAAGGGGGGCATGGCTTGCACAGTGTTCAGAATGCATGCCTTATGTGGAAACAGCCTTAGTCATATGCTTAGTGATCTTCCCCTTCCTGCTATATGTTGTTCGCAGCCAGAGCAACAGAGTCCTGCAATAATTTGGGGAGCTGGTATTCTGTTATCATAATAAAACACCATAACACCACAAGGACCAAAAGAAACTGCTATACCGTGAATTAATAGTGCAAACATAGAGTGCCCAGCAGTAATTGTCCTCAAATATAGAGTGCCCACCAGTGATTGTACTCAAACATACAGTGCCCACCAGTGATTGTCCTCAAACATAGAGTTCCCACCAGTAATTGTTCTCAAACATAGAGTGCCCCCAGTAATTGTTCTCAAATATAGAGTGCCCCCCAGTAATTGTTCTCAAACATAGAGTGCCCACCAGTAATTGTCCTTGAACATAGAGTGCCCACCAGTGATTGTTTTCAAACATAGAGTGCCCACCAGTAGTTTTCCTCAAAGACAGAGTGCCCACCAGTGATTGTCCTCAAACATAGAGTGCCCACCAGTAGTTTTCTCCAAACATAGAGTTCCCACCAGTAATTGTCCTTGAACGTAGAGTGCCCACCAGTGATTGCACTCAAACATAGAGTGCCCCCCAGTAGTTGTCCTGAAACATACAGTGCCCACCAGTAATTGTACTCAAACATAGAGTGCCCACCAGTAATTGTACTCAAATAGAGTGCCCACCAGTAATTGTTCTCAAACATAGAGTGCCCCCCAGTGATTGTACTCAAACATAGAGTGCCCCCCAGTAGTTGTCCTGAAACATAGTGCCCACCAGTAATTGTACTCAAACATAGAGTGCCCACCAGTGATTATACTCAAACATAGTCCATCAGTCCATAGTCCATCAGTGCACCAATCTGCCTACCTCCATGAAAATGAAGGTGGCATTCTGCAGTCACATCACTCTGACTGCTCATCACTGCAGATCGCCAGATAAATATCCATTAGCAGGGACAGGCACAGGGCACAGGGTGCTGTAGCCCCGCCCCAAGTGAACCAAACCACTTAATTAACATATTATAACCTGATGTTAGTTTATAGTTAAGGAAGGGGGGGGGGGATTGCTTTCCAATGGGTCAACACAGTAAGGTGAACATGATGGACTCTTTTCTCAGGTAGGTAAGTATTACTTTTGATGACTAAAATAAATCATTTTGCCATTTGTGACTGACCAGCCATCACAGATAAAAAAAAACACAAAAAAACAAAACAATTTTTTCTATCTTCTTCTAGTAGATACACAGACCGCTGGGCATGCCTGGTAGAAGACCCGCCTCTGGTTTTGCTTACCAGAGCATCAGGGGCACTACAGTAACATATTCAATGATCCTGGGTGGAGAGGGGTTCTGCATGAGATTATAGCGTGAGAGCGGAGGGGTTTACATGTAACTACAGTATATTATGAGTGAGCTCTGCATTTAATTATACTGGACAGCAGCTTTACATGTAATCTTTGGAGGGGGTAGGTTCTGCATACAGTTATACCGTAGAGGAGGGAAGGGAATGCCCTATGTAAGAGTTGTGTTTTGTTGTAAAGGTTATGTTGGGGGGGGGGGGGGGTTACTCTTGCTGTGTAGTTGACTGGAATGAGAGGAAGCAGTGCTTTAGATGGACTGTGTATGTCTGGATGTGTATATGTAGGTTACACTGAACATCAGTATCATAGTACTCTGGTTATTAAACTCTGAAGTTTTTAAAGAGTACCTATCTAAAGTTTTTAGGCTGCTAAACTGCCATCATAATGTTAATTTAAATGTGAATATACTTTCTTCTGTATGATAATTCCGTTTGAAGAGTAATATGCCAGCTACAGCCTCCTGAAGCTGCCTCTGAGTACATCCTGATCGTCTGGTAAAGATCAAGCCAAAGAAGAAGCTTTTTCCTCCACAGCAGAGATGTATTTTCTCTTCCAAACCTGAAGCTGTCTTTCAAGCAAAGAGATGGTTTTCCCCTTCAAGATTCCTGCTTTCCCATTCAATTCAATTCAAGTGTTCCAGAAACACCTGTGAGAAGAAGAAGCTACAAGCAAAGACACGGCATTAAGTCACCATTTCCAGTTCGTTGTTCTACAACCTCCTTCTACTAGTTTATGGTTATATAATCTACCCAAGTGTCCTATGACATGCTGATCATTTACCTGATCATACTCCTGCAAGTGTCCCACCGGGTATCGTATGACCAGCCAGCCAAACTGTGATCATCCTCATAAGAATCTAGTCCCTTTAAATAGCTATATTTCTACTAAAGTGCCTTAAAGCTAAAGTCTTTAATAAACCTGCTAATTGCAGTAACTTTAAAGGGACAATGACCAAATATTCTTATTCCCAAGCATAAAGGCTGTATCTACCTTGTGCTGTACAAGACTGTATGATTATTGGCTTTTTGCCCAAATACTGTTCAGTAAAGTTACAGCTGTTTCCTGGAATGAGTCTTCAGAAGTCATTGTACACGCTACAAACTACGGTCCATAAATCACATTCAATGATTGGGTCATGTATCGGTAGCCATTGTAGTGCCAATGGACCATATCAAATCATAAAATAACAAGTAGAATAAACAATTGGCGGACTCCCAAGATCACATGACTGGAAGCTTAAGAAACAAACACACCGCAACTAGTATGGTATCTTTTATATGTTGGGCACATAAAGCGTAAAGATCTTTCCTAACCAAAGACTGAAAGGGAGTAGACACTTGAAATACACTATGCAGTATGCCTATAGCCTCAGATACATGGACAGTCTTGTGAAGCAGTTGCTTGGGAGTGTAGTGGTCACATGATCAGACTTCTCTATCGGCAGGAACTGACATCAAGCATTATCCAGGGTTACTTCCAGCTCTTCAGGGGTTAAATATTTATTTCAAAGGCTTCGTTCAGCCCCCCCTTGGATGTAATATATTAAGTTAAAAATTCCAGTACATTTCCTTTCTTTTAAGAGTCTGGAAGCGATTACCGGCATCTTTAGGGACATAATCAATAGACCAGGCTAGGAATTTAGAAGAATCACAATTGTGTGCCTGGAAACACTAGAAGTCAAGGAGCCATTGGTAATGTTCGATCTGCATCTCCTATCTTTGATGGGTGCCCTTTAACCTGCTCTTTAGAACTTTGGGATAAAAAAAAATGTTTGTTTTAGATCATTTTTTTTTTATTCTCTTAAACTGACGGTAAGCTAAGTTTTCCAACAGTAAGGGTCCAACATGTACAGGATCCGCAGCAGATTTGATGGCGCAGATTTGAAGTTTCAGATTCAAAGCAAATCAAATCTGCACCATCAAATCTGCTGCAGATCCTGTCCGTGTGAACGCACCCTTACTGTTGGAAAACTTAGCTGTAAAGTTTCAGCCCCATAGAATCTTATTCAAAAAGGAAACAAATTGGTGAGCTTCATTTTCAGACTCTTCCTATATAAGAAATTAGGTTGTGGATAGGCGATTTAAAAAAAAAAAAAAAAAAATTGGATACCAAATTTCATTACTGTAAATAATAATTACTGTCAATTTCTAAAGTATAAAGGTAATAGTGTCCAAGAGGAATTGTTTCTGCTGGAGGGGGTACGTTTACATAATTAAGTAAGTATACACTCCGTACTCAAAATGACGAATACTCATGAATACTCAAATGTAATTGTCAAGTGGAATACCTGTTAGGCTGGGTTTACATATAACATACCAAAACTAATTTTCCCATAAGAAATCATATAAATGCAGACGATTGGTTCCAAACCCCAAAAATAATGATTTATTATTCTGAGTAACATGTAAAACAGATGAAACAAACATTCAGAAACAGCAGAATATGTGATATTATAAGTTACTGTACAGTAATGGAGAGGATGGGAAACACAGGGGCTGACAGAGACTGCAGGGAGCATGAAGGAATAAGCAGGGCAGATGTGGGCACATACATGCAGCATTCTCTGTCCGGGGAGAGAGAGGTTACAGCTATGCAGAGATTACCTTCACAGTCCTGTCCCCTGATGAAAGCCCCAGCCTGAAGTGGATCTGCTATGATTTGGAAGCTGAGGGAGACATCCTGGGTCAGAGTACAGTGCTGTAGATCCCGCTATGCAGACCATGCCCCTCCTCCACTCGCTCTCCCACCCAGTACGGGGAGCTCTTAAACCAAAGCAATGCTATTAAACCAAGTCACAATTTTGAAAAACTGTGAGCTCTTAAAACGCTCTTAAACCAAGTTACTCTTAAACCAAGGTACCACTGTACAGGGAGGTATTACTGTATATGGACATGTGTGGTGCTAATATAGGTGTCATTACTACCGTACTAAGAGAAACATCATTACTATCTGGGGCAAAGGTGGCATTATTACTATATGGGGCACAGGGTCAACTATTATATTATGAAAGCACAGGAGGGTATTATTACTTCTGTATCTGGGCATTGTGGATATTATAAAAGTATAGAAGCACAGGGGCATTATTTATGGATGGGGCACTATTACTCTTTGGGCGCTCAGGGGGTTTTATTTGCAAATGGAGTGACAGTAGGAGCATTGTTAGTGAGTGGATTGCATAGTAAGGGTACTATTAATGGGGACATTATAGTACACTAATAAGGGAA
Organism: Dendropsophus ebraccatus; assembly: GCF_027789765.1. NCBI lineage: Eukaryota > Metazoa > Chordata > Amphibia > Anura > Hylidae > Dendropsophus > Dendropsophus ebraccatus. The sequence goes on along the minus strand of NC_091467.1, from coordinate 37,156,832 downwards.
CCATACTCCATGGACAAGAGTTGCAGTTGGAAAAAGTTGTCATCAACATCATATGGATAAAAGTTATGACAGGAGTCACATGGAGAAGAAATTGAAAATGGAATCCATCTGATCAGAGAAGATGTCACCTGTGAGACACTATAACTGTAATCACTCCTATGGGCTGATGAGCTCCTGTATAATACTACAGTACTACATACCATTGAATGGCCACTATATGGGAAATATTGGTTACAATATTGGTTATTTGTCAATTACAAATCTGTATACCTTTCTGACATCAGTTAATTTGAAAGAAAAAGATTTTCGCTGGATAACTGTGGGCACTGTGGGCATTGCTTGCGAGTGAAACAACGCCCCCAAACAATGTCCATTAGCTCTCCACAACATGCTTCCATCCCCCTGTCATCTCTGGAAGTATAGAAAGAGGAAGTGGAAGGACCTTTTTTCTGCTCTCTGGGTAACCCTTTTAACTACATGATATTCTGGGGTCAAATCTAATTTGGGAACTGGAAATTAACAGTATCAATTTCCCATTCAGTTCCAAAAAAATGTAAAAAAATATAATGAAGTACTTTTTTTTTTGTATTTGATTTGTCGTGCTGACACCGTGCCACTACTACTAGCCCACTAGATAGATGTACTACAGCTACTGCCATCGCTACAGCTACTGTACCACCATTCATGGTGACAAAGCAACTAGGCCTACACAGCTGTCTATCTCTTGCCTTGTCCATCATGTTTCATACAGTACTACTACAGGTGATGCCGTCACTGCAGCTATTACTAAAACCATTTACACCCTTGTCATTTTCTTACTGTACTGTTGCTGCTGCTGTACAGCAAGCCCTGCACATATCCTGCATTGGTCTTCATATTCCATACTACACTGCTTCTACTGGTGACCCTACCAAGCAGCACAGGGTAAATAGGAAAAAAAACACTTATAAAAAAAGAGAGGCTTTTGTGAGAAAACAGATAACCAGTGCTCAGAATAAATGAATACACACCCCTTTAAAAGTAAGCTTTTATACCCTCCATGAAACTAGGACGCAACACCACGAAATTACTACTTAATATTCTCACTGCAGCCAGGTGCCTGGTAGCCCGGTTGTGGAAGAGAGTAGTAGTTCCCACAAGAAATGATCTCTTTACGCGAATTTTAGATGTTAGGAACATGGAACAGCTCACTGCTATGATTAAAGGGGTTATCCAGCGCTACAAAAACATGGCCACTTTTCCCCTACTGTTGTCTCCAGTTCAGGTGCGGTTTGCAATTAGGCTCCATTTACTTTAATGGAACTGAGTTTCAAAACCCCACCCAATCTGGAGACAACAGTAGGGGGAAAGTGGCCATGTTTTTGTAGCGCTGGATAACCCCTTTAATGACAGGCTTGACCAACTCAAAAAGGTTTGGAATCTTTGGGATGTGTATTGGGCAGAGCAAGAATCGGCCTCCACTGGGGTTCCACACCAGGTTCAATCTTAAAACTCAGCCCTTATACCCTCCCATCTTCCCCGTGTGTTCCTTGTCTTGTCTTGTACTCTTGACAGTTCTGTCTTAATGACTACACTTCTACTGTGTTTGTCAGATTTATTGAGGCATGTAACCAACTATGCAATGCTTCTTTTGTATCTGTTATGCAATTGTTGACTTCCTTTTTGTATTTCTTTTACTGGAAAATGTTAAAAATTTCAATAAAAATACAAAAAAGTAAGTTTTTATAACCAATACTTCACTGAACAAAACAATAATTTCCGATATGTGGACAAGACAAGGTTTCATAGAAAATCTGTTTAACCCATACCATGAAAGGAAGTTTAATAATAGAACTCTACATACAAAAGCTTCGGTTTTTCTAAAGGCAAAAATGAACACACCCTAAATCAACTACTACTACAGCTAGTATTTTGCATGTTCTAGGCATGAACAAGATGGTGATTAATTAAAACATCAATATTTTTCCATTCAAGAACGACCTCTTTTACAGCCTGGATGCTGGGTGGAGAGCGATGCTTAACTTGTCTCTTCAGAATTCCCTGTAAGTATTCAGTTGGGTTCATATGAGGAGACATACTTGGCTAATGAAGCACTTTCACCCTGTGCTTCTTCAGAAATACAGCAGTAAGCAGTAGCCTTAGATGTGTTTTAGACCATTGTCCAAAAGTGCATGACAACCAAGAGCACAGAGTGATGGTAGCATCTTCTCTTTCAATATATTCCAACTCTTACATGATGCCATCAATAAAATGCAGCTCCCCAACACCAGCTCATGCCACCCCACATAAAGACACTGCCACTATGTTTCACTATAGACACCAGGAGAAGCCTCCTTCATGGATGACACCCATGTATACCATTCATCTGCAGTGTTCATTGTTTTGTGTTACCACATTAGATTTCTACTTCTTTAGCTATGTTCACGCAATGTTTTTTTCAGCTCTGTTTAAAATTACGTCCGTTATTTTGAGTCTAAAATAACAGATGTCATTTAGCTGCCTGGCCTCTCCTTAGTGCAATGACAGCTGTTGGTACATTATTCTAGTTGGGCTTACTAATTGGCCTTTGGATGTGTCTTAATTGAAAAGTCCATTGAATTTAAAAGTAAAACAAAAAGAACGGTGAAAAAACGAAAACTGTGTGTGAACAACTAAAACGTCCATTATTCAATGCATTGCGTGCAATGAACGTCCATCTTTACATTGACTTCAATGCTATACCATTGCAGTCAGTTAAATTGCGGCAATAACGGACATTTTTTTTTTAAATCAAAATTGGATGCCTTTTCTATATTTTTGACGTTGTGTGAACATAGCCTTAGGTAATTGCAGTAAACTTGTGTGGCAAATTTATTTAACCCTCTTCAGCAGGAAACATTCCTGTTTAGGTGGTAACTTCCATGAACAGCCTGGACATCTCTGTAAGATAGTTGTAGCTTTGTTATATTTTTGTATTAATATCTTTTGTAAAGTATTCTGACATGGTAAGTAAAGCTGTGTGAATTTTCCTGGGACCACTTTTGCGTAATGTAATTATTTTCTTTCTGACATTTCTCCCCCATGTGATGCCATTGCTGCCAACGTGAAATAGGAAGAAGAGATTTTCTTTGTTAAGTAACATCCCTTTATAGACACCTGTGTAATAAAGAATTATACTCACCTGTGGTTATATTCCTGTAATTAGCGCTTTATATTCTAAACTTGTAATGCAGTAATACAACAAGAATTCAATGGGAATGTATCAATCAATTGTAATAATCGATCATTTCATTGCAGTAATTAATCATTTAAAGGAGAACTATCTGCAGGTTAGATGAATCTAAGCTGCTGATAGTTCCCTTTAAATGCCATCCAGCATTAACACAATGAAACTCTAAGGCCGGGTTCACACAGCGTAAGACACCGGCCGTTCGGTGTCAGGGAAGTTTATCCTGGCCGGTAATGCAGAACCGTCAGGATAAAGTTAATTTCTATTGAATTGGGATGCGGGCGCATCCGCGTGCTCCCACATCCCAATTGACCATTGCACACAATGAAAAGTGTGGCCGGAGCCACACTCTCCATTGTGTGAACTTTCAGTTTTTGTTGTGGCCACTTGCTATCCCGGCCGGAGTGTATACTATGGGGGAGATTTATCAAAGGGTGTAAAATTTAGACTGGTGCAAACTACCCACAGCAACCAATCACAGCTCAGCTTTAGGCAGTGCTGAAAGGAAAGCTGAGCTGTGATTGGTTGCTGTGGGCAGTTTGCACCAGTCTAAATTTTACACCCTTTGATAAATCTCCCCCTATGTGTTTACACTCCGGTTGTCTGCAGCATAATGTGCATTGTCTGCAGCATAATGTTAATTATCAATTAATCATGGTCGTTGTTGCAAATTGCAACAACCGCCGTGAGTAATTGATAATTTATGTTGTGTGAACATAGCCTAATGCATGCAAACATACCTCTTTGTTTGATCCTAAGGCTGAGTTCACACATGCAGTAACGCAATGAAAATGGAATGTGAATGCATCATTTAATAATTGATCATTATGAGAGTTGAGAGGATTGAGAGACTCATCTGGCAGTGCCATCTCCAGGTACAGAGGAATAAAACAAAAGTCATCTCCAGAAAGAGATGCAATGGATTTTAAGATTTAGAATCTAACAGAGGCTTAATTTCTTGCCTGTATCAGAATATATTCTCTAAATACAGTGGTTTACGAGCATAATTTGTTCCGGGACTGTGCTTTTAATCCAAATAACTCCTAAACCAAAGCCAATTTTCCCTTAAGAAATCATTATAATGCAGACAATTGGTTCCACAATCCAAAAATAATGATTTTTTTTCTGAACAACATGTAGAACAGATGATACAAACAATGAGAAACAGCAGAATATGTCATATAAGTTACTGTACAGTATAGCAATCAGTATGTGTAGTATAATGTATAGTAAGTGCTTGAACCTGAAAAAACAGCAGTAGTTTGTAGATACAGGCTAGAATAGAGAAGCAGGGCTGCTGTCAGAGTTCTGTGTGGTCACATGACAGCAATGGAGAAGGGGTGTATTCAGCATGGAGCAATCAGGAAGAGAGAATCACAGAGCTGTGTAGCAGGACAGTGACAGAAACTTCTACATACAGCAGGGCATATGTGGGCACAGTATAGCAGCACTCTCTATCTGGGGAGAGAGGGTTTACAGCTATGAAGAGATTACCTTGACAGTCCTGTTCCCTGATGCAAGTCGCAGCCTTAAAGGACAACTCCCATGAAAAACTTTTTCCTAGTAATTGAAGCACATTACAAAGTTATATAACACTGTAATATACTTCAATCACCTGTCTGTCCTCCTTCCCTGTCTTTTCCCCCCTCAACCCCCCACCAGGAAGTGTAAGAAACTCCTTCATACCTAATTACTGTCGTCACCAGGCTGCTCTCTCAGCTCCTTCTAGTGACGATGAGTCATCAGCAGGAGGGCGGGTCTAGGTCCTGTCACACCAGCCTCCCCCTCCCCTGCCTGGTCAGGTGACTAGGCTTGCTCAGCTCCCATTGGCTGAGCAACTGTAAGCCATCTGTCATTCTGCAACTCAATAATGACTCGTGACTGACTCCCGACACATAACCAGCTACAGGACCCCCTCCCCCATACTCCCTCCTGCTGCCGAGTGGACTCAGTGAGTGAGTGAGTGATGTCACTTGCTTATCTTTCTCCTCACTCCAGGCATGTCAGCTACACAGACGTCTTATCTCTCTCCTGCTGCCCTGACCTAATTAGGGACGGCGATCCTGCAGAATGTACACTACAGTGAGGTGAAAGTATGTGTGTGCAGCTTCAGTGTGTGTATACAGCAGCCTGACTGAAGAGAGCAAGAGAGGGGGTCATGTTTAGTGTATGATGGGAGTTGTAGTGAATGGAGGGGCAGGCACTTGCTGTGTCACAGCAGGGGGCTGGCTTGTCACAGCAGCCAAAGTGCATCATGGGAAGCTGAAACCAGGAAGCAAGGAAGAAATGAAGAACAAGACTAGAAATCAGAAGGTACACAGACAGTGGGAAATTCAAACAGTGACAGCTCAGGAGGGATGATAAGTATAAAAGCTAGGTTTCTGATTGGTTTTTGTGTTTTTTTCCTTAGCGCGGGAGTTGTCCTTTAAGTGGATCTGCTATGATTTAGAAGGCGAGGGAGCCTTTCTGGGTCAGAGTACAGTGCTGTAGATCACGCTATGCAGACCCTGCCTCTCCCCCACTTTTCCTCCCACCAAGTATAGGGAGCTCTTAAACCAAAGCAATGCTCTTAATCCAAGTTACAATTTTGAAAAACTATGAACTCTTCTTGCAAAACGCTCTTAACCTCCTCCCACCGCTGCACTGTAAATTAACGTCGCTGCAGCCTATGCCTAACGCTGCAGCGACGTTAATTTACGTTCAAGGATAACACAGGCGCAGGAGCTGCGCCTGTGTCATCTGCAGTGAGTCCTGGCTATCAGTGATAGCCGGGGACCTGCCACAACTCTCAGCACTGGAGCCGCGCTCCGGGGCTGAGAGTTAACCCTATAGATATTGCAGTCAGCACGACCGCAGCATCTATAGGGCTCCAGACAGAGAATTCTCACTCTACAGAGGTGATCGCAGAGCCCCAATGGAAGCTGGAAGCCTCAGGCTTCCGGTTTCCTGGCTATGGAGGCTGGCGGGGGTCGGGAGGGAAGGCAGGGCGTGTGGCCGTGCGCTCTGCCCCCTACCCTCTCTCCCAGAGAAGGGTCTCCCAGGGACAGAGAAGAGGGGGCAGACATAGGGACATGAGCTTATGGGATCATTATGATCCCATAAGCTGATGTCCAAAAACGACCTGGGCATTGATGCATCAATGACCCCAGGTCATGAAAGGGTTAATCCAAGTTACTCTCAATCCAAGGTACCACTGTATATGGATACATTTCCAATGACATTGAGGGAGGCTGATATTGGGCCAATAGAGGAGAGACAATTGGAGATAAGCCTACAGATGACCTCCAAACTGTCTCTGGGAGAGCAACATCAGTTATCTCACTATTGTACTCCAAAGTTCCTATTCTGAATCAATGCACAATGTTTTTGGCATTTTTCCAAGCTTCCAATACTGGAGGGGGATAACTTCGGCCATACACAAAGCTTACTCAGTAGATCTACAGCAATCCCCACTGGTTTATATCTTGAGATATATAGATGATCTGGCCCTTGATGTATGTGAGCAAATAGCGGTCTCTTGTTTTATTTTCTGTTTATGGCATGTTAATAATCACTAAGCACTGGCTGTAAGAGGAGCGCCCCATATTGACGTAGTTTATTGAAATAGTCAACTGCTTGATCAGTATAGAGAGACCTACATATGAAAAGAGAACGGCAACTACTAAATGTAACAAAATCTCAAGCAAATTGATGGATACTCCTGGTCTGGCACCCCCAGGTCCCCACAATTACAGCTAGGGACTATATTAATGGTCCTTTTTCTGACATCTTTTATCATTGTGATTTTGCATACCCTGGCTACTCATATGTGATGTACTTTTTTGTCTACATGGTGATGTAAACAAATGGTATGAAAATTTCACTTGTATTTCCGTTAGATTTTACTGATTAAGGGACATTTCTGACCAAAGGACAATGGAGTGGAGTTGAAAGAAAGGGGGGGGGGGGGGGGGTAGAGAGGGTCTTTTGTTGTAAGTGTAAAAGACATCCTTCTTGGAGATACTCAATAAAGAGCAATTGGTTAAAAAATCCTAATATGTTATAGCTAGATAGTTGCATCCCCCCCCCCCCCCCCCACACACACAAACATCTCTGTGCATTACCTACCTGGATAATTACAAAAAGATACCTAATAGTGTGATTAATGTCTATGCTATCTATATCTAATATCTATATCTACCCTTACCGTATCAAACCTCCTATTCTGTATTTTCTAAATCTAATTCTTAAAGGGCCTGTGTAGGTTATAGCTCCACTATAAGACATATTGGGGCACATTTATAAAAAATGGATTCTTACCTTTTCCGTGGCGTGGAAAAGGCCTCCTCCCGCACCTGAGTTATCATGACTACGGTGTAAACCATGCAGAGTAGATTTATGCACCAGTCCTGTGACACATATCCTGCGTCTCTTAGTAAATCCGGCAGGTAAAATTGTGACAGGGCTTTATTTAAATCCCCCCCAATGTGTTTATCAAATAGGTTGGTGATTGAATAAATTATTTCCCCAAATATGTTAGCCTGTTATGGTTTTACTATTGGTTCCCTGTTGAGATCCTTTAGGGGTGCGCTTTGCATTGTGCATACTTCCGCTAGGAATGCCAAGGATACCATGCCCAGAGATCATGTGATCTAAGGAGCAATTGGGCAGAGTGTACTGTTGCTCTGCTACAGGAGAATCTTATGACATCACACATACACGCGATAGACAGTCTATTATACTAGTTACATAGCTTTTAAGAATGAAAAAAGACACATGTCCATCCACAGTGTTGATCCAGAGGAAGGCAAGAAAAACCCAACTCCAAATCTACCAATCAGACCAAATACCTGGATCAGTGACCATTAAGAATCTAGAAGACTATAATCTGTAATATTAATACACTCCAGAAATACATTCTGACCCCATTTGAGCTCTTTTATTGAGTTCCCCATGACTACTTCCTCTGGCAAAGAGTTTTATAGTCTATCTGCTCTTACAGTAAAGACATTTTATGTGCTGGAGTAGAAACTTTTCATCTAGACATAGAGGATGTCCCCTTGTTACAAATATAGTCCGGGCATAAGTAGCTCATAGGAGAGATCTTTGTACCACCCCCTAATATTTATACATAGTAATTAGGTCACCAAATAACCCTAAATAACCCTAATTGTGATAATATTTCTCAGCACTGTAATCCTCCCCTTTTATTTATTATTCTGGTTGCCAGTCTTTGAACCCTCTCCAGCTCCACTTGTTTTTCCTTATACACTGGTGGCTAAAACTTTACACAGCATTTTAAGTGTGATGTGACTGGTCTGATTTGTACAATGGTAGAACTATTTCAAGGCCATGTACTTGCATATCTACTGTATGCTCTTTTTGATGCACCCCAATGATCTTATTTGCCTTGGCAGCAGCTGCCTGACACTGGGTGCTACAGTTCAATTGTCTAAATTGCTACTCTCAACTCAAACTCCTCAGTCCTTTTCCATTTCAGTGTTAGGCTAGGTTCACATTTCAGCAGGGGCTCCTTTCAGGGACCTTTGTTGGAAGTTATGTTTATGCAGCTGGATGTGAGCTGACCAAAAATTACTGCAAGCAATGATTTTTTTGTCTGCTCAAATCTTAGTAAATAAACAGACACCAGACAGAAACCCAATGGACCCCATTGAAATCAGTGGAATCTTTTGAGCGTCCGTCTGAATTAGTGCCCACTGTTGAAAGGACCATCCAGCTCCATTCTGTGGTATTGAACGAACGTTGCACCAAAGTCTTCAAACAGAGCCCGAATAAAAATTTGAGCCTAACCCTACCCAGTGTTTTAAAAGGGTTGTCCAGGCAAAATTAATTTTTCTGCTATCCGCAGGATAGGGGACAAGTAAGAGATCGCAGGGGGTCCGACCTCCGTACCCCCTGCCGATCTCTGTAACAGGCCCCCGGCTTCTTTGTCATGAATACAGCTGCGGGTACGGCACGTGACCCACGACTTTATTCATTCCTATGGAGCCGCCGGAAAGAGAAGAGCCAACTCTGGGTATGCTGAATTTATGATTTTCCTCACAGAAAAATATTAAAGAAACCTACGCTAGGTCTGAGCTGGCGCAGGTTTCATTTCATGTACACAGGATTTCTGTAGGGGCAGTGCGTCTCTACATAAAGCGAATCATTGACAAAGTGTGGACATTTTTAAGCCCGGCGCAAAAACCACCAGACTTAGTAAATGTCCCCCAACATCTCTATAAAACATATACAAAAAATACAAAATCTTCATTTGCACATCTGATAATATGGAGAGAAAATAGTACCCCTATTATTTTTTCTTTTTTACACAAGTTAAAAAACCTTTCTAGCAGAAGGTACCCTGAAAATGCTTTCATAACATATCTTCCACCAATACTCAATTGTTACCTACTCCTAAGAGGATAACTTTCCAGTAACTACCCACTCCTTTCCCATGCTGGTATCTCACGGGCTGGCTGCCACAGCTTCCAAGCCCCATCTAGAAATCCAAAAGTCCCCTTTAGATTTCACATTCCATATACAGTAATGACCATTTGTTGGCCACCGGGGTTCCAGACCCATTTATACCAGGTCCATATCTTTTCTTCTTTTTTCTTCTATCTTTTCCTCTTTTTCTTTCCTACCTCTATGCATAAAGGCTTACAATATTTAACACTGCTCACATTGTCCCCTATATCCAATTAGTAGACATACCTGGACAAGAAGGCTGTGGAGTCCCAGCCCCCCAAAGCACCCTTCTACCTATACAAACTACCGGCCTTCGTTCACAGAGTAACCCCCCCCCCATTATTTATAAAACATCCAATACTTTCCTTTCTCCACTCCATCCTATCATTCACTTCAGTTCCCATTTCCTTATACCCATTTAGGAACTATAGATGAAGGACTTATACTTCTCCAGTCTATAATCTTCAGGGTTTCTGTAAGCTGATCGCACTTCACCTTCCTGGGATCCAGTGTTTTTGTGGTTCCTATACAGTCACTATTTCTAGGTGTCCCCCAAGTAGCACATTACTCATTCTGTCAGGTCTGTTGCTTAAAGGGGTAGTGCAGCGCAAAAAAATTATTCACAGAATAACACACATTACAAAGTTATACAACTTTGTAATGTATGTTACGTCTGTGAATGGCCCCCTTCCCCGTGTCCCACCACCCCCGCCCGTGTACCCGGAAGTGTTGGTGCATTATACATTACCTGATCCGTGTCGAGGGCCGTCCGCCATTTTGTACCAAACGTCATCTTCGGACGGACGGCCGAGTCGCTGCTCGTCCCCCCTCCGCCGCGTCACAACTGTGCTCAGCCGCGATTGGCTGAGCACAGTTATGCTCAGCCAATCGCAGCTAAGCATCGGATAACGCTGCAGAGGGTGGCCGGCATTCGGAACAGACGGAGCTGTTTGCTTGCTGGCCGAAGAAGACGCCACTGAATGAAGACTGGAGACTGGTGTCGGCACGTGACAGGTGAGTATAGCGCACCACACTTCCGGGTACACAGGCGGGGGTGGTGGGACACAGGGAAGGGGGCCATTCACAGACATAACATACATTACAAAGTTGTATAACTTTGTAATGTGTGTTATTCTGTGAATAATTCTTTACCGCCGCACTACCCCTTTAATATTAAGTCCAATTAGTCCCACCTGTAGCTGTGTCCTGCACAAGGGGTAGGTATGCTAAAGATTTTCTGAAACAGGTTTTCATGCAGAAAATCACAGTGTGTAACCAGATACCAGTGTACAAGTATAATCCCGTACATAATACCATCATACTGACCATATCTAGTGCCCTGAGACCAACTTTATACGAAGGTCAGATACCAGATATTACTACCACCAAATAACTACAAGTTAATATTATATTCTTAATAAATAAAATTCATATACCAAGGGCAATATTACTAATAACAACACCAGCACAGCAGATCAGTGTCCCATCCCCAGCGCACCAACCACCTTATTAGAATAGCCATTTAACTTCAAACTGCCTGGAAACAGCACAGAGGATGAAGGTAAGAAACCTACCTTTATCCTCAGCACCAGTGTGCTGTAGTCAGATATCAGCAAGCTACATTTGTCTAACCTGCTGATAGTTTCCCTTTAATAGTATTTCCCTAATACTGCCCCATACAGTAGTTACCCCATACATCACCCAGTGGCAGGTCACGCCCCAGGTGGCCACCCGAACCACCACTGGTCCTCCACCATTTGGGAAAGATAGTAATTTAAAAAAAAAATAAAATAAAATATGATGTCCAGCTACTGTTTATTATGACATAATACTATACATTTACACTTCACTGATAAGTGAGATGTGTAAGTTTACAAGCAGGTAATTCTTTTTCCCAGGTGCCCAAACTGTTTACACAATTCCCATAGGTCCCAAGTGTCTCATCTACACATCTGTTGCTCTAGAAGTGATCACTGGCATAACAATGATGCAGTGTTCCAGGTAGATTGCATGATCTTACATCACCGATTTTGTCCAAAACCTACAAAACCTACAGGAGAGGACAAATTGGCTAAGTATTATTTTCTCACACAAAATGTAAACTGTCTGTGTCTCCTCGGTAAAATCCCAAGTGATTTTTTTAGGGGGAGGGAGGCATATTGCATCTAGGGAAGAACAGACTAGCTACACATAATGTAATATTCCTGCCACCAATCCATTAACATTCTACCATAATGATTAGAAGAGAAGGAGATGACTGAAGATGAGTGAATCAACATAGCACGAATCACATCACATTAGATTTCAGTGAATCTGAATTTTTTTTTTATAAAAAAGCAGCCCACATTTTAGACATAGCAAGAAAACATATAACAAGACGACCTGGTGGGCTTTCTTATAATGCCTTGCCGTCAGACAGTATATGGCTATGTTCACACAACGTTTTTTCAGCTCCGTTTAAAATGACGTCCATCATTTTGAGTCTTAAATAGCGGACGTAATTTAACTGTCTAGCCCTCCCCTTAGTGCAATGATGCTCTTGGTACATTATTCTAGTTTGGGTTACTAATTGGCCTTTGGGTGTGTCTTAATTGAAAAGTCCATTGAATTTAATAGTAGAAACGGAGAAAGAACGGTGAAAAAAGAAAAATTGTGTGTGAACAATTAATAAAAAATGCCCGCTGTTTGCAAAAAACGTCCGAAAATAATGATCATGTTCATATTCATATTTTGACATCAGCGGTAAAAACATCTGTTATTCAATACATTGTGTGCATTGGACGTCTGTCTTTCCATTGACTTCAATGCATTGCCATAGCAGTCAGTTAAATCACGGCAATAACAGACGTTATTTTAAATTTAAAAACCAGACGCCTTTTCTCTATTTTTGACGTTATGTGAACATAGCCTAATAGTAACTATAGGAAAGAGTGACCCTCTCATATTGGTGATACTAGCCGCTGTAAAGCAGCCCAACCAGAAATCCAGGTTATTGCTGGGGATAGATAAAGGAGATCACCTCAGAGTTAGTGAAAAATAGCAGAGATTGTAGCAGATTGGTGTTTCATGGTGAGGATCAGGATGTTTTATAATAAGGAGAAAGAATACAAAATTGATAGAAAGATAGATTTTAAAGTAGATCTGGAGCTGCAAATGTCAGGGGAAGATTAGTGATACATATAGCAGTAGGATAACCCATGCTGTTAGGAACACACGACAATTGACATGGAAGATAAAAAAAAGTCTGTCTTATTTAGGTGTGTTTCGAAGAAGGATTTCCTTCTTTTCTCTGAACCATAGGTTAATACAGTGGTTAATACAGTAGGAAACCCTCTGTGGCTGCTGCTCCATTCATTGTCTATAGAGTCGTCGGAGATCCTGTGGAAAGAGGAATACATTAATTTAAGTCAGAATACTCCTTTATGTTAAAGAAGTCCAACAAAATTGATAATGAGGAGGTGGGGTCACAAAAGTAGCTATTTAAATTCTGTTGTTGATAACGCCATGCAGTGTTTTGTTTTTTATCTAGTTGTAACACAAGTGGTTGGCAGCCACCAGCATATTATAACTTCCACTTTTGGTCCGTGCCCTGCCATGTTGCTTCCTCTTCCAGGGCTGTTCCTGCTGTGGCCCTTAGAATGTGGCTGATCTCTCTCTTGGCTGTGTATGAGCTCTATACTTATGTCCCACCTGTCCTCCATCAGCACTTCCTATTTAAGCCTACTTTAAGGCTATTTATTGAATTAGCTTTCTGTCTTGCTTATGGGTGATCAGTGAAGTAAATATATAAAATATATTTTTCCCCATTAAATTTATTTATGCATGGATTCGGAAACACCTTGGAGTGCCCAAAATGCAGTACAGATCGGGCCGATTTATTCATTTATTGTGGGACTGTGAAAAAATCCGGGGGTACTGTGTAATACCAGCCTTAGACAATTTACTTTGTGGTTTTCCAAACCATTTATCGATTATTCTTCCTGTGGTTTCCTTTTTTCTAATTTGTGGTTTCACACATCTCAAAGGATTCTTTCAATGTCTTAATTACCTGCTATGCAATGGAACTTGAATGAAACTTAATTCCCTCTTTGGGATATGAACCTGTAAAGCTTGCCGTTTCACATTGAGCACCCTTACCACTACTCTATGGCCAGAGACACTGTCTAAGGGGGAAGCTTTATGTATAATAACTGTACACAGCCTTTAATCTGAATAGATACAAGCCCCATAGGTTATGCCATAAGTGTCCCAGATGGGAGTAGTGGAGCAAAACATCCATAATTTTTACAGGGGTTCCGCTCCTCTACAGTAAGCAGCAATCTGTATAGACTGCTGCTTACTATTCGGTCCCTATGGAGTGCTGTGTCACTGGCTGTGTTGGGTGCAGTGTGCTCAACCCAATGAGTGGGGTTGGACAGTAAACAGCAATCAATACAGATTATTGCTTATTGTCTTCCACCAAAACAGTTAAGTGGCATTTTCTTGTTTCTCCTGGAGGGCGAGAGTCTACATGGACACTTGGACCTGAGGAACGCTGCGGCATGAAGACCAGATCCGTTGTCCTGTGTACCTGTATATGGAGAACCGTCCAGTTTGACATTTTTCTAACAAAGAAAAATTTTGCAATAAGAAATTTTGTGTCCTACATTTATTATTTGACATTGGATATACTGGGACTTGGTTTATTGGACACTATCCACACAGTGCGACTATTGGCACGTCCTATTGTATTGCTGCAAATCATGGAGATACAGGCAGGGAAAGATTTGCAGCAGGAGAAAAATGCAGTGTCTGCGTATCTTTCCCCTCCAGTATCTTTTGATCGCAGTGGGTGGTAGTGCAGTGTTTTTACCGCCTGTCAGAATTTAACTCTCTCAGGTGAAACACAAAGTGCTGTCACCTGTGATTTCCACTGCAAGGCTCCGTTCACACAGGGCAAAACTGGTGGAATTTCGCAGCGGAGAATCCCGCCAGCCTCCCTGCCACAGTGACAGTCTATGGGAGTCTCGCGCGCCGTGTCTCTCCATGCTGAAGAATGGACATGTCCATTCTTCAGCGCAGAGAGAGGAGGCAGACGAGCCTCCCATTGACTGTCATCATGACAGGAAGGCTGGCGGGATTCCGCAGCAGAGCGTTCCACCACTTTTGCTCCGTGTGAACAGAGTCTAAAGGTTTTCGCTTTGTGTTATGTTGTCCAATCACAGGAACAGACACTCAACACACTCTGTACTGTTCTCTTTTCCTGTTACACAACCCTATATAGGATAGGCATAGGCAGCTTCCTGGCAGAGGGGAGTCTAGGTTTTGACCTAGTTGAGCTCAGTTCAGTTTAGTAAGGACTGAGGCAGCCAGTATGCAGCGCTAAGGTCCAGTGGAGTTACCAGAAGACTAGGACAAACCCTTGCATACGCCAAGAATTCTTCAGTCAGGACAGTCACCCTCTAAGGAAATGGCAGAGGGAATGATCCCCAGTAAGGCAAAGTTGCTAAGAGCTGAGGCACCTTATTGACACACACTCTTCCATTTGGGAAAACCTTCGGTGGGAGCTTCACCCAGAGACAGAGACCTGGGACTCGTACTACCTCACATGACGATCTCTGTAGGCAGAAGGAGGTCAGATTTATATAAGTATCTAAACATGAGTAAGAGAAATTGTTTCAAGTGTCCTTCAACACACATCCCGGCCAAGTACTGTTACTAATTAGGCAAAGGCTTCTATCTGGCCCCCATACTACCTTGCATACAAGTCTTCTCTTCTTTATGCTATCTCAAGTCTACCTCAAAAGTCTATCTAACATATTGCTGTATTTTAGCACCTGTAAGCAGTTGTGTACTGTGTATTGCACTGAAGTTATTTTAAGTACAGTTTAACTCCTGTTCGAGTGCTGGACTCGCTTGCGCTGCACCCTGCACCTCACACTCGTTCTACCAAGGTCCGGTGCCTGTGTGTCTGGGGGTGGGGGACACTACTCCTGGCCACCATGACAAGTTGCCCCAAAACACCAGAGACCACCAGCTGCACACAACATCTGCAGCCAGTTCCTCATGGCATCAGGACTCAGGAGGAGTGAGACCAAGTGTAGTGCAATGTGTTGTGATGTAAAACGTTTTATTAGTGGCAGGAATCCTTTAACATTTTGTACTTTGTGGATCATCCACTACATCCTAAATAAAGCTAGATAGATTTCATATATTAAGATACTCATCATGCGCCCTCCAGCTGTTGCAAGACGCTACAACAGGCATGATGGGGGTTGTATTCTTGCAAAAGCTGGAGGGCGGCAGGATTAGTACCCCTGATATAAACGTCTTAAAGATAAAGTTGATATTGTCATCAAAGCCCTAGAAAAAGGCGAGAATATCATCCTAATGAATAATACAGACAATACAAAATTCTCTATGATAAGAAGCATACAAGATTTTTTGAAAAGACCCTATGCCCACATACTTGCAAGAGCTAAGAAGTTTACTGATGGATGGTAAACAAAAAAGGCTAATTATAGATGATGAGTATAGGCTACAATTTGGCCCTAATCCAACACTGGCAATCTTTTATACACTACCAAAGGGTACATAAAAAAGTGGATCCAAATCCACGCCCTTTAGTGTCGGGGAATAACAATTTAACCCAAGAGAGCAGTTGATACGTAGACCATTTGTTGAGGGTCTCCTACCTCAGAGACGCCAAGGATACTGCATGATATCACTGTCACCATTCTGGTCAGCGTCCATGTAGATGCCTTGTACACTAATATTCAGCACGATCTTGGTAGCAGTTAGTCACTTTCTAAACACAAAGGGGCAGATTTATCAAACATGGTGTAAAGTGAAACTGGCTTAGTTGCCCCTAGCAACCAATCAGATTCCACCTTTCATTCCTCACAGACTCTTTAGAAAATGAAAGGTGGAATCTGATTGGTTGCTAGGGGCAACTGAGCCAGTTTCACTTTACACCATGCTTGATAAATCTCCCCCAAAGGGTACACAATTATTTAACCACAACATTTTTACTTTATTACTTCAATTTATTGTGACACACAACTTCTTTGTTTTCATTTACAGACAACTTAAAGGGAATGTATGATTACTAATTAGTGTCAGATAATAAAACATGGTCTTTTATTCTAATTTGTTTCTATTTTCTGACTGTCATTTTTTTTATTCACTTTTTGTACTTTGTTATGGGGGCTGCCATGTTTCCTGAGCTGTTTTTTAACAGCATTTAGTGACATGCTTTACAGCCTGGTTCATGGACAACAGACAGAGTCTGTCCCCTTGAGATGAATGTTAAACATTACAAGCTTGCTCTGTGACCTTTGAAGAGGTCATTCCACAGGGAGCTCCCATTGTCTTATATTAAAGCTATCTATCTACTGGGGTCACCTGATGCTGTAATGCAGATCATTTTACGGCAGCCTCTTATCACCACAGACACAACAGGAAGTCTAAGCCCCAGTGATGAGAATGGAAATGTCAAGATTTTAGGATTATTTTATAATATTGATAGAAATATTCATTTTAGGGGTGTTACATTGACAATATTTTAATTTTCGGATTTATTCAAATATGTATCAGAAGGACACAGCCACCAATAACCTTTTCCACTGGAGCAGCTGCCATCCCAAGGCCCTTAGGGAAGGTAAAACCATGGGTCAATACCTCAGAGCCCACAGTAACCGCTCTGATGCAAAAATTTACAGACTTGTTTTAAAACCTGAGGGTACCCCAGGTCCACCTTAACGCCTTTAAGAGAGCAAAAAACTGTTGAAGAAATGAACTGATAGGGGACTGCCAATACCCTAACCCCTCAAAAATAATAAGGTGCTCTCCTGCTGTGGAACATAAAGCCGGGGTATTGATCCTTATAAACCAATTATTTCAAGGGGAAATAGTACAGGTGTCTCATGACAGCGCTGATAGATTATGTAAACTTTATATTAGAATGATTTCGGAAGATATTGTAATATTTTATGTCTATGGTCCTAATGCTAACAACTCCTTTTCTGATTTAACTAGCCACCTATTAATGGACCCATCCCTCACAAATTAGTGGCTGGGGACCTTGACTGATATCTGGAGACACTTTAATCCAGATACCAGAGAGTATACATATTACTCCACCCCACACAACTCCTGGTCAAGGATCGATTACATGTTGTCATCTAACTCTCTCCTACCTAAAGTAAGTAACCTCTCTATTGAAGGGATGGTCAATTCTGACCATACCCCTTTACTATGCACAGTCACTGCACAACTTCCTAGAGGTAGCAATCTGGAGGTTCCCTGTGGCCCTAGCCAAAGATGATGGATTTGAAACCCTATTGAAGGGATGGTGGTTAGAATACTCCACAACTAATGCAGAACACCCCTCTCGGCCCCAGCTATTGTGGGATGCTGCCAAGCCGGTCTTAAGAGGGAGAATCATGGCATACAGGGCAACCATCCAGAGGAAGTTAGCTGCTAATCTAGCAAAATATAGTGCCTCCCTACAAGAGGCCTACACAACCTTTCTTACTAACCCTTCTGACACCACCAGAGCAGCCTGGCAACAGGCAAGGGAACTCTACGAACAATGGTTGAGGAGGAAGGAGGGAATTCAACACTCCTACTATGAAGCAATGGTATTTTGCCATGGAGACAAGGCGGGAAGTATTTTTAGCTAGATTTGCTAAAGGTCCATACACACAACAATCTATCACTCAACTAGCAGACACCCAGGGTACTCGGAATAGGCACCAAGCAAAAATTAATGAGATTTTACAATCTTTTTAGAGACCCTATATGCACAGGAGCCTTCAGGAGGGTCAGTAGGGTCAGATTGGTTGCAGGATCTACCAAAACTGGCGGCTAAAGTAATGGACCAGCTTACCCCTCCCACTAATGGCGAGAGTAGCTCTTCTTAAAATGATAGGGTTTGCTAGGCTGCTATATCCTCTCCAGACAATCCCAGTACTCCTTAGACATCAGGATGTCACTTCACTAACATCAACCTTCTCTAAATCTATATGGGCATCCTCAAATAGCAAAGAAAAAATTACTTCTTTCCAAGGAAAAGGGTGGTCTTAACTTCCCAGATGTCCGATGCTATAATCTTGCTTGTCAATTAAGACATGGGATTGACTGGTTAAGGGGCACGAGCAATTACTCTAACTATAACCTGGAATCTCACCTAGTCCACCCTTGGTCTCTAAATAGCTTGCTACATACTAAATTTACAGCACTACCTACAAGTATTAAGAACAGTCATTTATTAAGAGATTCTATTAAGGCATGGCAGCATAGTAAAAAATTAATGGACCTACATAGCCTGATAAGTCAACATCTGGACCTTTGGCATCACCCTGAGTTCCACCGAGGACGCCAAAATGCTGCATTCACCCATTGTAAATTAGGAAAGCAATACATGTAATGCAGGTGTCATCCGAAAAGTACATGACGTTTTCTGACGTACAAGCTCAATATAGCCTTGGACACAACCACTTTTTGGCCTACCACCAGGTCCATAACTTTCTATTCCCTAGGCTAAAAAATTTGAAAAAGGAACTCACCCCTAATCCCTAAGCTACATACGTGATAACATCTAACCCTACCTATACACTATCCTTTCTCTATATCACATTACGGAATGCCACTACTAGAGACACACTGTGTTTAAGTATTGGTGGGGGGGGGACTTCCTCTCCCTGAGCTCAGTGAACAGATTCTGAAGGGTTGGGGTGTCATTAGGAAGGTGATCATAAACGAAAAATGGAGGGAGGCCCAATTCCGCATAATGCACCATGGCATGTATGGTTTCAGCTTACCTAAAACAGAGTTATGCCCGGACAGGATTGATGTGTGCCCAAATTGCTTGGAGTACGGTACTGACCTATATCATGGTCTCTACAAGTGTCCAACAGTATCTTGCAAAACCTTATGACATACCTGAATGCTAAACTACAAACCTCAATACTGGTGGACCCGCACCTACTGATGTTACATATACCCCCTGATGAGGTACAAATCACGCATTTGCAACATATTTTCATATTGAAAACATCAGTTTAGAATCATGGAGTCACGGCACTATCTCCCCACCTCACAGCAGTCAAATGGATGCGGCTCACCTGGACACGTTCAGTGGATTCTTCGGTGCTCAGTATACAATAGGAATAGACTTCAGCAATTGTCAGTAAGAAAACATACGATGCGGCACTCGCACCAGTTCCACTTTTCTTTATTTAGCCATACACATAACACCAATGCACAAGAATCAAGTAGGCAAAGATCGTTTCGCGCTACACATCGCTTCGTCACAGCACTGTGATGAAGCGCTGTGTAGAGTGAAACGATAGTTGCCTACTTGATTCTTGTGCATCGGTGTTATGTGTATGGCTAAATAAAGAAAAGTGGAACTGGAGCGGGTGCCGCATCGTATGTTTTCTTACTGACAAATATTTTCATATTGGTTGCAAAACGCTGCCTACTCTCACGATGGCTAGGTCCGGAAATGCCTATGGTGGAACAGGTTCTCCAACAGGTAAAACGATACTTACATATGGACCAATTAGAAGCAGAACCTGTAGGAGAGAAACGAGCCAAATCATTTTTTAAAAAGTGGAAAAGGTTTCTTGTTACCTTTCTAGAGCCCTCCGAAATGCGAACCTTGGGGGGGGGGGGGGAAGGGTTAGGTTGTGTATACTTACCTGTTGTACTATTTTCCACCACTAAGGATCTTGATCCAATGTACATTAATCAAAAGATCTACGTACCGCACAGTGGCATATTGTGCCTTGTGATTTATGCCTTCTTTATATTATAAAATAGGTGTTGGGACATACGACCAGTGTGGGTCTGAAGTCTCGCACATCATCCGCAAATCAGTATTTGTTGGCTGACAAAGACCTACAGGATGTACTAAATTATGATTAATTACTAAACTATCCAAATATTACATACCGAAGGGGAAGGAATCTAAAAGACATCTTAGTCCACAGTCATTTCACTGACAAAAGGTGGACGTAACATTACCACTCACACAATGAAGGGAACACACCCCTGTGGGCAGTGCGCTTTTTGTAAGTTCATACCCCATAGGAGTGAATTCATAAAAGGAAATGGGACAAGATCAAGTTATTTGACTATGTAAATTAGAAAAGCAGAGGGGTTATTTATGTGGCAATGTGCACCTGTCCAAAAATATACATCAGTGAGACCTTTCAGGAAGTATGCCGATGTATTTGCAAGCACATTAGTAAAGTAAAGATTGGAATTGATACTGCACTAGTTTGTCACATCAGGGACTTTCATAACAGTGGCGCCAATACATTGACATTTAGTGGCCTGAGAAAGTGCAGTTGGGCTCCCGAGGAGGTAATTACCTGGTGACTATAGATAGTGTGAATGCCTCCGACAGGGACTTTTGCAATGATATCCTATAAGGGTATGTGCACACTACAGAATTCTCGTGGATAACATCCTGTGGATTCCGCCGCTCGCCCCCACTTGACTCTCTGCCCATCCCATAGACTCCATTCTATGCTCAGGTGGATTCAGCCGGATGTCATCCGCAACATAGTGATCCCCATCCTGCAATATAGTAATACATGCATAACACTGGTGATTGGACCACAAAAGTGCTCTCTATTCTCATACACCGATAGGGTGTCAAATATGCCAATAACTCCTTACCCTTACCGGAAACTTACTCCACTGTTGGAGGCTCCCCTACACCATGTCATCAACAGAGTTAATGAAAACATACTGTGCATGCTGCCAGCTCACTCTTTGCTTGTTCCCCTTGAGAAAACCACTACAGAGTGAGGAAACATTGGGTTAGTGGGGGGTCTAAGTCTTTAGGCACATAACATAGTCTTTATGCAGTGCTTTACCCGCAGTGCTCTATACGGAATTAACACAATTGCAGTAACAGCTACATAAAAACTACAACTTTATTCACAGAGCTCTGAGATACCAGTGACTAGTTCTGCAGTGATACTCTCCTGATACAAATTACCAAACTTACTATCTTATTATTAATATACTAAACACAGTGCTATAACACTAGTGTCTAGTGGAGACATCTTATTACTCATATACTGGCTACAATGATGCAACACTGACATCTAGTGGTGATATCTTATTACTGATATACTGGATACAGTGATACAACACTGACATCTAGTGGTTAAATATTATTACTAATATACTGAATACCGTGGTACAAGACTGACATCTAGTGGTGATACCTTATTACTGAGATCCTAAGTACAGTTATACAACACTGACATCTAGTGATAGTACCTGATATACATAGAGAGTATTCACAGACAGAGTACAACACATATATATTTTGTACCCACATGAATTACGCATTAACATATACCTACAGCCTTAGCTGTTACAAAACCTGATTTGTGTAGACACACTTTGTATACTTCACTAATCACTAAGTGCAAAACTGATTCAAATTTATTAGTACAGATTAATAAAAGAAGTTTTAAGTAAATATCATTGGTCTTCACAGACTATTTGAATATATTTGTTTTTGATGTATCCTGTTATTGGGACCTCTTTCCCTCTACAAAAGCATATGCACTTCTGAGCAATTGCACTGTTTCTGGGACATGAATAATTGTTATTGGGAGGTGTAGGGTTCCCATCTGTTTAGTCTGTTGTGGATCAGGCTACTCACTTCTGTCTAATCATGTTTTTAATACAAATTTCTTATGGAGATTTTAACCCCTTGCCTCTGCAGCCTGTTTTGGCCTTAATACCCAGGGCCAATTTTTTTTACAAATCTGACCTGTCTCTCTTTATGTAGATATAACTCTGCGATGCTTTTAACTATCGCGGTTATTCTGAGACAGTTTTTTCGTGACATGTACCTCTTTATGTTTGTGGTATATTTTGGTTGATACACTGAGTAGTTTTTTGTAAAAAAAAACACATTTGCGCATTTTCTTTATATTCAAAACTCTCTTTTCCTCTCTTTTTTGTACGCTGTTTACTATATGTTACATATGACATGTTATCTTTATTTGTCAGGTCAATGTGATTACAGTGATATCCATTTTATATAGCTTTTGTTATAGTTTATGGCATTTATACTATATATACTGTTTATGTCTTGCAAATTGTAACAGCAGTAATATTTACAGTTTTTTCCCAATGAAGTTATGTGAGGGCTTTTTTTGCGGCATAAGCTGACGTTTTTAGTGGTACACCTTTTGGGTACCACTTTTGGGATGTTTTGATATCTTTTATCTATATTTTTTATGGGGTGGGATTAACAAAAAAAGTTGTCATTTTCATTAGTTTTTTAATTAAATTTATTAATGTTCTGCAGCGTTTATCGGGCTGGATAATTAACCCTTTAAGGACAGAGCAAATTTCGATTTTTGCGTTTTCGGTTTTTCCTCCTTGTGCATAAAAGGCCATAGCACTTGCATTTTTCCACCTAGGAACCCACATGAGCCCTTATTTTTTGCGTCACTAATTGTACTTTGCAATGACAGGCTGAATTTTTGCATAAAGTACACTGCGAAACCAGAAAAAAATTCAAAGTGTGGTGAAATTGAAAAAAAAAAGCATTTTGTTTATTTGGGGGAAACGTGTTTTTACGCCATTCGCCCTGGGGTAAAACTGACTTGTTATATATGTTCCTCAAGTCGTTACGATTAAAATGATATGTAACATGTATAACTTATATTGTATCTGATGGCCTGTAAAAAATTTAAACCATTGTCAACAAATATACGTCACTTAAAATCGCTCCATTCCCAGGCTTATAGCGCTTTTATCCTTTGGTCTATGGGGCTGTGTCAGGTGTAATTTTTTGCGCCATGATATGTTCTTTCTATCGGTACCTTGATTGCGCATATACGAGTTTTTGATCGCTTTTTATTACAATTTTTCTGGATTTGATGCGATCAAAAATGCGCAATTTTGCACTTTGGGATTTTTTTGCGCTGACGCCGTTTACCGTGCGAGATCAGGAATGTGATTAATTAATAGTTCGGGCGATTACGCACGCGGCGATAGCAAACATGTTTATTTATTTATTTATTTATTTACTTTTATTTATAACCTGGGAAAAGGGGGGTGATTCAGACTTTTATTAGGGGAGGGGGCTTTTTACTAATAATGAAATTTTTTTTTTTCACTTTAACACTTATACTAGAAGCCCCCCTGGGGGACTTCTAGTATAAGTGCTTTGATCTCTCATTAAGATCTCTGCAGCATAGATATGCTGCAGAGATCCATGAGATAGGCACTCGTTTACTTCCGGCTGCTGCAGCCGGAAGTAAACGAGTGCCGAGTCGGGGACGGCGCCATCTTGGAGCGGTCCCCGGCTGGCTTCAGTTACGGAGATCGCTCCTCCGGGATAACATCCCGGAGGAGCGATCTCCCCACTAGACACCAGGGATGACGCTGCGTCCGGTAATCGGATGCAGCTGTCATGTTTGACAGCTGTATCTGATTACTGTATTAGCGGGCACGGCGATCGGACCGTGCCCGCTAATACCAGCGGTCCCGGGCTACGCGCGGCACCCGGGACCGCCGCGGTTCAGAGCGGGGTCGCCGCGCGGCCCCGCTCTGAACTCCCTTACCGGCATCATGGCGTAAATTTATGCCCGATGTCGTTAAGGGGTTAATGTAACGGGTTGATAGACGGGGTCATTGCGGACGCTGAGATACCAAATATATGTATCTTATTTTAAGGGCATCATTTTTAAAGAGGGATGGGAAATGTGTATATCTATTTATATATTTATTTAATTTATTTATTTTATTTATTTATCTGTGTATTTATTTATTTGTGTATGTATGTATTTATTTGTGTGTGTGTTTGTGTGTGCTTTTACTTTTACAGGTGTATATATATATATTACATAACAGCACACGATCAGTTCCTTACTTCTTTATGGATACTGTCCTGCACTGTGTTCCTCTTTGTCCACGGCGTTGGTTAGGATGATCTCTGACTTGTTCTCTCTAGTAGTAGCTTAACACTGCATAGTGTGGAGTATGGTTACTTGAAGAGAAACTGTGTCTAGATACATTTGCTGTCTGTCTAGACCACAACTTAGAATGGGGACCTGGCAGAAGCCAGGGCCCAACTTGACTGCTGCAGGGAGCGTCCTTCCCCTACAGAATCCAAAGGCAAAAGACCCTACACTTCTTCTACCCATGTGACTTCCTTCCTACAGTATGTGTAACCTGTGCTGTGAGTGGGTGAGGAGTGCATGTGTAAAAGTAAAGAGAGAGATGATAGGTGAGAAGAAGAAAGAACTCTCATTGGTGTACAGACCCATGTGGTACATAAACAAAACAATAACCCTTTGGGTACTACAGCTGTGCAATATCTAGAAATACATACTTGCAATAAGACATCTTGTGGGAAAACTCTAGTACTACTACATTACCACTTACTCTTAAAATACAGGCTTTAATGAAGGGTGTAACCAATAGCAACACCCGTGGGGGGACTCCACAGAAGTAATTTACTCTCCAGTCGCTCTTTCTGACTGCTGTATTTAAGGATTTGCTTTATTTATATTAGTTAGCTGCTAATGTTTCTTTAAATCTTAATTTTTTTCTCATTTTGGGGTGGCATTTTGGAGGCTTCAGAACCAATTACTAGTTTTCCATAGAATTTTGGTCTCAACATACAATGGTCGTCCTGGAACCAATTAATATTGTATGTTGAGGGACCACTGTATATGGATGTTACTGTACAAATAATTTTCTGTGCCGTCGTACAGCACAGGACAGTTTTTTTTTTTTACATCCATTTTTAGGCTGCGTTCACACTACGTATATTTCAGTCAATATATGTATATTTCAGTCAGTATATTTCAGTCAGTATTGCAACCAAAACCAGGAGTGGATTAAAAACACAGAAAGGATCTGTTCACACAATGTTGAAATTGAGTGGATGGCCGCCATTTAATGGCAAATATTTGCTGTTATTTTAGAACAACGGCTTTTATATTGAAATAATGGCTGTTATTTACTGTTATATGGCAGCCATCCACTCAATTTCAACATTGTGTGAACAGATCCTTTCTGTGTTTTTAATCCACTCCTGGTTTTGGTTGCAATACTGACTGAAATATACTGACTGAAATATATACGTAGTGTGAACGCAGCCATATAGTGTATAGTACCACTGTATGGTGGTATTATTGGCTATAGGAGTGTTTGTATGGTGAGTAGTATACGTCTGAAAATGTGATTAGGTAAATCCTAACTCTTATTCTATTTCCATTGTTGTGTTCATAGTATTATTTACAAATGTAAGTAAGTAATGACTTAC
This sequence comes from Dendropsophus ebraccatus, assembly GCF_027789765.1. NCBI lineage: Eukaryota > Metazoa > Chordata > Amphibia > Anura > Hylidae > Dendropsophus > Dendropsophus ebraccatus. The sequence goes on along the minus strand of NC_091467.1, from coordinate 37,130,874 downwards.
TGGACCATCTTAGGTAAAATTCACTGCATGACATTATGTATCATTACAGTTCTTGAGTTCTTACATTGCTCTATGACCAGCATTTGGTCCTTTGTATTTAAAAAAAAAAAATTTCCCAAACTATGCCAGTAAGTTAACATTTATTATGTTAATGTGTTTTCCCTGAGTCCTATTGGCAGCACAACAGATGGGGTGTCTCCACCCCTGTGTACCCATGGACAAAGGAATATTTTAATGAGGCAAAATTAATAAACTCCACCCCCTCTGGTATAATAGGCCCTCAGGAACTCCCTCCCACTGAGTAAATTCTAAAGTACATAATAGGGTGGGACTCTTGTGCTGCCAATAGGACTCAGGGAAAACACATTAACATAATAAATGTTAACTTCCCTATCGTCCATATTGGCAGCACAACAGATGGGGATTGAGCAAGAAAAACACCCCTATAGGGAGGGCTCTTATGCTGTAACAGAACTTAACACTGCTCTGGCAAACATCGTCTGCCTGGCAAGAAGTGAATCAATCCTTTAATGTTTTACAAAGGTGAGTGGAGAGGACCACGTAGCTGAGTTACATATTTGGTCCAATGGGACAGAACACCTTTCCGCCCAAGTGGTGGATATGGCTCTGGTCGAGTGCGCTCGGGTGAAATCCGGAGCTTCTTTGCCTGCAGCAGAATAGCAGGATCCAATACAGTCACAAATCCAGCACGAAATGGATGGCTTTGATGCTTTCCTTCCTTTGTTCTTCCCGTGGAAGAGGACCAGCAGATTCTCTTCAATCCTAAAAGAAGAAGTTCTTTGAAGGTAAATTTTGAGCGCTCTTACCACGTCTAGAGTGGAATAATCTTCACCTTCCTCCAGGCTTTCTGGAGAAAAAAAACGGAAGAAGGGTGGAATGATTTATATTAGAGAAGGTGGAGACTTTAGGGTAAAACCCTGGTAAGTATCTCAGGATTACTTTGTCTTCTAGAAAGACCGTATATGGTTCTCCTGCCACTACATACATCTTTGTTCAGAGACCATTCCCCTGGGACCGTGAATCCTCGACTCAAACAATCCGCTATCACATTGTGCGTGCTCTTTATGTGGGTTGTGGATAATCTGGTTATCCTTCTCTCTGCCCATACAAAGATCCTCTCCACTTCTCTCAGAAGAGTCTGGGACCTTGTGCTTCCTTGTTTGTTGATATAACAAACGCACGCTATGTTGTCTGTTTGGACCTTCACCGCCTTGCGGTAAAGTATGTGCTCAAAATGGCGCAGAGCTAGATAGATCGCTCGCAGCTCTCTTACATTTGAGGACAAGTCTTTTACTTCTTCGGTCCATGAGCCTGAAAACTGCATCTGATGAAGATGGGCTCCCCATCCTGTGCCGGAGGTGTCTGTGGTGATGAGCTCCCAGACGGGTTCCTGAAGCCCCATACCGTCCTTCACTTCCTGCCACCACCTTAGGGACAGTCTGGTGTTTACAGACAGGACATGGGTATGGTCCAGGGTAGTCAGTCTCTGTTCCATACCCTGAGAGTCTCTTGTTGAAGATGCCTGAGATGCCACAGAGCCCACGGTACCGCTTCTGATGTTGATGATAGGTGCCCTAAGAACTTCATCAGGGTTCTTAATGAGACCTGACGAGGGGTTAACAGGAACTGACAACCGAGCTGGATTCTGTTCTTCCTCTGCGCAGATAGATACAGTTTCATCTCAATGGTGTCTACTATGAACCCCAGAAATGCCTTGGTAGTTGATGGTTCCAAGTCTGACTTGTCCTGATTCACCATGATTAGCCAGTCGTCTAGATAAGGAACTATTCTTATCCCCAGAAGTCTCAATACAACTACCACTGCTGAGACTATTTTGGTGAAGACGAAAGGCGCAGTGCTTATGCCAAATGGCAGCACCCTGAACTGGAGGTGTCTGACTTGCCCTTGAATAGGTAGGGCGATCCTTAGAAATTTTCTGCAGATTCCCAGGTCTGCCAAAAAATTGTAAGGCGACCGCCTAGCGGTAATTCTCTGGAGTCAAAAATCCGTTTGTTTTTTTTTGTTCCCTCCTTGGAGACTTGTCTTGAGGTGCCCCTTCTACGGGAGAAAGTACCTCTTCCCCTGTTAGAATATCTGGACTGTTTCCCTCTTTGTGGAGATCTTGCTTTTCTAAACTGTCTCCTGGCTACAGGCATCTGAGGAAGGGACTTTCCCTTCTTGTCAGACAGCTGCTCCATCAAGTCATCAAGCTCTGCACCAAACAACCTCCCAGGTTGATACTCCAAATTGCAGAGGTGATACTTGGAGGGGTTGTCCCCTGTCTAAGGCTTTAGCCACAAAGCCCTTCTGCCAGCTGTGGATAAGGCCATTGCCCTGGATGCTAATCTGACCTGTTGTGAAGAAGCATCGCAAAGAAAATCTATGGTTAGAAAATCTATTATTTTCTTATACTGGGCGAGTATGTCATCTCTTTTAACTCCCTTTTCCAAATCTTTCTGGTATTTAGCTAGCCATCTTCTAAGTGATCTTGCCACCCCAAAGGAAGACACAGATACTGAAGTCTGGGCAGCGGCAGCAGAGTAAGACCTCTTAAGTGCCACTTCCACCCTGCGGTCCATTGGGTCCTTTAGGCTAGATCCATCCTCCGCTGGCACCAATGTGCATTTAGAAAGTTTCGCTATAGCCACATCTACTCTAGGTGGGGCTAACCACTCCTTAGTCTGATCCTCTCTGATGTTAAACATGAGCTTGAATCGCTTACTGAGAACAGCTGACTTCTCTGGCTTTTTCCAATCTGCACGGATCATATCCATGATCTTATCCTCTAAATAGAAAGCTCTTCCCCTAGAGGTGGATGTAGCAGGTTCAGAAGTGTCTGCCGGATGGATTTCCAACAGGACAGCTTTAACCAACTTCTGAATCCTATCTACTGTGAAGTAATACTTCTCAGGTCTGATTTCCTCCTCATCTGAGGAAGATGACGAGGATGAGGATGTTGGCCTGGCCACATCAATAACAGTAAACTCCTGATCAGAGTGAGAAGCTAGAGGGGAAGACTGGCTCCTTCTTGCCCTTTTTCTAGACTTGTTTTTAATAGTGTCCTTAAGCTCTCCAATAGACTGCTGGACGAAGTCTTTCACCCAGACCACGACATCCTGGATGGAAGGTTCATCCCTGTTTGGTAAGGAACTGCGGCAGTCCTGGCATAACATGGAGTCACTAGTCTCCGGGAGAGACTTATCTGTGGACAAAAGCATGCAGTCAAGACCTTCCCTGACCATAAAGCAGAAAAAAAGGGTGCAAGGAACTATCCTCGACTTACCACACCAGATACAAGACAGATTTCTGTGCTTAGAGGAGCACTTCCTTCCTTGAGATCCTCTGCTGGATTCCATAGAAGACATCTGCAATTTACATTGTATAAAAATATGCTAGCAAGCAGTACAATAACATACATATCTGGTCGGGATTCAGCTACCTTGAGCTGAATGATAGGTCAGTAGACAAGATATCACTGTGCAAATGCCGATCCGCCTCTGGCTTCTGTAGTCTGGGACTGGTTCACATGTGTTGTCCTGAACGCCAGACAACACTACTATGATGGTGGGAGCAGTTTAAATGGCGCCACAACGTATGCTCCGCCCCCTCAATGGCATCCCATAGACCCTAATGGGAATCCAATTCTATGGGTAAAAATACCCCTCCGTGCTTATTCCCCTTAATGGGGATGCTTAAAGTGAGCAAACCGTTCTCCTAAGAGAGGTCTCTTACCGATGCCCGCTCTGTTGTCGCGCTCCGCACCACGGCGGAGAACCGGAAGTGGTCGTTCTGACCTCCGATGACGTCACTTCCGCCTCTACCAAGATGGCGCCGCCGCGTCCTTCTGATCCGATAGTGCCGCCGCCTGGTAGCTGGAACCCCGCAAACCACTTGCAGGATCTTCCAGGTAATCAAACAGCTGAAAGCTGATTCCTGTGCCCCTGAAACGCTGACCGAAAAAAAAAGTAGCAAAAAGCTTTCCAGTCTGGTACCAGGGGCAGAGAAAAACTGTGGATGGGTTACACCCTTAACCATAGGTTACAGAGACAAGAGAAAAAAACTCAGTGGGAGGGAGTTCCTGAGGGCCTATTATACTAGAGGGGGTAAAGTTTATTAATTTTGCCTCATTAAAATATTCCCTTGTCCATGGGTACACAGGGGTGGAGACCCCGCATCTGTTGTGCTGACAATATGGACGATAGGGAAGGCCCAGTTTCTCTGGTGTGAGCTCACAGAATCATTGTACAATATAGCCTTCAGCAGTAATAGCAATTCATTTGATTTTACGGTTAGGCTATGTTTACACAACATCAAAAATAGAGAAAAGGCGTCCGATTTAGAAATTTAAAATAATGTCTGTTATTGCCGCGATTTAACTGTCTGCTATGGCAATGCATTGAAGTAAATGGAAAGACAGACGTCCAATGCACATTATTTTCGGACGTCTTTTGAAAACAGCGGACGTTTTTTATTAGTTGTGATAAGGCTAGGTGATGTGATTTTACCTACTTGCACCATACCTATATGACTACACCTATATATACTGCCCTCTAAATTAGGAGCGTGATCAGAGCGTGATCAGAGGGTGACAGAGAGATGGTTTGGAAGAAGGAAAGGAATGCTGGCAGCATGTCAATGAGCACAGCTCCTTAAAAATTATCATTTGTAGTCCCAATACACAAGGAAAAGAGAGCCAGTAATCTATAAACAATTTATAACAAATTGTGCTAGCTTGACTGCACAGTACAGGAAACTGCTACCATTTATGGACTGGCCTACCAGAGTGTGACATGTATGTGTCTTGTGACTTTGAACCCCGCCTGTATTGGATGTTTACATATTTCATATGAATACACTACGCATGAGTAGTACCGCCCCATATTCTGACTATAAAAAGTGATTACCATAATAAAACTTAGCCATTATCCAGGCTTATAATCCTGATACAATGTCTTATCTGTGTCTGTGATTTATAAGTGACAGGTTGGTAATACTGCAAATTACAGCTCTGGATAAACCAACAAAACACAGTAATCACTGAACTCAAGGAGATCAGTGAAAAAAAACTCCAATGACGTACTCAATCAAGAGTCTCCACTGATGCCCCCAAAAATTTAAATATGCAAAACAAGAGTCCGTGGAGTCTCAGTTGCGAGTCTCAAAACACGGGATAGCCAGATATCTCTAGCCTGTTGCCACGGGGTGCCTCCATGATGGGGAGAGCACCACACCACCCTGATAAATAGCCCCTTAAGTCCCACTCGGTTGCAAGTATTGGAACATAAATAGGGAAATACCAGGGTGGCCCCTTTTTGTCAATGTCTAACTCAAGGTACGAGTATTGCGACATTGACAAAAAGGGGCCACCCTGGTATTTCCCTATTTATGCTCCAATACTCGCAACCGAGTGGTACTTAAGGGGCTATTTATCAGGGTGGTGTGGTGCTCTCCCCATCATGGAGGCACCCCGTGGCAACAGGCTAGAGATATCTGGCTATCCCGTGTTTTGAGACTCGCAACTGAGACTCCACGGACTCTTGTTTTGCATATTTAAATTTTTGGGGGCATCAGTGGAGACTCTTGATTGAGTACTTCATTGGAGTTTTTTTCACTGTTCTCCTTGAGTTCAGAGATTACTGTGTTTTTTTGGTTGATTTGCCCCAACTAGCCAGAAACCTACTCCACACTGACGAGGGGCAAATCCCCCTAAACGGCTGTCTGTGGATGGAAGCCTGCCTTGGCAAGCCCTTGTCATGATCGCAATACTCGTACCTTGAGTTAGACATTGACAAAAAGGGGCCACCCTGGTACCAACAGCCATCATTGCACTAAAGGGAGGCCAGAAAGCTAAATGACATCCGTTATTTTAGACTCAAAATAACAGATGTCATTTTAAAGTGAGCTGAAAAAACGTTGTGTGAACATAGCCTTAGTGTGGGCTCCTGGAATATGAGCACCAGGGCTGCGTTTTAGTCCCAGTCCTGCCCTGGCACTTTGGTCTGATGATCTGATAAATCCACAAGCATGTTTTGCATGTCAATAGCCATGATGCACCACCCCAACCAGGTAAGGGCAAATGAGGTTCAATGTGGATAAATGTAAAGTTATGCACATGGGTACTAATAACCCACATGCATCATATGTCCTAGGGGGAGTTACACTGGGAGAGTCGCTGATGGAGAAGGATCTGGGTGTACTTGTAGATAATAGACTACAGAAGGCCAGCAGGATATTGTCATGTATTAAAGCAGGCACAGGGACAGGGATATAATATTACACCTTTATAAAGCTTTGGTGCGGCCTCATCTGGAGTATGCGTTCCAGTTTTGGAACCCAATTTATAAAACTTCATAAGCATCTTAGTTTATTAAACGCATATGTGTGGCATAAAGAGCTTCAGGCCAGAGAGCTGAGGAACTTGTGGCCAAGGTACAGCATTGCCATTTTCTGTTTGTATTACTTTATTTACAAAAATTGTTTCAATAAAATCAAAGATCAGAGTTTAAAAAAAATGTATATGTATAGAATCTACCCATCCATCCCCCTTCCTTTCACCCACCCCTTGATGGACATGTATCTTTTTTCAACCATACTAAATATGTAACTATGTTAAGAAAAGGCTATTCAAAAAAGTTGGGGGAGATTCACAAGGAGTGGACTGCTGCTGGAGTCAGTGTTTCAAGAGCCACCACACACAGATGTATCCAGGACATGGGCTACAAGTGTCCTATTCCATGTGTCAAGCCACTCATGAGCAAAAGAGAACGCCCGAAGCCTCTTACCTGGGCCAAGGAGAAAAAGAACTGGGATGTTGCTCAGTGATCAAAGGTATTGTATTCAGATGAAATCAAATTTTGCATTTCATTTGGAAATCAAGGTCCCAGAATCTAGAGGAAGAGTGGAGAGGTACACAGTCCAAGCTGAGGTCTAGTGGGAAGTTTCCACAATCAGTGATGGTTTGGGGAGCTGTGTCATCTGCTGGTGTAGGTCCACTCTTTTATCAAGACCAAAGTCAGCACAGCCGTCTACCAGGAAATATTAGAGCACCTAATTCTTCCCTCTCCCGACAAGCTTTTTGGAGATGGAATTTTCATTTTTTACCAGGACTTGGCCCCTGTCCCCACTGCCAAAAGTACCAATACCTGATTGATAATACTTGATTGGCCAGCAAGCTCGCCTGACCTTAACCCCATTGAGAATCTATGGGGTATTGGCAAGAGGAAGATGCGACACCAGACCCAAAAATGTAGAAGAGCTGAAGGCTGCTATAAAGGCAACCTGGGGCTTCCATAACACTTTTTACAGGCTGATCACCTCCATGCCACGCCACATTAAAGCAGTCATTCGTGGATAAGGAGCCCTGACCAAGTATTGAGTGCATATACTGTACATACTTTTCATTTGGACAACATTTCTGGGTTTAAATTTTTATTTAAAGTTGATCTTGTATAAAATTTTCTAAGATGAAGATTTTGGGGTTTTTCTTGGCTGTAATCCATAATCATTAACATTAACAGAAATAAACACTAGAAAAAGGTCACTCCGATTGTGAAGACTCCATATAATAAAAGGGGTTTTACTTTTTGAATTTAATTACTGGAAAAAAACAAACACTTTTTGATCATATTCTAATTTATTAAGATGCACTTGTACATCTGTCATGTGAGAACCAAGAATGCTAGTGCTCTTGTCTGCCTAACCATCATGTTCCATATTGTGCTGCTGCTGCTGTTGATAATCCTACTGTAACTATAACAATTTAACCAACCTTGAACTACTTTAAAATATAAGATAAAAGTTTGATGGCTTTATTGGGAAAATGTAGCCAAATGGTGTATAAATAGTATCTATATTTTTTTTCTTTAAAATAACACCAACTCTGTGACTTTTAAAATGTTTAAAAGCCATTGCTTTTTCTGGTACCACCAAGTAACAGCAGCTAAAATGGAATAATCTGGGGGTGGCTTGTTAGGAGGCTATTGCTTCTTCCAACGCCAATGTCGTTCTTCAAATCCAAATGGTAGAGTCTGACCTGAAATGATCCCTTATCACTACTACATAGCTTGCGGCACAAATCCAGCTCGTATATATCTATAACAATTTAAACACTGGTAAAGTTGGGTTCACACCATGTTTTTGCAATCCATTTTTTTCATTAGTTTTTTCAAAAAACTTATGCATTTGTGTGCATCTGTTTCGATCCTTTTTTCCATTGACTTCCATCATAAATTTGCACACAAATGCATGTTTTGTCATGCGGTTTTTGCAAAAATGGATGAAAAAAACTGATTGCAAAAACATAGTAGAAACCCAGCCTTATACAAAGAAAAAAATATATATAATATATATATATATATATATATATATATATATATATATATAAGATATATATATATATATCTTAAAAATTATCAGGTTTTTCATGCTGTACATGAGGTTTCTGTAAAGTAAGATGCAATATAACACAATAGTTATATCATACCACCCTATTATTACTTCATCCATAAGCATTGAGGAAAGATTCTCAAAGGTGCAAGTGACAAGCAGCCACAAAGGAGTTACAAACAGCTGGGCTCTATTTCCAGCCTCTACATGATGCGCAACTGATCAGGGAGTTACAAGGTTACCTGCGGAACTTTAGCAATATAAACCCAGGAGACAAACATGACATTATTTTCATTATTGCATAAGTCACTTTTCTGTCTTCATTTAAAGCTGCAGCATCTCCCAATTAGAAATATTTGCAGTACAAACCAGTGCAAGAATGAACGCTGTTAAAATATACGTTCACATGACAGTCTTTAGATAGCAGAAAATCCAAAGACAGCCTTGAATTTCTGTTACATTTTCAGATTCTTTTGAATGTTTAAGTCATGGATGCACATCAGCCCATTCAATGCATTTCCTATATGCTTTCTCATGGAATATGCTCAGAATGACTGACAAGTCACTTATTATGGAGTATTTAAAATGCGCACTCCAAACAATCAGCGTTCAGAATGTATTTCCCTCAAAACAATGGGGTGCACATTGAAAAGGTTTTTCTGACCTTATCTACGTGTGTTCTCATACTGACTGTTAAACCAATGCAGTTAAAGCAGAATTATCGTATGTTTTCTATTTAATGAATGTATTAAATAGATAAATGTAATGGTTATTACACACGAGTGTACTTGCCTTCTCCAATATAAGGAGATGCTGTCTCTGCACGGTCACATACGGTAGCACATTGCATGGATGTGCCCTATACTAAATATGGAGTCTTTTTTTATTGAAAGGACTAAGCTGTAAGAAGCAGGGTAACCAATAAACTATGTAAGAAAACCTTGGTACACATAACTGCCCTCCTTGCAGAGAGATATGTCATTGTTGAAAATGTGAATTTGTGTGAGTTTATGTTTATGTGAAAATGTGAGTTTATGGTCTTTCTTTCTTGTGTTTAAAAGGACATAGCACTTGCAATTACACAGTAATCTGAAGTTCGCCTGAGGAACTTCTATATTAACAACATTGATCTTTAATAGAGATCAATACAGTACATATGTACTGCATAGATCCATGAGATCAGTGGTCCATTATTATGGGCCGCTGGCGCCCATAGCAATTGAGTGCCGTGCCGGGATAAGTGTTGAGTACAGAGCCCTGGCAGGTAGCAGGGATGGCCCCTTTGTGATCGGGGAGCAATCTGCCCAATATACCACCATGGATGCTCTTTTCATAACATTTAAATGGCTTATAAGCTGGACGTGGCTGATAGCGGCCAGGTGGCGCGCAGTTCAGATTGGGCTCTCTGAACCCATGTAGTACCGCAATGCAGTAAATATTTGTCATGAGTCATGAAAAGGTTAATGATGCAACTATACCATGCGACTGGTGGATGTCATCTCACATACCTGTGCACCATGCTCGGACTGTGTCCTTTTACAGTGATCTCTGTCCCATGGCTTCCATGGTTTAAAGGTGTAACCAAGATGGTGTTCTGCTTCTGCTACTGATTAGACTTAGAGAACAGAACACAAAGTTACACCCAGTGCTTCAAGTTGTTCTTTTTTCAGATCTTTTCTATCTGACTCAGACCTCTGTTTATTGCTAATGGCCGTAGAAGTCCCTATCGCTGAGGATTGTAACCAGCAATAAGGGGTGGCAATGTAGCACACCATGGGGTTTTGTGACTGGTGGACACTGAGGGATATTTAGGATGGCTACATGGAGGTAATGTAGTTGCAGCCCATGCAAAAAGAACCTTTAGAGTCTAGGACCAGACTGCCCTATGTGCTATACACCACAAAATGGCCAAGCATCTCCATAAGATTTAAACACATACACTACTGGTAACCTATGTTTACCTTATAGTCATGTAACCAAAAATATTTGTAATATATTTTAATATTTTAAACCTTATTTCCGACAGAATTTCCTTTTGCTTGGTTGATACAATATGTTATTAGTAGCAATCAATGGTTATAAATAATATAGTGAACCACAATGCATTATTCTGACACTAGATTGGTGCACAGCCAACACTAGCTGGAAGTATTTCTCAGTGTAACATTGTACTATTGTAGATATAATTGTATCAATGATGGAATATATACCTCCATTATTTATTTAATTCAATAGAGCTGTCTTGCCCTGATGAGACGATATCACGAATTGTACAACAGAAAAAAAAAAAACGCTCACATATTTATGCATCAGACGCAGACTGTCATTTATTGGTCCAATTAACAGCCTTTCATCATTCATTAAAGGGGGAAGTCTGGTGACTTGAAAAAATTTTCATCTGGCAGGGGGGAACATAATAGTATTTAGTAATATCTCATGCATCTTTGCCAACTCCAATTCTCAAAATGTAAAAGTTTTTTTTTTTTTTTTTTTAGCTATGGGCCGGGACGTGTTGATGAAGGCAAGGATGTCCACTTACCACCCCGGTTCCAGCGTTGGGTCCCGCATCATGCTGTTTTGGTCTGCAGTGCCCAACCGCTTCCTGATCTGTGATGTGGCTTGAGACGTGATGTTTCCAGCCTCCCTCAGCCGTTCAGTGGCAGAGGTGAATCCCACTACATCAGCTGAATGGCTGAGTGATATGGAAACGTCACATCTCAGGCCGTGTGAAAGACCAGGAAGTGGCCGGGCACCGAAGACTGAAGAAGCATAATGTGGGACCCGGCGCTGGAATCAGTGAGGTAAGTGTATGTCCGTGCCTTCATCCACTGGCTCCCCACCCATTGCTAAAAAAGCCCTTGCACCCAGAGTACCCCTTTAACTTTGCCAGACCCTAAAAAACCTGTGCTTGAGCAGCACCTAAGGCTCAGATTTAGGTCCCTAAAACAAAGGACTATATCCACAGTAAAAACACCTACATAAAACAGAATAATTACTTGTTATTATTTGTACCTATTCTATTTTATAACTAATTCTGGAGGAAAAAAAAATATATATATCCACAGTAAGCATATTTATGACCATACCCAGTGTTACCTTGATCACATGAGGTGGCTACCTTTAAAAAACAGATTCTTGCAAATACATTTATAATTTACCAGCGGCTATGTCAAATGTATTTACAGTTTCATGATCACAATAAGAAACCGAGGCCTGTCTTACTTTTGTGAATGTGTGCATAGTATCAGTCACTTGTATTATATCTATGAAGGTGATAACACTCTCTGAACCCATATAAGAAACATATCAAGGACAACGTAGCTGTGAAACACAATTTATTTACACTGCTATGAGCAGTACACTTTACATAAAAGAACCGACTGAGAAAATCATATCTCCAATTATTGCAGTGAAGAAGAACATAGTGTAAGAAACGGATTGGTCGTCAGAAGTCACCTGACTGGTGTCTTGTTTGTGCAATACATATTGAAAATAATAATAAAAATAAAGAAACAATAACAGAAAACAAATGATAGAAAGTAACAGGAATTAGAATACACCAATCGGTTAAGAGATTTATTGAATGTATAATATATTGGTAGTGAAGGGGAGAAAAGATATTGTGCAGGATTGTGCTTCGCTGTCAAATGCTTGCAGACTTGAGCTGGAAATCTTCTTGATGCTTTATAACCAATAGAAAAGGATTCTTACCAGTCAAGTATAAAATTTAAGCCATTGCTAAACCCACAATGCTGACCAATCCAGTGACCGTGCAGTATAAACAGACGCCTAGTCCTTCCAATAAACATTAGTAGGAATAAAAATCACCTTGTAAATCATTAAAACTTGTAGTTTGCAGCTCATTTCTCTACTTTCTAAAGTTGAAAACATCAAGTGATTTGTGTTTTTTTTTGTTTTCTTTGGGTGAAATTGCAGAAGCCTCCTCTACAGTTCCTCCATACAAACAGCTTTTGGAGTCGGGGTGTTCACCTGTGCATTCTATTGTCGGTATATAGCCACTGTCCCACATACCAGGCCCACATAATTTACACAAGTCGCGGAGGCTGCAGGGAATTTTGGGCAAGAGACGAAACTGATAAAGTAAACTCCTTGCCTGTGTACGAAAAAATAACCGTGTATTATTAATTAATAAATACAGTGCAGCTTTTGTATAGGAAGATAGGGACTTAAACACTAATTTAAAATGGCAATATAACATGTTACACAGGGCTTTTCCAAGACTAAAATATTGATAGTTATGAACATTAGCTCAGTACGGGGAACGACTGAATGGGGCAAAGCTGCAATATCCAATACAGCTGCTACAATACAGCAATATAAAGCATTTGCCTGAACACTTCAAACGGCAGACCAGCAAATGAAGAGATATGCATAAAGGTCAGCAGACCCTCAGGAGTCTCAAAACACTCATTATCCAGAAACAGAAAACCCTCAAGGGAAGGACCTAGCAAAAGGATGGCTCCTGGAAGGTCACCCAACCCAACTATTCAACTCAATTACAAGTCGGATGATATGAAAGGGGAAAAACCAAGGCAGGTGTCCATCCACAGACAGCTGTTTTAAGGTGTTGCTTCTCATCAGTGTGGAGCCAGATTCTGGCTAGGTGGGAGCAATGCCTAGTAGAGCCATACGGAAACAGATGCCAGTGCAGAAATGGACTTCCATCGCTCTCATACTGATAATCTATCCTATTAAGAGGTATACACACATTATGTTAGAGTTAAGCAAGTAGACAAATACTCAAGTCAATGGAGTCAAGTCAAGTGAAATCGATGGAAGACTCGAGCATTTTACCAGGTGCCCGCTAACTCCAGACGAAGAATCATTCGGAGTTCAATTTCCCTTTTTTAATCTCATTTTTGTATATTTTGTTCTCTCAGGGGATGTTTGACCCCTTCATGACCAGAGGTCATTGATGCACTGATATCCAGGTTAAATTAGAGCAATGTTCCTCCTCACCTTTTAAGAGCTATAACGCTTTTACTTTTCCACCTACAGGGCTGGTTGGGGTGTAATTTTTTTTGCGCCATGATCTATAGTTTTCATTGGTATTCTATTTATATATTATATTTTTTAATGGCTTTAAAAAAAAATCTGATATACAATTAAAGAGAAACAAAAATCCTGGTGTTTTTTTCCCTTTTTGTTTGTTTACACTCTTCACCATGCAGGTTAATTAAAAATTATTATATTTTAATAGATCAGACTACATATACTGATGATCAGTCCTATGTCATGGCATTTCAGGAATCTGCACGTAGAGTCTGCCTGAGGGCAGATCTGACAGGATGGAGGTAAGTATTATACCCCCACCTGTAAACGAAAGTGATTAGGACTGCAGGGTACCCCTGGTCAGTGACAGGTACTTAATCTGTCAAAGAGTGTCTTTAAAGTGTACCTGTCGTTACAACTTTCAAAATCTAAATCAAAAGTAGATGTGATATAAAGCAAGTTTGCAATTTTTAATTCATTAAGACATGAAGACATGGCAGACATGGCAATTCCAGTTTTCTGACTCTTCTTTTCTCAAAAAATAGGAAACAGTCAGAAAACAGGAAGTCCTGTGTTTCCCAGGCCATCTGAGCGCTCACAGAGAGGAGGCAGTCATGTGATTGGTGGACACGGTGAGCCGTGACTCTCTGCACAAGTCAGAAAATCTTGCCTTCATGAGACTGGAGCTTTGTTTTACACTGTGATAACAAAAAACAAACAAACAATGAATGTATATTGCAAACTTGCTTTATATCACATCTACTGTTGATTTAGATTTTTAAAGTTATAACGACAGTGAGACTTTAAATGTGTGCAGGGCTGCTCACAAACTTACAGCCCCATGCCCTACGGGTGTGGCTTAGAATATCTGTGCCCTAACTTTGCACCACCCCTCCGTCCCTCCTCCCCACCCATTTCATCATTAAGAATGCCACTGGAACATTTTCTCCATGCTGAACATTTGCACAGGTGTCTTAACGATCCAGTCCATGTGCCGGGCTGACACAGCTGACGAATAGGAGGCAATCTGCCTGGAGCATTCCTAATGATAAGGAGGGCGGGGAGGAGGGACAGAGAGGTTGTGCCAGCCTAATGCATACACAATCTAGGCCACTGTCCCGGGGCTGCCAGTTTAAAAGTTGTTTTTTAGAACAATAACTGCATCACCTGCTGAACAGACCGCAGGACAGATCTTGGATTAAAAGCAGCTATCCGAAGGTACAAGTGGTTTGGGGGAGGGGGGTGGGGTGGCGGAGGTCAGATTGTGGGTACAGAGTCACTTTAAGGTAATACAAAATAGACAAGTTTTTCTCACCTTCTTGAGAACCAGCTCTCCATTCATATGCATAGCCAAATTACTGAAATGTAGCAACATCTGATCAGTTGGCAGCTGATGCTCGATAACATCCTCACCATAAAGAACAATTATTGCAACACACAGAAAAAGGTGGAAATAGTCCGTCTAAAAGAGAAATATTGTTTGTCACACAAAACATCCTAGAACTGTTGCAAGTTGCAGAAAATTAGATTTAAATTAAACTATAAGCCCAAGATATAATATTCTAATATAATGTTATCACTAATAGTACTGGCTTCTGTGGCTTTATCAGTGCTTCTGATAAGGCGAGATCTGCTTTTTATCTGGCTTATTCCCAAGTGACTATCCCTGTCCAAATTAAGTAAGCTGAGTGCTAGCGACGAGGACATGACACCAGGCAAAAAGACGGTATAACCTCCCCTCTCAGCTTGAGTTAGGAGTGTGCACTCAACGCTTTATTTGGTTTCACATGAAATATATATAAACTTTTAATACAGGTGGGGTTTCAAGTCACAAGACACATACATATCACACTCTGATTGGTCAGTAGTTTCCTGTCCTGCGCAGTCAAGCTGGCACAATGTGTTGTTTTACCATATATTGTTTATAAAATGTGTCTCATTCTTGCGTTTGTGTTGTGACTGCGATGTAGGTTCATGGTGCTTTTCTCATCGGCATGCTGCCAGCATTCCTTTCCTTCTTCTAGAAGCAGTTACAAGGATGACGCCATTTTCAGGATTACAATGTTTTTACGCAAAGTAATAACCCCTTAATGGCCACCTTCACACTTCTCCTTTGACAGGAAATTGAATTTACAAAGACTACAAATTTTGTGTAGACCCCAGCTTCTACCTCTCTCCCGTGACAACGCATCATCCTCTGATGTCACAGGAGGCTTGGGTGGACCTCTAAGATCTTTAGCTCCACCTCCTGAGTGATCTCACCATCTCTGACCAACCTCTCCAGCCTACATCTGGGCAGACAAGTAGTAAAAGAAGCAGGTGTTGCAGCTTCACTGATTAGATGTTATAATTCACTGATTAGATGTTCTGCAACAGCTTTGGACAGGGTACTGGCAGGAGTGAACTGATGTGAGTACTTCAAGTTCCATTGCATTCTGGAACTTGTAGTACTGACCAACTGCTCAACAAGAAAGTACGACCACACTTGGGGGACTTCTATGATCACTGTACTGATCTCTCATAGAGATCAATGCAGTACATATGTACTGCATTGATCTAGGAGATCAGTGCTCGATTACTATGGGCTGCTGGAGCCCATAGTAAAGGATTGCCGAGCTGGAATCAGTTTCATTGCCTGGTCTGGCCAGAAACATGGATCCGCCACTAGACCCTAGGTGATGTTTTTTTTAAAGCCATTTAAAAGAGGCATTTAAATGTTTAATTAGCTGGTTCGGCGATGGGCCCACGCTAGCTAATAGCTGCAGTCCCTGTCGCTACCCTTCTCTGAACCCCCCTACCTGCTGCAATATGTATGGGTACGTGATAGGGCTAGAAGGGGTTAATTCTGTAGTCCACTCATGTAGTTTAATCATTATTTTGATTACAAATGTTTAAACCCATTAAAGTTCTAATAATTTATACTTGTGCACTGGTGCCCAAAACGGTACATTTCATGTGCAGCGAGACTAGTTAAAGGGCAACTCCATTGAAAACTGTTTTTTTTTCCCCAAATCAACTGGTGTCAGAAAGTGCCAGAGATTTGTAATTTACTTCTATTAAAAAATCTCAAGTCTTCCAGTACTTATTAGCTGCTGAATGTCATAGACAGAGACATAGATATGTAGGACATACAGCAGCTGATAAGATACTGGAAGACATGAGATTTTTTTAATATAAGTAAATTAAAAATCTCTGGCACTTTTTATTTTATTTTATATATTTATTTAACATTTTTAGATATGTAAAAAGACTGTGTACAAAATATACCACACATAGGAGGATATAAAAACAGCACATATTAGACCATACCTTGTTACACATAATTCATAAACATACATTGCTATGGATTTGCCCTCCTCTATCTATTCCATATATACATATACATGATATACAAAAAATACTGGGAAAACTGGGAAATTTCATGGGAATGACACAGATAACACAAGGGCCAGAGGGGGAGAAAGATCTCAGTGTGGTAAATCAATCCAAAAATCTGAAAATCATTAATATTATGGCATATGTGCCAATTGCAATACTGCCATCCGGTGGTCACTGAGATTAAAGCAATTAACAGTGATATTTAAATTGCGATGCAGTTACTAAAATTGACCAGCATGAATATGTATACAGGCAGGGCCGATTCTAGCTCTTCTGCTGCCTGAGGCGAGAACTGAAATAGCGCCCCCCCCCCCCACCTCAACTGAGATCAACATCATATAAACACCAAATAATTCCACCACATGATGACTGCATATCAGCACTCCATAGTGACTAAATACTATTACCAATATTGCCACTACAAGGTAAAAATTCCACCACTGACTGATCAATACCACCAGTAGTGCTACTGAATAAAAAACACTGTATAGAGTCCAGCATTACCCCCACACAGTGACAGTATAGTGATCAGGGTACAGTTACATCCAGTGACTCACAAGTGACGTCTTCTCTCATCAGAGTTGTTCACTTTCTCTTTTCTTCTACATTCAGATCCGACTCCATCATGAAGACTTCTGTTAGCCATGACTTGTTCCCGCAGCATCTATTGGACAGACATTTTAGGCTCCACAATTTAGAAGATCCCTTCTGCATCTCCACACTATTATAATCCCCATTCTCCTCATGTAGTTATAATCCCCCCATCTCTTCCTGTAGTCATAATCCCCCGTGTCCCCCATCTCCTCATAATCCTCCAATCTCATCATAATCCCCCCCACCTGTGTCTCACCATCTCCTCATATTCCTCCTGTGCCCCCCATAATCCTCCCATCTCCTCATATTCCTCCTGTGCCCCCCATAATCACCCCCTGTATCATCCATCTCCTCATATTCCTCCTGTGTACCCCACAATTACCCCCTGTATCATCCATCTCCTGTGTCCCCCCAACAATTACCCCCTGTATCATCCATCTCCTGTGTCCCCCCACAATCACCCCCTGTATCATCCATCTCCTGTGTCCCTCCATCTCCTGTGTCCCCCCATCTCCCCATAATCACCCCCTGTATCATACATCTCCTGTGTCTCCCCACAATCACCCCCTGTATCATCCATCTCCTGTGTCCCCCCAAGTCCCCACAATCACCCCCTGTATCATCCATCTCCTGTGTCTCCCCATAATCACCCCCTGTATCATCCATCTCCTGTGTCCCCCCATCTCCCCACAATCACCCCCTGTATCATCCATCTCCTGTGTCCCCCCATCTCCCCATAATCACCCCCTGTATCATCCATCTCCTGTGTCCCCCCACAATCACCCCCTGTATCATCCATCTCCTGTGTCCCCCCATCTCCCCATAATCACCCCCTGTATCATCCATCTCCTGTGTCCCCCCACAATCACCCCCTGTATCATCCATCTCCTGTGTCCCCCCATCTCCTGTGTCCCCCCCATCTCCCCACAATCACCCCCTGAATCATCCATCTCCTGTGTCTCCCCACAATCACACCCTGTATTATACATCTCCTGTGTCTCCCCACAATCACCCCCTGTATCATCCATCTGTGTCCCCCCCATCTCCCCATAATCACCCCCTGTATCATCCATCTGCTGTGTCCCTCCATCTGCTGTGTCCCTCCATCTCCTGTGTCCCCCCCATCTCCCCACAATCACCCCCTGTATCATCCATCTCCTGTGTCCCCCCATCTCCCCACAATCACCCCCTGTATCATCCATCTCCTGTGTCCCCCCCATCTCCCCACAATCACCCCCTGTATCATCCATCTCCTGTGTCCCCCCCATCTCCCCACAATCACCCCCTGTATCATCCATCTCCTGTGTCCCCCCCATCTCCCCACAATCACCCCCTGTATCATCCATCTCCTGTGTCCCTCCATCTCCTGTGTCCCCCCCATCTCCCCACAATCACCCCCTGAATCATACATCTCCTGTGTCTCCCCACAATCACCCCCTGTATCATCCATCTCCTGTGTCCCCCCCATCTCCCCACAATCACCCCCTGTATCATCCATCTCCTGTGTCCCCCCATCTCCTGTATCTCCCCATAATCACCCCCTGTATCATCCATCTCCTGTGTCCCCCCATCTCCCCATGATCACCCCCTGTATCATCCATCTCCTGTGTCCCTCCATCTCCTGTGTCCCCCCCATCTCCCCACAATCACCCCCTGTATCATCCATCTCCTGTGTCCCTCCATCTCCTGTGTCCCCCCCATCTCCCCACAATCACCCCCTGTATCATCCATCTCCTGTGTCCCCCCCATCTCCCCACAATCACCCCCTGTATCATCCATCTCCTGTGTCCCCCCCATCTCCCCACAATCACCCCCTGTATCATCCATCTCCTGTGCCCCCCCCATCTCCCCACAATCACCCCCTGTATCATCCATCTCCTGTGTCCCCCCCATCTCCCCACAATCACCCCCTGTATCATCCATCTCCTGTGCCCCTCCCCATCTCCCCACAATCACCCCCTGTATCATTCCTCTCCTGTGTCCCCCCCATCTCCCCACAATCACCCCCTGTATCATCCATCTCCTGTGTCCCCCCCATCTCCCCACAATCACCCCCTGTATCATCCATCTCCTGTGTCCCCCCCATCTCCCCACAATCACCCCCTGTATCATCCATCTCCTGTGTCCCCCCCATCTCCCCACAATCACCCCCTGTATCATTCCTCTCCTGTGTCCCCCCATCTCAGCAAAGTAAAACAAAAAACAGGCCAGCAGCTCCTCACCTCACCAATCGTTCCCACGCAGTCCCTGTGGCCTCCTGGATGCTTCCTGGTCGCTTCCTGGTCAGGCTGCACACAGATCTCATGGAGCAGCCTGACCAGGAAGACATCACTGGCTGCTCCAGATCACTTCTAGATCGCAGCACTAACACAGCCTGCGACCTAGAAGTGAATGGCACAGAGCAGAGAACTCTTAGTTCCCTGCTCTGAGCCTCCTGTCAGCTGTGTGTGCCTCCTAATAAGGACACAGACACAGCTGACAGTAGGGGGCGCTCCTATAGTGCAGAAGCAGGGAGTCCGGCATCACACTGGAGTCCCTGCTTCTGCACGTATATTCCGTGGGCGGTACGCGAATAGCGTAGCACGCCCCGGAATACGCATACAGGAGCAGAGACATCAGTCTATGGCTGATCTCTCTGCTCCTGTAGTCAGTGAGCGGTCATGCATATAATATATGCATGAAAGCTCACTGTGCAGGGGCGGCCAGTGCCGCCCCCTGCAGGGTCGTGGGAGCTGCCGCCTGAGGCGAAGACTTCACTTCGCCTCATGGCAGATGCGGGCCTGTATACAGGGTCTCACTTGCGGTGCTTCATTACCTGGCCAGCTGTTGAGGGGTTACAGTCTCTCCTCTACTATATTTTATTACATCACATCATATTACATTATATTGATGCTGGTCAATTTTTGTAACTGCATCGCAATTTAAATATCATTGTCAATTGCTTTAATCTCAGTGACCACCGGATGGCAGTATTGCAATTGGCAATTATTGTGCCACAATATTTATGATTTTCAGATTTTTGGATTGATTTACCACACTGAGATCTTTCTCCCCCTCTGGCCTTTGTGTTATCTGTGTCATTCCTCGTTATATAGCTTTGTTGCACTAGATATTGATTTTGGCAGGACTTTCTTTTGGGCTGTCTATTCAATATATAGTCCAACTACCCCATCCCCCCCCCATCCTCCCCATACCACCCCCACACTGGACTGGCACTTTGACGCAAATTTTTGCTGGAGTTGCCCTTTAATAGTAAAGTGGAAAAACTATGTGGGAATACACCACTGATCAATGCCAAAAGGGATAAATAAATCATCAGTAATTCAATATTGTTAGGTGTTTTATAGGCACATTACTGATGACTAGTACCTGGTAATGAGCCCAGCATGCTTCCCACATCCTCAGGGCTTCAGAGTCTGAAAATTCTCTTTTAAAACACAGGAGGATCCACCGATGGCAAAATAATATTTGAAGTCCATCTTCTCCCAGAGACTGCAAATGTTTGTAGAATCGCAGATGCATGAGCCTTAGTAACTCACGGAGAAACATCTAAAATAGAAAAAAAAAAAATCACAATACGTTTCACTTAATAGGTAGGGTAGACAGTCTTTAAATGTGCCAGAATTATCAATGTGTGACGTATAGGTCACGTCTGAAGACTGAAGTTTAGACCAATAGCTAGTTTTGAGTTATCTAATGTTAGAAAAACATGGCAACTTTCTTCCAGAGACAAAACGACTTGTCTCCAGTTCACCCGTGATTTGCAATTAAGCCTCATTCACTTCAATGGAACGGAGTTGCAAAATCCCACCCAAACTAGAGACAAGAGTGGTGCTGTCTCTGGAAGAAAGTGGCCATGTCTTTCTAACGCTTTAAAAAATTTTAAGCCACATTTCAGCACATTTCTTGGCACACCGTGTCGCACCTTAGGCAACATCCTGGTGCCACCTATTTGCAGAGACAGTACCTCCCTGCAGGTCCTGATCCCCTGCTCTGATCAAGCGATTCCGCACAATTCTATACAGAGCAGGGTTCTGTTCATCCTGTCTACTGTATATTTTATACCTGGGTGGCCAATGCAATCGCTGTGTGCTGTAGCCTCTACACAGTGAGCGATGACTGCTACTGGTTCTAGAGAGGCTGCCACACACCGCGATCACATTGGACAGCCTCTCCTGGGTACGGTCTAGATCAGAGCAGGGGATGGGGGACTGCAGAGCTTAGACAGCCCTGCAGATGCTGACACAGAGGGGCTGGGTCACCCCTTACAGCTGCCACTCAAGAAAAGTTAAATAGGAGATAAAAAAAATAATGAAGTTATATCACAAAATAACTTTATTAAAGCAATTTACTAGTCAATGTTTTTTTTCTGACCTGTCTCTCTTTATGTAGTTATAACTCTGTGGTGCTTTTAACTATTGCGGTTATTCTGAGATTGTATGTTAGAGGGCTTCAAAATTCTGCAGCGATTTTTCAAATTTTTAGGAAAATTTCAAATTCAGACTTTTTTAGAGACCAGTCCAGTTCTGAAGTGGATTTGTGGGGCCTGTATGTTAGTGATCCCCATAAATCCCTCCATTGTAAAAACTGCACCCCTCAAAGTATTCAAAGTGACATTTCATAAGTTTATTAACCCTTTAGGTGTTTTGCAGAAATTTAAGCAAGTTGGAGGGGAAATTTAAAATTTTCATTTTTTTGGCAGATATTACATTTTTAATAAATTTTTTTATTAAAACAGCACAAACCTCTAACACAGCAAATACTAACTGAGAAATACCACTCACTATTTATACACCTTATTCCAGTGTTTCTAGAAATCCCCCATATGTGGCCACAGTGCATCACCTGACTCAACCACAGGCCGCAGACATGACAGAGCCTTGGTGAATTTTGGGGCCTTTTTACTTTTTTTTTTTAGCCATTATGCCATGTGACAGAGGCCTTGGGATGCCAAAATATTTGTGTAAGCCAAGTTGACGTTCCCATCGGTACCATTCTGAGGGACATGTAACACCCTGATCATTATTTATTTAATTTTTTAGGAGGTGGTACAAATAAAAAACACAATTTAGCAGCAGTTTTTCACCATTTTTTTGTATGCCATTTACTATACATTACTTATGACATGTTATCTTTATTCGTCAGGTTGGTACGATTACAGTGATATCCATTTTATATCACTTTTGTTATAGTTTATGGCATTTATACTATATATACTGTTTGTGTCTTGCATATTGTAAGAGCAGTAATAGTTAAATTTTTTCGCCAATAAAGTTATGTGAGGGCTTTTTTTGCGGCATTAGCTGACGTTTTTAGCGGTACACCTTTTGGGTACATGTGTCATTTTGATAGCTTCTTTCTATTTTTTTTAGGGGGCGGGATTAACAAAAAATTGTCATTTGGTTAGTTTTGGTTGGATCGGGGCGGGGGAGCCCGAACACTACATCTACACTACACTACACTACACTACACTACAAGGGGTCCTGGGGGGAGCATTACAGCAGTGGCGGCAGGAGGAGGCAACGTGCTGAGGAGGCAACGTCCTGCCGCCCGATCACCCGGAACACATCAAATCTTCCCATAGATGCTGCGGCCACAACGACCACAGCGTTTATGGGGTTAACTGCCCGGGGGGAGCACGGCTCATCTCCGGGCAGTGGCAGCAGGAGGAGGCTGTGTGACACAGCCTCCTCCTGCTTCCTGATCGCTTATAGGGACAGCGGGGGGAGGCAGAGGAGGCATGACGTCTAGGGACGTCATGTTGCAGAATGGCACAGCTTTTCATCACGTCCCTGGACGTCATATTGAGAGAAGGGGTTAAACAACAAAATGCAATAAATACAAGGGTAGGTGTTCTATGTGATGTAGTAAAAGAAACCAGGAAGCAGTGGCGTAGCTACAATAAAGGCAGGAAAGGTGACTGCTATGGGGCCCTTGCAAGAAGGGGGCCCCAGAAAGCCCTGCTCTGCCTTCGTGTTAGGTATGCCAATGACAGCTGACCACCGAATCCCACCTCCCGCAGAGGAAGATGGACCCGCCACTGTACTCTTCAGCCCGCTCACTGTAGTGCAGGGTGAGCGCGCTGCACATTAGAAAGAGAGGGACAGAGGAGCAGGACCTGCCAGGTCCTGCACACACAGAAGGAGAGGGATGAAGGACCTTATCACATGACCCAAAGGTCCTCAATACCTCTGTGTAAGGATCAGCCTACTACAGAACAAGGGGGAAGCCTGTGCTGTGTATGTGTGTCAGTGTGTGTACATATGTATCTGTGTATATATGTATATGTCAGAGAGTGTATTTATGTATCTGTGGGTATATGGATATGTAAGTGTGTGCATGTATCTGTGGCTATATATGTATATACTGTAGTCTCTGTAACAGTGGTGTATATGTGTGTGCTTGTGTATGTCAGCAGTGTCTCAAGTGATTGACAGGTTTGCTCCCAAAGATGTTCTGCAGCAGTTCCTATTAATGCTGGGCTCTAATAAAAGAACCCACCACTAAAAGAAAATGCTGCAGATAATATTTCTGGTTCTTATTACACTTGGGGGATGATTTTTCTGTATATGGTTTATTTATGGTGTATATGTTATCACTAGTGTAATCACATTCCAGTGTAAATGTGTATAGGTCAGTGGTGTATTTGTATATATGTAAATGGGGCCTCTGTGTGTGTGTATATATGTGCCTCATTGTGTGTGTTTGAGAGTTGTCTATCTATGTGGGGTGGGGACATACAGGATTCAGGGGGCGCCATACAGTTTTTTGCTATTGGGCCCCATTATTCCTAGCTACGCCCCTGCCAGGAAGCACTTACCAATTGCTTCTCCATGTCTTCATCACAGGGCGAGCTGATAAAAATCGTATTCTGCATAAGGCCAACAAAGCACCAGAATGTGTCAGACTCATCCAGCACTTCTGTCAGCAATGGGGCGACAAGGTCCGACATTCCTTGCGAGTAGCCCACTCCAGGGCGGTATACAGCATAATTTAGAAGGATCCTCCTAGGATAAGAATAGTTGTTGAGGCATTAGAATAAAAACCTACTAATGGCAAAACAGATCCAGGAATTTACTCACAGTTCGGCACTATACTGGCTATTTAGGTATGAATATCTATGGGTTCATATTGAATTAATGTGTTCACATGGGACACTTCTAGATGTTCCCTTTCCAGGACTAACCATATCTATCTCTCAGGTTGTGCTTTGTTCTAGAACTGTTCTATGCATTGGTGGCCTGAACTTTACTGTTTTACTTTTCGTCATCGCCCAGAAGGTTATTACTTTTGCAGGTGAACAGGAGAAGTGGTGGTTACTATCTTTGGCCAGTAGATGGTGCTATGGGATGAGGTTTTGAGACAATTCCCAATAATTGATGTCTTACAGCAATTAACAAGATTGGCACTATAGCTTGTAATAGCATCAGTATGCAGAGCAACATATCCTCAATGTGTGGTGCATCTGCAAGACCTGGACAGATAATAAATGCTGAATAAAAAGAGTTTGTGGGAAAGAATTTCAGCTCAGTAAAAGGCAGCTTGTTTCTATAAGTAGAGATAGAAGACTGTCCCTTGGTATTACGAATAGGTGTAGTCCCAGAGTCCGATTGACTTCCCTAGTATTGACTCTGGAGGCCTCCGGTTGTCATAGCTAATGTCGGGACTCTGCAATCGATTTGATTCCCAAGATAAGAGAATTGATGGTCCCTACTGATCGAAAAATTGTACTTTTCGAAAGTACGGGATAGACCATCAATATTCACATAGGGAAATATTTACTAAATGTACCAATAAAATTCCTATCTGGGTTACCATGTAAATTATTAGGGACACAACATGACACAGGACTCTACTAAGGACTGTAAAAAACAGTCTGTAAGGAAGAAATAAAGAAACAAAGCATAGATAAAGTGCATTTAGAAACTAATAGAGAATAAGGCAAAACATGATTTGTGTACAAAACTGAATGAGTTATTACCTCATGGCTTCTACATTGGGATTATCCTCTCCTCGAAAAAACTGATTGCTACGATCGGTTCTCACAACGTCCTTGTCCACAGTAAACTGAACATTCCTCCAGAAAGATTTCTGGGCATCAGGGCTCATGGACAATCTGATGATAGAGATACATATGTACTATACACAAAATGCACTTGAAGATAGATAATGGCTATTTCCATACTATTTGTTGACCATTTAATAGTAGAATGCACATAACCCTTACAAAAACCTAGTTGTCGCATAACCCAGGTGTGTTACGTCTATTCTCAATTCAATGTTTGTATGTTTTACTTTATTAAATAAAACCATTTAAAAATGGTTTTATTTTTTTCTGCTCACTTTTATTTTGATTCTAGGTTATTTTTTTTTTATTTCTTATTATTTGCTTTATTACTTATATAATGCTTTACTTATATACTGCCTGTCTTTATTACTCTGAGAGGAAACGTACAGCCTCCTGGCAGGGTCATAAGATATTTAATCAGTCACTAGGTTCAAGGTGCCTTAAATGAGGGCAGCATAAACTAGTGAGAGAAATGCTGAACAGATTGGTGTATTATATAATTTTGTTCAGCCGTTCTCCTAATATGCAGAAGAATGGGATTCTTGCCACACACCCTCCAGCTGCTGATTGACAGCTGACTGCCTATATGCAGCATGGATACATAACTGCCAATTAGCAGCTGGTGGGTGGAGTTTTCTGCTTCTCATGAATAATAAGGACTACCGAGTTCATGCACATAATGAAGAGGACTAGTTATTGTCCATATTATTTAGGAGGATCTCTCTGAATCAGCTGCACAGAACAATGTGAGTGATCCATTATTCTGTATGTTTATTCTGTCACTAGTTTATGCTACCCTGAGATAGGAGAGCACAAACCTGCTGAGAGAAACTCTTAAACAATAAGGAGGAGAGGCAGACTTGCCCCCTTTGTGTCATAAAACATTTTGTGACGCAAGGAGGAGAATGGAAGACGCATAGAGAAAGACCGGAGAAACAGTGGCACGCTGCCTCTCTTTCCTGTCTTGCCTATCTGCCTGTCTTTCATCTTTGTGTGGCAAAGAGCACTGACCACACACACTCACTGACATATGCACAGAGCAGTAGAGATGGAGGGCACTTCACTTCGGGGAACAACACCCAAAGTTTATTTTCGATTATTTTATCCCTGGTCACAGGGAGAGACAGTTGCTACAAATCAACAGCTCTCCCTGCACTCGGACTTAGCCTGAGCTGTGCTTGGGCAAACCAGTATTGTCCTTTTTCCTGGAGCCGGAGCACAGCACAGGCTGAATTGTTAAAGTGTACCTGTCGTTATAACTTTTAAAATCTAAATTAGCATTAGATGTGATATAAAGCAAGTTTGCAATATACATTCATTATTTTTTTTTAGTTATCAGGGAAAATACGGCACTTCATGTTTTCTAACTCTTTTTTTTCTCAAAAAACAGGAAACAGTCATAAAACAGGAAGTCCTATGTATCCCAGGCCATCTGAGCGCTCGCAGAGAGAAGACAGTCATGTGATTGATGGACACATTGAGCAGTGACTCTCTGTACTGGCCGGAATTCCTTTGTTTAGTCTGTTTTTTTCTACCAGAAAATCTGCCTTCAGGAGACTGGACCTGGATTTCTGGTAAGTTCAGCTTTGTTTTAATAACAAACAAAACAATGAATGTATATTGCAAACTTGCTTTATATAACATCTACTGTTAATTTAGATTTTGAAAGTTATAATGACAGTGACACAGTTAGAGGCCTATTCCACTGAGCAAATCATCGCTCCGTGTAATAAATACAACGATCAGCCGATGACAACGATCATCGGCTGATCGTCAATACAGTTTTGAACCTATAATTGTAGGGCACCGATCCCGCTTCACTACGTGTAATAGCGCGGCCGGCGGCTGACAATTTACATTACCTATCCAGGCTGCAGGGCTCCTCTTTTGGTCTTCTTCTCCCCGGGTCCCGCACGCTCCAGCTTCATAGCGGCCTGTCTGATCGCCGCGGCCAGTGATTGGCTGATCGGCCTGTCAGCTCAGACAGGCCGCTCTGAGGCTGCAGCGTGCGGGACCCGGGGAGAAGAAGACCAAAAAAGGAGCACTGCAGCCTGGATAGGTAATGTATAAAGTTTAAACAAGGGCTGCAATGTCCATGCAGCCCTTGTTAAACCATAAATCGGGTCGTGGAATAGGCCCAGTAAACTAGCAGAACGGCGCTCGTTCACAGTTATTATCGGGCCCCCATTGGCCAGTGTAATAGGACCCTTAGACATGGATTACAAAAATAATAAAAGAATAACTTAATAACTTACTACTTAATAAGCATTACATATATAGTGGTTACTGGATTATGGTAAGTATTCCTTTCTTTTTTGTTTTTATAAACAAACATTAGATCTGCAGCAGATTTGATGCTGTGTTCAGTTATTTAAATGAAATCTGCTGCAGAAAATCAGCTGCAGATCCTGTAGGTGTAAACGCACCATTAAAAAGTTTTTCTCTGAAACCCCCTTCAATATTTAGAACTGATTACTTCTTTATTCTTACACCTACAATGTTTAAGAACAACATCATTCGCATATATACCTTCTGTTCTGGATCTGAGCATATTCCTCTCTTCTCTGAACCCGCAGAGCTTCACGTTCTTCTGACGTAGATTCCCAGCTGTAATATCCAAAAAGAAATGGCCACACCTCCCCTCTAAGGGATGATTCAATACCACCAAAAAAAATTGCCTAGAACAGAACAAAAAGTTAGGCATAAATAAAATATATCAATCTTCAAACCGCTGGTGCACACTATATCAGGAACTAGCTAGTCGAGATACATGCATAGAGATTGATAAAGTTTACATTTAAATAAATGGATACAAAAATGTATAACATAGTTCCATCCATAGCAGGCATACTACGCCACGCAGGCGCAGTACAGCAGCGTCTTCTCCCGCTGTACTGCGCTTGTGCGGCGTAGTAGAGACGTCGGCGTGGCCAATGCGCAATGCTGGCTCCCGGGTGACGTCAGCATGCAGCAATTTCCAACACGCCCAGAGGGGCGTGATTACAGCCCCGGGACCTGCCCAGGACCATGACTAGCTGACCCAGCCACACACCCAGATGACTACTTAGCTGGTAATTTAAATACAGCGCGGGAGATTATTAAACAAAGTTTGCGGTTTATATCTACATCGGAACCAGGCTACAAGGATATGTTTGGGAAGCGTGCTGGGTGATGTACCAGCACGTTTCCTTAGCTTTACGGTCGTTTTTAGCGTGATTGATTCCCTTTAATATCTATGTCCAATATTTCTGTATTTATTCTAACCTTTCGTAGTTTATATTCTTCTTCCACCTGTCCTGCTTCGTTGAAGTGTTGCAACCACCTAGTTACATTCAGTTTTTGGTAAATACCCTCTTCAGGATGTGATTCAGATGACAGAACACTTGGTCTTTGAATCGAGAAGTGTAGGCATGTCTTTTCTGTAACCTACAATGAAGTAAATAAGAGAATTCTATAGAAGACTCAAGATTAACCCCTTAAGGTCCAGGTTAATTTTAACCTTAAAGGAGTCCCTGTTTGATTGTAGACGAGTGCGCTTCTTCTCTGGCTCTGTGTCTGCGACCTAGACAGACACACAGACTTGCATTGAAAGTCTGTCTGCGCAGACTTCACCCGACTCTTTCTTCTGATTTGTCACGGACTGAATACTCAGATCCTAACCAATGAAAACATTTGACATCTGACCTCTCTCACCTTTTGGGCTAATAACTTTGTGATTCTTTAACTTATCCAAGTGATTCAGAAATAGTTTTTTTAGTTGCACTTTTAGTGAAAAATTTTTGTTAGATACCTTTATTTGTAACAACTTAGCAAACATTTTAAAAAAATTTGCATATTTCCATGTTTGACATTCCCTGTTTTTAAGAAAAAAAGTCATTCCAAAAAAATGAACTAATGGTTTTAATATATGTTTACCCCTGAAGGAATTTAAATAGGGCATAGTGAGATTTTGATTTTGATAGAATGTGTTACAATCAGGTCATAAAAATGAAAAAATTAAAATGCCATTTTGCATATTTTGTACAAACTTAGCTGGAACCATTTTTTAGGCACCATACGCCTTGCAACTCCCCTCCTGAGTCTTGCTGTGTACCCTAACAGTATATGGTCAAATATTGGGTACTGCCATACTCAGGAGAATGTGCATAACACATTTCAGGGTGCATATAACACGCCTGCCCCCCCCCCCCCATTTTCTTTGTGAAAATTAGAAATTTTGTGTTATAAAGTTTATTTTACTTTACATTTTTAATTTCCTGGTCCAATGCTAAAAGCATTCCTGGTTCTGCCCTCAATTCCTTTGCAAACCCAATTTAGCACCTGAAAAAGCACCCCGATAAAGAAGAGGCATCAAAATCCACATGGTGAATGCAAGAAGACTATGGGGGTACTGCTTACCTTAGGGAATCATACTCCAGGAACAGCACCACAAGTAGCATAAGTTGATATACAGCCGTCTACTGGCTTTCCAAGGACTGGATCACCAGTATAGATTACAGGAGGAGAATGCCGGAATAATTGTGGATTTAAAGGTGCTAAATGGCATCAAAGGGTCAGATTCGGCACTGGAGAGTTAGCAAGCTGTAGAAGTAGTTTAACAATTTATTCAGAAGTAACCCTTTTTATCAGGTCCTGTATTACATACATGACAAATATCCATGTATGTAATACTGCTGTCTACTGAATAAATTGAATTGGTAAACTTCTCCTACGGAATGTACACTCCCTGACACTTTGATCCTGTTCAGTGCCTACATGTTTCTGTGATATTCCCTATGCTAATAAGTCATTTTGGTGTACTGGGATGGGACTAATGCCCCCAGTGCACTGATCTGCCCCAGTCGGTGGGGCGGGTAAGCTGATATTCCCACCCCCAGTGCACCAAAAGAACTTATTAGCATAGGGAATAAACTCCTAATATCATAGACACAGCACTATAGAGAAACTTTAGCAGGTTACATACTTCTTAGCCTTCTAACATCCTAAAGAGTTAAAAGAATGCTTACCAAATGATGCTAACAGGAAACATATTGTAAATGTGAATTATTAAAGGAAATCTGTCGGCACCAAGGCCCTACCCAGGCTGCTGACAGTGTGCTGTGGTTGGAAGTCTCCTTGTGACTATGGTACCTTTTGGTAATTTGTCCGTGCAGTGGATTATGCACTCAGGTCTGCTACTGTAATAAAGAGTCAAAGAGGAGTTGTGTCTCAGCGTTTGTGCTGCACTCTGGCACACCTCATCACTGCTTCCTCCACTCTCTTCATGAATAATCTCTGCTGCCTGGCCTCTTGCATGCTCACAATGTCAGCCTGTGTCTCTAAGTGTTTATTTCAGACATAAACTACCTGAACCAGATAAAGCTGTGGCCAAGGGGTAAATCTCTTGACAGGCGAGTTACCCCTACACCACAGCTTTAACACAACTATAACTAATCACAGACAGTTTATGATGGAAATAAACACTCCGAGGCACTGGCTGATGGCAAGAGCGAGCAGGAGGCAGGCAACAGAGATTATTCATGAAGGAGAGGGAGGAGAAAGGTGATGTGAGGTGTGCTAGAGTGCAGCACAAACGTTGAGCCACAACTCCTCTTTAACTCTTCATTACAATAGGAGACCCCTGCATAATCTATGGACGAATTACTGAAAGGAACCATGCTCACAATAGAACTGCCAACTACAACACAGCACCTCGGATGGGGCCCAGGTGTTGACAGATTGCCTTTAACTTATTATGTGGCATGACTATCTGTCTTAAAAAACAGAGAATTTGACATTTCTGAAATTAATGTTTTGCAAATTGTTCAAAAGTATTGAGTTTTTCAGAAAATAAGACAGGACAGATTGAAAAAAAACATGGCTTTGTTCTGAAGACCAAACCTGGCTGCGTGCTTTTTTTTTACGTATTTTTATAAAATAAAATAATATAATCATGAAATCTTCAATTTGGCTAGTAGGCTGAATAAGAGTATAGATTATTGTACCTATGTCCGTAAAGCTTGCAATAAAGCATATCTCTAAATGCTGTTAAAAGCAGCTCAAGCTAGACAGCCCCAATAATAATGTACAAATAATTTAATAACATTTAGAAACATTTTAGTATCTGCCTCCAATTAGTAAAAATAATGAATGCATAATAATAATAATAATAATATTAATAATAAATCAAGGCGATACATTCACATCATATGGGCTCTTCCTGGGCAGGACACTTTTTAGGTACATACCCAAGGAGCAAGTAAAAAATAAATAAATGAACAGGCACTCACCCTCTTTACTTCCAAGCCACCACCGATATTATGCCATTCTAATCTCCATGGTGGGTTTGGGATTGTGACATCACAGACCTGCCCAACCAATCAGCCCCTTCACAGGCAGATACCTCCAAAGTGTTCTGCCTGGACCAACCCTTTAACTTAAATTCAGTTTTCTAATTTAATTGCATCTCACCTTTTCCTTGAGTTGTGCCTCACGGCAATATTTCCATTGCTGGAAGACTTCTGATAACTTTCCCAGACCACCATGATGAAAATGGAAAACTTTGTACTGACTTTCCCTGCTGGCTATTACCAACTGTCCACTAGTACCAGTTTCATCACTAAAAAAAAAAAATAAGAAAGCTCAATTGTATGTATGTTTTTTTCCAGTTGTTTTAATTGTTTTGTTTTATATTGTGCACATGGTCCACAGGATAAAGAACAGAGGATAAGTGATCGAGAGGTCCAACCTTTGGGACCCCATCGATCTCAAGAACAAGAATTCAAGTCTCCCATCAGAATTGAGAAGTGATGTACACGTGTGACTGCAACTCCATACATTCTCTATGGCAACTGCCATAAATGGGGATGGAGATGGAGAAACGCTGTTCTTAGCTATATCTGGCAGCTTTCACAGAGAGAATGACTGTTGTTGTGGTGCGCATGTGTGATGTCAACCTGTTCTGAATGGAGACCTGGGTCCCTGTCCTTGGGATCATGGGGGTTCAAAAGGTGGGACCCTCCATGATCAGAAGTTTTTCTCTATGAAATATACAATGTAGCAATTTGTAGGAGTTATACAGCAAAATCTTAGCCACAGTCTTTTTTGCTGAAGTAAAATATACTTGAAGGTCTATGCAGCAGGGAGGAAATATCAGTACGTGTTCTGTTATTTTTTTTCTTTAGCCAATCTCAAAGCAAGCAGTAATGTCACAAGCGTAAAGTGTCACTGTCATTATAACTTTCAAAATCTAAATCAGCAGTAGATGTGATATAAAGCACGTTTGCAATTCACATTCATTATTTATTTTTTAGTTATCATGGAGAACACGGCACTTCCTGTCAGAAACAGGAAGTCCTGTGTATCCCAGGCGATCTGAGCGCTCACAGAGAGAAGGCAGTCATGTCATTGACGGACACATTGAGCCGTGGACTCTCTGTACTGGCCCGAATTTCTGTGTTTAGTCTGTTTATTTCATCCCACACAAATCAGAAAATCTTCCTTCAAGAGACTGGACCTGGTAAGATCAGCTTTCTTTTACAGCATGATAACAACAACAAAAATAATGAAGTTAAATTGCAAACTTGCTTTATTTGACATGTACCATTGATTTAGATTTTGAAAGTTATAACGACAGTGACACTTTAAAGCCTAAATCAACAGTAGATGTAAAATAAAGCAAGTTCTCAAATTTACATTCATTACTTTTAGTTATCATGGAGAACATGGCACTTCCTGTGTTCTGCCCTTTTTTTTTTTTTTCATTTCAAAGAGTCTAAACACAGAAAATCCTGTGTTTCCCATGTCATCTGTGCTTACAGAGAAGGCAGTCATGCGATTGATGGACACATTGCGCCGTGACTCTCTGTACAGGTCAGACATCATGTGTTTAGTGTGTTTTTTTTTCAACCAGTACAAGACTGGACCTGGATTTCTGGTATGCATAGCTTAGTTTTACAGCATGATAACAAATAATTTTAAATAAAATAATGAGTGCAAATTGCAAACTTGCTTTATTTTACATCTATTGTTGATTTAGATTTTTAAAGTTATTACGACATTGACACTTTGAAGAGAAACTGACACCACAGAAATACATGTATCTGTGGTGCAAGTAGCCTGAATGCATACTTTCAGCGCTGCACTGCGCTTTCAGTGCTGGCACTGGTAAATAATCTTTACTTCTCACTTACCATGTCACAGAGGTCTGTAACACTGCCTTCTCCACAGTAGACTCACCCAACCATGCCACCATTCTGTCTCCAGGCAATCCCCACCTCCTGCAGAATGAAGAGAATGATGGTTGACCTCAGGGAGATCAACCAAAACACGAGACACCATCATGTGTTTCTCAACATCAGTGAATCTAGGAACCTTGCCTCCTAGGAAATCAAATATGCAAAAACACTGCAGAGACATCATCACATATTTCTCAACATCAGCGAACTAGTCAGACCTTGAACCGGGAAGGAACAACTAAGCCAAAGGGAGTCTTCAGTCAAGAAAACCAAAGGGCTGAGTTCCCAGATTCACTGACACTGAGAAACACAGGATGGTGTGTCTGCTGTGATTCGGTTGATCACCCTGAGGTCAACCATAATTCTCTTGAATGCGCTTACTAGGCTTTTCTCCCACTAGCTAGAATCGTACTCCACACTGATCAGGGGCAAATAACTGATACAGCAGTCTGTGGATGGATCTCTTGCTTGGGTACCTCCCAAGTCCTGTCATTTTTTACTTTGGCATGTTGGAAGGTGGTTTCCTTGACTGGAGACCACCACCACCACATGCGATGGTGTCTCCTCTACAATGATTTCCAGCAGACTCATCTTTGGTTGTGCAGGATTTCAAATTGAGCCAGCTATCAATCAGTCTGAAGGAGGTGGGGGGGTGGGGGGGGGCGCCTAAAGGGACCTGCCTCTATAACACTGTCAACCCGAAACAAATATTTTTTTACCAACACACCAGATCACAGAGCAGCACTGAAGGCAACTGTGTGATAGGCTACTGGAAACTGGCAGCACAGATAAATGTATATCCGTGTTGTCAGTTTCCCTTTAAAGGGGTATTCTGCTTTAAAAGAACTTATCCCCTATCCACCACATAGTGATCAATTGGAACATTACTCCACATGGCTAAATACTTCTTCAGTATAAATTTTCAGGACAAAACTGACTTTATTCCGTATATTAAACTGCATGATATAGTGCACTGACATACATTGTATAATTCATAAATATGCCAATGTAGTATATAACAAAATTAGAATTTCTCAATAAGATACAAAAAAATTATTATTGAATATAATTACCAGAATTTTGTGTATTGTTGCTTCTAACGTACACTTTAATCTCACCTGAAGAAGAAGCGCAATGAACGCATCTGACCCAAATCTACTCTGAAAACTCCACACGTCTGCTCCAGAGCCAAGAGCTTTTGCTGCTCCTCCCATTTAGTAGGACTTCCAAGCCCATTAATTGCTGAATAGTGGGAGATGTCATCTGGACTCGATGCATAGCAGGCCATGTTACTATCAGTCTCTTGCCTGACCAGGGAACACAAAAAAAAAGATAAAAATATTTTTGTTAGATGCTGTCCAAATGCTATATTTTGAAAGCCTCATGTCTTCATGTAGAAGTCCAGCCAAAACAAAAAATCCAGGATTGCTAGGGAGGTGTGGGAACATAATAAAGAACCGATACTTACCCATCCCTGTGCCTCCGTAGCGTTGCTTAACCGTTTCCAGACACCTGCTGGCCTCCTGCAGCTCCCAGTCGTATAACGTCATGACTCAGGCTTAGGTATGCTCACTAAGCCTGTCAGTAACTGAGGTGGGACACTGCAACAGTCACTGACTGGCTGAGGAGGCCCTTCCCACCAGGTTGTGACAACACTGGAACCAAGGAGAAACTGGTGCTCTGTGGTGGTCAGTAAGCTTGTGATGCAGGTCTGGTAAGTATTGATTCTTTATATTTATTTATCTTTATTTATGTTCCCGCACCCCCTACTGGCCCCTGGATTTATTGTTTTGGCCGTACTTTTCCTTTAAATGCTCTACCCTCCTGCCTGTAATTGACAGATTTCTTTCTGTTGAGCTGATGGAGAGAAATTCGCTAGTATACGGAGGATTGTTTTTGCAAGAAAGAAACTATGCTTTTCTAATCTTAGACAACCCCTTTAGACCAGCACAGTAAATAGTGTAAATAAAAATTTGTGGAGAATACTAAAAACTTACAATTAAATGGGTATTTCTGTATCAAAATATTGTATTTAAATAAAATTATCACCCCAAGACATACACTTTGATAGTATAATGTAATCACTAATAGTACTTGCATGCTTCACTCCTGACAGGAAACCGAATATACAGTAGAAAAACTGCTAAGGGTGCGTTCACACCTACAGGATCTGCAGCAGATCTGCAGCAGATTTGATGCTGTGTTCAGTTATTTAAATTAAATCTGCTGCAGAAAATCAGCTGCAGATCCTGTAGGTGTGAACGCACCATAAATGTGTATTGTCTCCAGCTACTTGATTCCTCTCTCCCTCTCACTCCAACACATCCTCCGATGTCACAGGAGACTTGGCTTAATTTAGTGTCCAGAGTGATGTCACTACCTCTGACCAGCCCCTTCTGCTTTACCAGTTTCCTGTCATATACACAGATTTATATATATATATATATATATATATATATATATATATATATATATATATATATACACACACACACACACACACACACTTTTTTTTTCTCATTATGGGGACATTTAGTAAGAATGAGGTGAGCTTACAGCTTGTTATCATGTGATAAATAATGAAACAGGTGCTGCAACCTCACTTATTGAGCAATAGTCTGCAGTGAAATTAGATGTTCTGCAAGCTTTGGGTGGAAAAATGGTAGGAGTGCTGGGGGAGGGGAACAGGCAGGGTGCAAGGACTCTGATGAACAGCTGAGAAAAGCAAAGCATATACAGGATGTCAAGAATCCTACTTATAGTGTGTCTGTAGAGTCACCCTAATTGTTGTCCAGTATGTCCAATGTAAATCCCTGTAGGGCTTTGTAAACATTATATCATGTTTACCGCATTTGAGGATGTACATGAAAAAGGGTCAGTAATTTTGTAGTCCAGCAGTGTACTGAAATTTTGCTTGTTGGCAATATATGGGTACATGTCCTGCATTGTTGCAGTGGAAGGTGCTGGGTTCCAATAGTGATGAAAATTCCTACAAAAGGAGTCCATAAGTTTGGTGGTTGTTTGTACAAGAGGAGAGGCTTAAAACTAAGCTGAGACTTCCTTTTGTAGAGAACATTTCCCAGCAGTGCCCTTCATATCAACACAGACAGGAGTACAGTGCCAAGTGACAACAGTATATAGATAACAAAGGTACACACAATATCTGTCGCTCCCAATTCTCCTGGAATTTGCCCACAGAGCATGCTCACAGATGTGTCCCATACTACAAAAAAAAAAAAAGGTGTGGGGGGGGGGGGGGCGTCTAACATGCTCATTAGAATAGCATAGGATAGTACAGGGCCAGTATAGGATAGGAAAGTTTAGGGAGGGAGGCATCTACGTCACTGCTGCACGTACCACCCTTGACACATGTACCACCATCCTATGGGGATGGCTGGGCTGTGGCCTAGTATGCTGGCTCCTCTATGGCAGAAGCATCAAGGGCAATACCTACAGAAATGACAAGGACGCCAGTAGCAGATTAACTGTACCATGGGCCCTGGGATATTCACAAAACATGCCCCCACATGCCATATCTACAGTTCACCTTAGGCCCAGCACTTTCCCACAAATTCCCAATATAGTGACCCACAAAATGTTCATTCCCCCAATAGTGCAGCCAAACACAGTTAATTCCCCCAATGGTGCCCCACAAACAGTTAATTCCCACCATAGTGCCCCACAAACAGTTAATTCCCACCATAGTGCCACAATTAAACCACCACAAATAGCTAATTGCTCCAGTAGTGCGCCCAGACACCGTTAATTCCTCTTATAGTGCCCTCACACACAGTTACCAGTCTATTACCGAGCACCGGACGGGCATGAAGCACTGTAGAAAGACCTGCCGGCCCCCAGTGTGGTGACAACCTGCCCTCCCCTCTCTGACACGGCTCCATTAGAATCAATAGAGCCGCGTCACAGAGGGGAAGGGGTTTCATTACACTTGGGGGGGGGGGCGTGCTTCATGCCCGGCTGGTGCTCGGTAATAGACCAGCGCCTGTCTATTCATGTAAAAAACACAAAGTGATTGGTTGAGAATGAGTTCTTTATGTGGTTCGGTGAAAACGGTTCCATTTGTTGAACAACAAAGTCTTTAACCCTTAGATGACCCAGGGCGTATAGTTACGCCATGGAAGTCTTGTCCCCAGACGACCTAGGGCGTAACTGTACGCCCTGGGTGTTTCTCCGGCTATGAAGCGTGCTCCGGAGCGGAGCGCGCTTCATAGCAGGTGGGGGCCGGCTGCAATCAGCAGCTGGGACCTCACCGGTAATGACACGCTGCAGCGATCGCGCTGCCGCGTGTCATTAACTCCTTAAACGCCGCGATTGCGGCGCGACCGCGGCGTTTAAGTGTAAGTGACAGGGGGAGTCCCCTGTCACTTACCGATCGGGACCCCCGCAGTGTGACTGCGGGGGTCCCGATCGGTAAAACGGACTGCTGGAGGTCTCTTACCTGCCTCCGTGCGGTCCGATCGGCGCTCTGGTCACTGAGCCTGCACAGGCAGGCTCAATGAGCAGAGTGCCGATAACACTGATCAATGCTATGCCTATGGCATAGTATTCATCAGTGTAAAAATCCAAGTAGTGAATGTAAAAGTCCCCCAAAGGGACTTCAAAAGTGTAAAAAAAAAAAAAGTTAAAAACACTAACACACTACCCCAAAACCCCTCCCCCAATAAAAGTTGAAATCACCCCCCTTTCCCATTATATAAATAAAACATATAAAAATAAATAAATAAACATATAATATACCGTAGCGTGCGTAA
The DNA here is from genome assembly GCF_027789765.1 of Dendropsophus ebraccatus. Classification (NCBI taxonomy): domain Eukaryota; kingdom Metazoa; phylum Chordata; class Amphibia; order Anura; family Hylidae; genus Dendropsophus; species Dendropsophus ebraccatus. The sequence continues at coordinate 37,092,430 of NC_091467.1, read as the reverse complement.
TTGTCCGATCTATTAAAATATAACAAGCGTCATGGTGAACGGTAAACGGCGTACACGAAAAGAGGGAAAAAAGTGCGCGGATTACCGATTTTATGTTACATTATATATATAAAAAAATTAATAAAAAGTGATCAAAACGTCTGATCTTCACAAATATGGTATTAATAAAAACTAGAGATCATGGCGGAAAAAATGACACCCCATACAGCCCCGTAGGTGAAAAAATAAAACCGTTATAAGCGTCACAATAGGCCCATTTTATTTAGAATTAATTGCCAAAAAAAAGGATTTCATTTAAAAAAAATATATAACATTAGAGAATCTGCGTAAACCTGCATATGGTTGTGTTCGTACTGACCTATAGAGTAATGGTATCATGTCGCTTTTACCATATAGTGCATTACGTAGACACAGGAACCCCCCAAACGTTACCATATTGCATTCTTTTTTGCGATTTCACCAATTTATATCTTCATAAATAATATATTTGGAATTCCATCATACATGTTATGGTAAAATGAATATGCAAAAGAACACTGCAGAGACATCACATGTCTCAACGTCAGTGAACTAGCCAGACCTTCCCTCCGGGAAGGAACAACCAAGCCAAAGCGTTCTCCAGTCAAGGAAACCACCTCAGCAAGGTATCCATCCACAGACAGCTGTTTCGGGGTTTTTGCCCCTCATCAGTGTGGAGTAGGTTTCTGGCTAGTGGGAGCAATGACTAGTAAGTGCATGCAAAAGGACGCTGGTTGACCTCAGGGAGATCAACCAAAACACCGCAGAGACACCATCACGTGTCTCAACGTCAGTGTATTCTAGAACATTGCCCCCTGGGAAATCGAATATGCAAAGAACACTGCAGAGACACCATCACATGTCTCAACGTCAGTGAACTAGTCAGACCTTCCCTCCGGGAAGGAACAACCAAGCCAAAGCGTTCTCCAGTCAAGGAAACCACCTCAGCAAGGTATCCATCCACAGACAGCTGTTTCGGGGTTTTTGCCCCTCATCAGTGTGGAGTAGGTTTCTGGCTAGTGGGAGCAATGACTAGTAAGTGCATGCAAAAGGACGCTGGTTGACCTCAGGGAGATCAACCAAAACACCGCAGAGACACCATCACGTGTCTCAACGTCAGTGTATTCTAGAACATTGCCCCCTGGGAAATCGAATATGCAAAAGAACACTGCAGAGACACCATCACATGTCTCAACGTCAGTGAACTAGCCAGACCTTCCCTCCGGGAAGGAACAACCAAGCCAAAGCGTTCTCCAGTCAAGGAAACCACCTCAGCAAGGTATCCATCCACAGACAGCTGTTTCGGGGTTTTTGCCCCTCATCAGTGTGGAGTAGGTTTCTGGCTAGTGGGAGCAATGACTAGTAAGTGCATGCAAAAGGACGCTGGTTGACCTCAGGGAGATCAACCAAAACACCGCAGAGACACCATCACGTGTCTCAACGTCAGTGTATTCTAGAACATTGCCCCCTGGGAAATCGAATATGCAAAAGATCACTAGTTCACTGACGTTGAGACATGTGATGGTGTCTCTGCAGTGTTCTTTTGCATATTCGATTTCCCAGGGGGCAATGTTCTAGAATACACTGACGTTGAGACACGTGATGGTGTCTCTGCGGTGTTTTGGTTGATCTCCCTGAGGTCAACCAGCGTCCTTTTGCATGCACTTACTAGTCATTGCTCCCACTAGCCAGAAACCTACTCCACACTGATGAGGGGCAAAAACCCCGAAACAGCTGTCTGTGGATGGATACCTTGCTGAGGTGGTTTCCTTGACTGGAGAACGCTTTGGCTTGGTTGTTCCTTCCCGGAGGGAAGGTCTGGCTAGTTCACTGACGTTGAGACATGTGATGGTGTCTCTGCAGTGTTCTTTTGCATATTCGATTTCCCAGGGGGCAATGTTCTAGAATACACTGACGTTGAGACACGTGATGGTGTCTCTGCGGTGTTTTGGTTGATCTCCCTGAGGTCAACCAGCGTCCTTTTGCATGGTAAAATGAATGACGCCATTACACAGTACAACTATTCCTGTAACAAGCACTTACATGGCCTGTAGATAAAAAACTGAAAGTGCTAGAGCTCTTAGAAGGGGAGGAGGGAAAAACGGAAACACTAAGATCAAAATTTGCGCGGTCCACTGGGTCATTTTGGGCCTGGTCCTCAAAGGGTTAATTCGAAAACTTGTAAAAAAAAATATATTCTTTGTATAGCCAATAAAAGGTTGTCACTGAGATACTTGTCACAAAAGTATTTACCATGACATGGATTTTTTTCTGCCTAAGTAAAACACTGTTACTATATATCCATCATAGTTTAAAAGAATTGTCAGTAAGGTCCATGCCCATAGCTCAGATTACTGGTTTCACTTTGATCTTTTAGGCTACAAACCCACTTGGCGGGTCTGCAGCGAGTTCCCTCACTGCGTATTTGCAGCGAGACTCGCTGCAGATCCCGGCCCTATACTTTTAATGGCAGACAAACACGCAGCAGGGATGTACATCCCCCCCCGGCCGCCGGAGCTGATACTTCACCTGATCCCGGCTCCGGCGGTTCCCGGAGTCTTCAGTAAGCCGGAGCGGGGACCAGGTGAAGTATATGCTCCAGCCAGCCGTCCGCCCGCCCGCAGCCCCTTTAACACCTCCCGCAGCCCCGGCCGCCCAAACGCCCCCCGCAGCACTGAATCGCACGCCCCGCCGATGGGGATGCAGGGGGGGGGGCGACTGGGGGGGGCGTGCGAGCGATCGGTGCAGCGGGGGGTGGGGGGTTGGCGGATCGGGCGTCCGGGGCTGCAGGAGGTGTTAAAGGGGCTGCAGGCGGCCCCGATCGCCCCCCCCCCTTGATGGGGATTCAGGGGGGCGATTGGGGGGGGGGCGTGCGAGTGATCGGGGCAGCGGGGTGTGGGGGGTTTTGGGGGATCGGGCGGCCGGGGCTGCGGGAGGTGTTTGTCTGCCATTAAAAGTATAGGGCCGGGATCTGCAACGAGTCTCGCTGCAAATACGCAGCGAGGGGACTCGCTGCAGATCCGCCAATTGGGTTTGTAGCCTAAAACAGTTTTTGCTTTAAGCAACCCATGCACTTTCCCCTTGCTGTAAATGTTAAATCTTCTTATCTATCAACTAAGCAAAGCATAGGGAATAATCGAGTAAAACCAATCACTATGCTATGTCTTCAAAGATTCCAGTGGTGATCCTTAACACAAAACATTCTGGCTAACAAGGGCAATGGCTAACTTGGACCAACAAAACACAGCAATCGCTGAGCTCAGGGAGACCAGCGACAAACAATCAAATTGAGTACTCACTAAAGAGTCTCCATTGATACATTGCCCCCTATAAATTTAAATATGCAAAAGAGGGGTCTGTGGAGCCTCAGTTACGAGTCTCAAAACACAGGAATAGCCAGATATTCCTCCAGGAGAGGAAAGCCTATTGCCAAGGGGGTGACTCCCAGTGGGGAGATCACCAAACCACCCTGATATGTAGCCCCTTAAGTCCCACTCAGTTGCGAATATTGGAACATAAATAGGGAAATACCAGGGTGACCCCTTTCGCGGCAAAGTCTAACTCTGTGGCGAGTATTGCGACATGACAAGGGTTTACCAAGGCAGGGATCCATCCACAGACAGCCGTTTCGGGGTAGTTGCCCCTCATCAGTGTGGAGTCTATTTTTCATTGCCCCTGTTAGCCAGAATCCTACGCAATCCTACGCAAAAGGGGCCACCCTGGTATTTCCCTATTTATGTTCCAATACTCGCAACTGAGTGGGACTTAAGGGGGTACGTATCAGGGTAGTTTGGTGATCTCCCCACTGGGAGTCACCCCTTTGGCAATAGGCTTTCCTCCCCTGGAGGGATATTCGGATATTCCTGTGTTTTGAGACTCGTAAATGAGGCTCCACAGACCCCTCTTTTACCATATAAACAAATAGCAACATGTCAGGGGTCTGTATAAGTGGGGGTCCGGGTGCTGAGGCTTCTGCCGAACAAAGAAGCAGATGCTCTCAGCACGGCGTACTCTGCCTCTTCATCTCTTTCACTTGTAAAGTAGCGGTGAATGGAATTATAATGGATTTTATGGAACTTCTAGCAAATGTGTCTACCTTAAGTTTCTTAGGCTACTTTAAATCGATCATTTGACCTCTGTCTCAGAAGGTAGCAGAAGGACAACAGAGTCAAGACAGAGTGGACCACGAAGTGAGGGTTTTCAGCAGCTTCAGGGTGTGAGTCAGAATGTGCTGCAGACAAACGGACAATTCATGTAATAGAAACCTATTACATACAAGCTTAGAATTTGGGTGGGTAATGAACAGGGTTAAATCTTTCTTAACCGGAGATCTCCTTTAAATGCTTTTTTATCCGATGCACATCTGGAATGCATTAAAATGTTTATAGCTTGTTAGCCAGGATTACCAATAGTCCTGCTTCAACTTCCTGGCCAGGCATTCCCAGTTGCAGCACTAAAAGTTATAACAACCAAAATAAAGAGGAAAAGGAGCGCACTCACCCCGTAAAATTGAATACTTCTTTATTCTTTCATCAAAAGGTTAAAATCCATCCATGTAAACATCGGGTGGTAGAACGCCAAAAACACTGAAAATCACTCAAGACGTGACAGCTGCTTCGCACCTAGCTGGCGCTTCTATCAGACGTCTCCATTCTCCAAATCATAGCAGATCCACTTCAGGCTGAGGCTTGTATTACACTACTGCATTATGGGGATCTGCAATTACATCCTGTACCTACAAACTGAGGCTGATTTTTCCGAGTTTATGCACTTACTATACATTATACTCCACATGCTGATTGCTATACTGTACATTAACTTATAATATCACATATTCAGCTGTTTCTAAATGTTTGTTTCATTACTGGTACATGTTATTCAGAAAAAAAAATGATTATTTTTTTTTGGGGGGGGGGGTGGAACCAATTGGCTGTATTTCAATGATTTCTTATGGGAAAATTTGCTTTGGTTTAAGAGTGGATTTGGATTACAAGCATGGTCCCGGAACGAATTATGCTTGTAATTAAAAGGCACAACTATACACACACACACACACATTATATATATAATACAAAATGAAAAAAAATAAATAGAAAAAAAAACATGAAAAATTTGTATGGACCCATACAATCGCCGAGAACAGGGGTTGTTTGGCATATGACAAACTCTAGGTTTATTAATGTAGGTATATTAATTGAATGCATTCTCAGTGTCAGTGTACTGGTATTGGCTCAAATATTAAACTTACCTGGGTTCACTCTCCAAAAACACAGAACTATTGTTTTCTTCAAGAGCTTCACATATAGGGGACATGCAAAAGGGGGAAGAGAAAGCATCAGAATCCGAATCCAGGGTGCTATCCTTGCTAACTTCATCGGATGATATGTCCAAAGACTTCTCATCCTCCCCTTGCTCTACAATGTCTGTTGCTCCTTCTACAGAGCCATCAAAGTTATTCTGCTCTGTAAGAGAGTCAACTTTGCTTGGACTTGGGGTTTCCCCTGGGTTTTCTTTGGTAAAGACAGAAGATTTTTGAAAAGTAGAAGAAGATGTAGAATTAGCAATGTGTCGATTTCTCTTATGAGTTCTTCTAACAGGGGAGCTTTCAGGAGTAATATAACGCAAAGCCTCCTCATCCTGGCGCTGTATGCGGGAGTTAGGGACCCAGGCTAATATTAGCGTAGTACCCAAAGATTCATCTTTCTCCGTGTACACACACAAATAACCTGAAAAATACAAAATTTATTACAAAGTAACCATTAAGTCAGTGCGTCCTAATAGGAATTTTAGATGTTTTAGCATTTTGTGCAATAAACTGTGTACAAGCTTAAAGGGGCTATCCAGCATTAGAAAAACATAAAAAACATGACTCGTCTCCATTTTTGGTGAGGTTTCTATGTCAGATCTATTGAAGTGAATGGAGCTGTCTAGAAGAAAGTGGCCATTTTTTTCTAATGAAGGATAACCCTTTTAACACATTTTGGCTATTACATTAAAGGACAACTCCGGCGGGACCCCCCCCAAAAAAAACACAGACACACACAGACACCATACTCACCATCCCTCCGGTGATGATCGCCACTCCATTCGCCCGCCGTCCGCCTCACCGTCACCTGCGTCCGCCGTCCAGCGATGTCTCTTGCTTCCGGGTCCATGAGAGAGAAAAGGCTGCCAGTGCGCTTGCGCACCGGCAGCCTTTTCATTGGCTGGAGCGCATCACATGGCTTCCAGCAAGCTCAGCCAATCAGGGCTGAGCAAGCTGGAAGCCATGTGATGCGCTCCAGCCAATGAAAAGGCTGCTGGTGCGCATGTGCACCAGCAGCCTTTTTTCTCCCATTCACTCTCAATGAAGACGCCGAAGAGGAAATGTGACGACCGTAATAGGTAATGTATACATTCTTTAACTTCCGGGGTGGGGGGGTCGGGGGTTGGAAAGTGGGGGAAGGGGGCCAGACCGGGTATTTAACCACATTACAAAGTTATATAACTTTGTAATGTGTGTTAAATAAGCCAAAAAAAAAATTTCGCCGGAGTTGTCCTTTAACCCTTTTGTTCTATACATGATTGCAAAACGGTTGAGAAATTTGTGAACAATGGCAAAAAAAAAAATTCTAATTCATGCTAAGTACTCTACTTCAAAATTTGCTATAACAATCGAAAATGCGCGATTATCTATGCATGTAATAACACCCAACAATTAAACTGAGAACAAAAAAAATCGTTCATTTTTGATAATGAAAGTATACTTACCGCTCCCTGCCAGAGCTGATAGAGGTGGTCGGGAACCTAGGTGACTGCTATCAATACTACAGGGACACCAAGGGGACAAACTTTAAAAGAAAATAAATGCAATGCAAATCACTCACCTGGATGGTGGGATGCAACATTATGAAGCAGCTCTGGGGGGTGTACGCACACATTGTTTTTAGAGAATATAATTTCTCCATCCAGTATTGAAGAGTTTTCTCCCCAGGAGCCAAAGGTCAAGAGGTCGGAGGCCTTGGATGAAGCTCGACGAAGCAGCTTTCCCAAAGACATGTCATCAATTCCATCATTTGCTGAGCAATTTGCTTCCTATAAAGCAACATACAGTATCACAACACATGACAAAGTGATCATTTACTCTAGATTTTCCCTTTTTTTTTTTTTTTTTTTTAGACATCCCAAGGGGTTGTTAGAGAGAATGATTTTTTTCCCCCTACTATTTGTCGCCGATCTGCTAGATCAACTCTTGTTTACTGAGCTTATTACACGGCTTCATGATGGTTTAGCAAGGGATGCACAGACATCATTAGTGACATCATCTGTGCTCACCCTAAACTGACATACATTACCTCTCCACACTCCTGGCCTTCTGCTTTCATTTCTGATGCCGTGGCTGCAACTTCAAAGAGGTCTCTGGCTAGTGATTGGTTGAGCGGCCTGTAAGCTCAGAGACTGCTTTGAAGTTAAAGCTGCGGCACCAGGAGTGAAAGCAGAGAGCAGGAGAAGGCTTGGCGGGTGGAGAGGTAATGTATTGCAGTTTATTCAATAATTAGCCACCGGCCACACATTGCTATTACACATAGCAATGCGCAGTTGGCAGATGTTTGATTGGCGGCAGTTTGGCACCTCAGAAACACGTCAGACAGCTTTTTGTCCCTTGCTGCCAGTTTTGACAGTGGCATTTAAATGGTTAAACACAGACATCCGTTTGATGAATGTGCTTCTGAGACAGCAACACACAACCCGCTCCATATTACCCTGCCAGGATTGGAGTGAGCCTGTGGTAAGGGGCCAGCTGTATAGGTCAGCCGCTGTCCTGCCATGGTGGCGCAGGAGGTCATTTGCTGCTTTTATTGTGGCTAAAATCGAATTCATGATTCTGATGAAAAAATAATAATTGTGAATGACTAACATGGTGATTAAGCCCTAGTTCATAGCTGAGGCTGTAACACATGCAGTAACGCAATGCAAATGCAATATAAATGCATCAGTGAATTGCAGTAACTGATCATTTTATTGCCGTCCTTCACTGCTTTTACACAATAAAACTCCAACTTGTGTGACCATACCCTAATGAGCTTGAATGCTTGAGCAGAATGTAATGCCATGGATCAGTATAGTTATAAAGAATCAGTCAGTAATTAAGTGCCTTATTATAACCATTGCTCTAACCTTATAGAACATGGGGAATTTATCAATGTTTTCAACAGAGAACTAGTACATGAGGAGCAGCAATATATCTGTCCATTACTTCTATGCCATTATCTTGTATATGACATTTCTGCTTTGCAAGTTGCCTTTTAGCATTGTCTCTCCCTGCAGAACGTGCTTGTTCACAGCCGCTCCCACTAACATCTTAATGTTTCTTATATCTGCTTGCACTATTGAAAACCTTAAGTCTTTTTTATACATTTTATACTTGAAACCCACCCCCACTTTTGCAGCCCCCCTTTGGCCCCATTTTATTTTATTAATATCTTTTTCTAGCTAAGTGGACACTGTTTGTGGTCTCACCTAAGCTTTATAGTGAGACTTTAACATGTTACAACAACTTTCTACTTTTAAGGAAAGGAAAGGAAAAGAAAGAAAGATATCCCTTGTAGATTGTACCAGGCTGTCATTTATCTTATTCAAATAGGGTTTTTTTTAGTTTTTTTTTTATGCGTTCTGTATGTTAAATCCCTTATGATTTGTACAGTGCTTGAGAAGCAAGGGTGCTTTAAAAATAAATCTTAATTTAATGCACAAACATCTTAACATTACCTTTACACAGACAAGTTGATTTCTTTTGTGCACTTACGCTTGGTCTGGCTCAGAAATATGTTGCCTAACTTGATCAATCCTATGATCTGGTCTGACCACTCTAAGAAATTCTACTTTAGTGACAAACATGCTCATATAGGATGTGTGGAGGGGAGGAGGGGAAGCACTTAACAAAAAAACAAAAACAAAAAAGCAAACAAAAATGATTAACCCCGTCACACAGAAGGACACAGTAGCATGTTCCAACAGCGCAAAGGGTGTATGACGCATGGCAGGCTGTGACAGTAGAATTTTAATTGAATTATAGTACACTAGTATTGCATTGATCTGTATAAGCAAGCTAATGATGAGTTCTCTATAGTGACTAATAAAATAATCATTAGGCATGTCAAAAGTTATTGATTGCAGTGGGTCTTACTGCCGAGACCCGCTGTGATCAGGAGATATAGCCGGGAACAAAGTGCTGTAGCAGCACAGACCTATTCATAAAAATAGGTGATCCCAACACAAATCTGTAAAACGCAAATGCAGACAGAACAAACAGATGTATGAAAGGAGCCTAAGGGTGGTATTACACAGGCCAATGGGGGCCCGATAATACCTGTAAACGAGCAGTGATCTGCTAGATCGTCGATCGTTTACTAGTCCTATTACACGGCCCGATAATCGTTTAACAAGCGCCGTTACCGATGTCCTTGCAGCCCTTGTTTAAACTACATACATTACCTATCCACGCTCCAGGGCTGCTTCTGCGGTCCGCTTCTCCACAGGTCCCGCGCGCTCTAGCTTTAGAGTGGGCTGACAGGCCGCTCAGCCAATCACAGGACGGGACCGCCGCGGTCTGTGATTGGCCGGGCGGCCTGTCAGCTGACAAGCCGCTCTGAAGCTAGAGCGAGCGGGACCCAGGGAGAAGACCGCAGGAGCAGCCCTGGAACGTGGATAGGTAATGTATATCGTCAGTCGCCGGCCGCGCACAGCTACTACACGTAGCGGTGCCCGGTCGGCACCCAACGAAATTGGTAGACTGAATTACCAAAGTACTGTAGATGGCCTTGTTAGTGTGTTACAATGCAGTCAACTGTGCTTCCAGGAGTTCTGTTCCTCGCTCACATCTGAAGAGAAAGGGCACCTGCAGGATTTTTCCAACGTATCTTGCCATTGTCTCCAAGTGATAGGTACGCTTCAAAACATAAAGCAATCCACAGACATGTAAAAAATTTGACCTTTTGGGGCTCATTGTTGAGACCACCATGTTTGCTAGCTAGAATAGATATAACGATGCAGCTGTGCACTTCACTTGCCGTCTCTCTGCATGATTCATCTCTTTCCAGGAGATGGGCTGCAAGTGGGGGAGCAAGTGTACAGCCACGTACTTCTCACAGCTATACCTAGACATGGGAGGGGAACCCAAACCAATTGAAACTTTTAACATGTCAAAAGTCACAGTAACGCTTTAAAATGACCATAAACAAAAGTAATGGGTATGCCCTAAGAAAGATGTATAATTATTTAAAGTGGACCTGTCAGTGTTTTAGGTGGTTAAATTAAGTCCATGACTGTAGAGGGCTTCTCAGTCTGATTTCACGCAAACCTTGCCATTACAGATGGAGCTCTGATAGAAGTCTACTAATTTATTAAGCTCCAAAAGCCCAGGCAGTATCTCCCTAGGGCGCAAAAGCCCTCAAATGCAAATAAAAGCCGTGTGTCTGGCATCTGGTAGACACGTATCTACGTTCACTACTGAAACAAATTATTGACATGTTTTTGGGGGTGTGGTCAAAAGGAATGTGACCAACAGATTGGAGTATGCTTTTAGGGAACCTGCCTGAAATTCTGCCCGTATCATTGATTCAATGGGATTTCTCAAACATGTCAATTCTTTGGTCGAACTACAGATTGCGCTTGAGAAACCCCATTGAATCAATGGGACAGGCAGTGCGGACTCTGCTTAAATATCCATCATGATCCATCATCTTTGGTAAAAATGTTCTTTATTCTGGGCTGACCGTGTAACAGACGTGGGTCTGTGAGACTGTCTGCACCTGCCCTGGTCACTACTCAGGATCTTTCCAAGAGGCTGTGCACCCCCTCCAGCTGTTAGGAGGGGCAATGTAAAGACACAGCAGTGGCTGGAGAGCAGAGCGGGTTACAGACCCACCTTTGTAACAGTCAGCCCAGAATAAAGAACATTGTTACCAAAGATGCCAGATTACACGGCATTCCTAAAAGTATGTATGCAATGCTTGCGTGATACACATCTGAAAAGTTGTAGCATGGCTATATGCATACACCTGTGCTGTAAGTTTCCCTTTCAAGAAGTATTCTCATTTAGGCACATTATCCCTTATAGACAGGATGCAGGATAACTTGCCAATTTGTAGAGTTGAGTGCTGGGACTCCTACTGATCAGAGTAAAATTTAATTCATGCAAAACAGAAGACATACACCTGGCATGACACAAAAAGAGTCCAACCTGTAGCAGTACACAGTCTAGGAACGTGCAATCACAATAAGATGTTGGTGGTAGGTTGTGGTCAGCAATATGGAGCAACCAGCAGATAATAGCAAGTATAAAAATGAAGAGGAAAAAAAAAAAAAAAAGCTTGCGCCACTAACCTTGTATTTGCAGTCAAATTCTTTTGTAGATGCAATATGATGGTTGTGCAGGGAAGATAAAGGGGAGTAAAATTAAGACCTTAAAGGGATTATCCAGTGCTACAACAACATGGCTACTTTCTTCCAGAGACAGCACCACTGTTGTGTCCAGTTCAGGTGTGGTTTGCATTCACTTCAACAGAACTGAGTTACAAAAACCCCACCCAAACTGGAGACAAGAGAGGTGTTGTCTCTGGGAGAAAGTGGCCATGTTTGTGTTGTGCTGGATAACCAAAAATGGAGCAAGTCGCTCATGTGTGCCCAACTCATTCCCTATGGACTTTAACCAAAATATCCCTTTTAAAGAGGATGTACCACCTGGCAGGGGGAAGCCGGTGCCATGCTCCCTTAGAATGAATGGAGCCGCGTCATACAGGGGAGGGAATTCCCTCCCACTGGGGGCGGCCCGGCCTGCCTGCAGTGCTTGAGCACCGGCCGGTTCCGGTGCATAGAACGGCGCAGTGCACGGGAACGGGGCCTCGGTCTAAAAAACAGACCGCAGCACCGGCTTCCCCGTGCCGTCGCCGTTCGATCAGTGGGTTTAGGTTAAAGAGGATGTACCAGGTGGTACATCCTCTTTAAATTCATATTCTCTAAATTTAGGACTGCTTTATGGTGAAATTTAAAGTGACTCTGTACCCACAATCTGACCCCCCCAAACCACTTGTACCTTTGGATAGCTGTCTGCAGTCATCCTTTCCAACATGTGGCATGTGGCTTTTCTGAAATTGGCCTCTAATTCTGATTAAAGAGTCTGGTGGGTGACTGTAAACAGCTGAGTGTAATGGGAAACAAACTGAATCTTGTATCTATCTGTATTAAAGCGACTCCGTACTGACAATCTGACGCCCCCAACTACTTGTACCTTCAGATAGCTGCTTTTAATTCAAGATCTGTCCTGGGGTCCGTTCGGCAGGGGATGCAGTTATAGTGATAAAAACAACTTTTAATCCAGCAGCGCTGTGTCTAACGGCCGGGGCTTACATTTGTATATGCATTAGGCTGGCACAACCTCTCTGTCCTTCCCTCCCACCATCCTCATCATTAGGAATACTCCAGGCAGATTGCTTCCTATTCCCCACCTGTGGCAGCCGGATCGTTAATACACCTGTGCAAAGCTCAAACAGCAGTAAATGTTCCTGTATCATTGCTAATAATGAGGAGAGTGGGGAGGAAGGACAGAGAGGTGGTGCCATCCTAATGCATATACAAATGTAAGCCCCGGCCGTTAGACACAGCGCTGCCGGATTAAAAGTTGTTTTTATGACAATAACTGCATCCCCTGCCGAACGGACCCCAGGACAAAGCTTGGATTAAAAGCAGCTATCCGAAGGTACAAGTGGTTTGGGGGGGACAGATTGTGGGTACAGTATCGCTTTAAGAACAAAATTATTTGATGCCATTCTTTGCCAATCCTCCCAAAATTTTATAGCCTCACCCCCAACTTTCCCACTGGAACAGTTTATTACAGTTTATTCTGATTGCCTGGTCTTAGCATAAAGAAAATGTTCTTTCCCTTTCCTCTTTCCCTCTGTAGTTTTCTTCTGGGATAACAAAATGCCCCTTCCGCTTAAAAGGTTTTCCTTTTGGGATAGACTTCTTTTGTTAGAGGAATTTTTCAGGACTTTATCTAAAGCAGCTCCAAGGACATCCCTTTCCTCCCACACAGTTGCTGTCTGGAAAATGTAAATATACTGAGCCACATATTACTGCAGCAAAATCAGCAACAATATGTAGAAGGGTTTTCTGGGTAAATAGAAATCTTCTGTGTAACCATGCAGTAATTCTTTGACATGACCGTGTCACAGAACGGCTGCTGTCTGTGAAGTTCATCCCGGGTGGTACTGCAGTACCGGACGGATGAACTTAATTTCTCTTTAATTGAAATGTGGGCGCATTTGGGTGCGCCCGCGTTTCAATTATTCAGAGCAGTCAACGTAAAGTGCGTCCGAAGCCGCACTTTACTTTGTCTGCAGTCAGTTTTGTGCTGCCGCTATTTAATGAATAGTAGCCCTACAAAACTGACATGTTTTTTGTGCAGCTCCATGGAATCCTGGCCAGAGTGTATACAGTGTGGGGATTCCATAGCAATTAAAGCGATCAGCAAATTCATTAAATAACGGCTGTGGTTGCAAATCTGCAAATATGGACGTTGTTTAATGAATTTATAGTTGTGTAAAGTTAGTCTTAGAGCACATACTTGCTCCCCAACTGCTTTTCTGTGAGATCTTATGGTACCAGCTGCAGTCCCATTCTTCCTGCTTCTGATGACAGCCCATTACCCACTCAGCTGATCAAAGAGCAAGAAGCTGAGAGAGTGGTAGCTAAGCCAGGAACGGAAGATGTCACAGAGGGAACAGGAGGGGGGGAGACAGTACAGAAAGATTTCTATTTGCCCAGAAAAAAAACCCTCTAACTGCAGAGTTTGACTAAAGGGTTTATCCGGGCTTTAAAAAACATGGCCGCTTTAATACAGAAACAGCACCCCTCCTGCCCTCAGTTTAGAAGTAGCTTTGCAGCTCAGCTGTATTAGGCTATGTTCACACTACGTAAAACTAAGGCCGTAATTCTTGCCGCAGAACTACGACCATAGTTTTGCGGTGTGTAACATAGCCTTATTTTCAATGGCATCCCAGCCGGAGCATACACACATCGTATGTGCTCCAGCCGGGATCCCATGCAGCGCCGTAAAAAACTGACATGTCTGTTTTCTGCGGCCGGAATTCAGTGAATTCCGGCCGCAGAAAGACCTGTCAGTTCACACAGTGAAGCAAGCGGCTCCGGACGCTTGCTTCACTGTGGGCTATGGGAAGCTCTGATGCGGGCGGAAAGATCACCCGGCCGGGATGATCCGGGCTAAGACTGGCCGTTACGTGACATTGAACGGCCGGGTGTTCACGTAATGTGAACATAGCCTTAAAGTGGATGGATCTAAATTATAAGACGACACCATCTGGGGACAGTTGTTGTTTTTTTATGCTGTTTCCCCCCCCCCCCCCCCCCCCCAAAAAAAAAAAAAGTGGTTGTGCTTTTTCTAATCCTGAAATAACACCCTTTAAATTTGCAATTTACAGCACATCTGCAACATACATTGTAAGGCCATGTTCACACAGAGTATATTTTGTAAAAGTCCCAGCCGTTGTTGCAATTTGCTGGTGTCATACGCCATGTGAACATGGCCCAATAATGCAGATTTCACATCCCAGGTCACTTTGCTGCAACAGCAAACATTTAAACTCCCCCTAATAGAGTGGACCCCAATAAAAGAAATACAGACATTCCTTTCAGAGGTTACACAGAACTATAAAACCCAGCTCACAGAAATGTGCTGATTTACAACTTCTGATGTTGAAATCTCTCCTTACAGCAGGAACTGCAGTTTCCTTCCCACGTGCTTATCACTTGTGTGGGTTTCCTTAGCTCAGCCTCAGAAGCATATTACTGCGAGATGACTGAAAGGAGGAGAAGGCATAAAAGCCTTAACAGAGAAACTACTTCATGATCCAAAATCTAAGATACATCTACTCAACCCCTTTGGAGATAAACCTAAGGCTATGTCCCCACACATTATTTTGGTGAGTATTTTGCAGCCAATACCAGGAGAGGATTGAAAACACAGAAAGGCTATGTTTACACACTGTTGAATCTGAGTGGATGGTCGTAATTTAACGGCAAATACCAGCCGTTATTTCAAAACAATGGCCCTTATTTTAAAATAACGGCAATTATTTGCCTTGGCCTAAGGGTGCATTTACACTGAGTAAAACAGCCAGAATTCCGCAGCGGAATGGCCAGTGTTAGTGACCCGTGTGTGCCCGCATCCCAATACACCATTGAACACAATGGAGAGTGCGGCCCGGGCCGCACTCTCCATTGTGTCAGCTGACATGCCTGTGTGGCCGCTATTCCAAGAGTAGTGGCTGCACAAAACTGACGTGTCATTTTTTCACATGGCCGGTTTCATTCATTCAAATACAAAGCATGTTTTGCATAAATCACGTCCGCTGTTGTAAATTGAAACAACGGCCATGATTTATGCAAAACAAACGGTATGTTGTGTGAACATGGCCTAAAGGTGCACATACTCCTTCAATATCTATTGGCCACCTAAGTTGGCATAAATTTTAGGACCTTAGATGAAAATTTCCAATTTTGAGTGGCGTATGCTACAAACCATCCCTTTTTAAAAACTACACCCCTCATAGACTTCACAACAGGGTTTAGGAACCTTGCTAACACTTTAGGTGGTTCACAGAAATGAAAGCAAAGAGTAGCTCAAATTTAAAATGTATTTTTTAACCCCTTCCCTTCTGAGCTAATTTTCATTTTTGCACTTCATTTTTTCCTTCTCAGGTTTTACTGCCCATAGCACTTGCACTTTTTCACCTACAGACCCACATGAATCCTTATTTTTTCGGACACAAAATTTGTACTTTACAATGACAGACTTAATTGTTTCATAATATCCAAATGCTGTGCCCCTGGAAAGTGCACTTTAGAAATTTAAGCCACTTCAGAAAATGAGGGAGCTGTTTACGGAAAGGCAGTTCTTGGTTGTGTGGCACTAAATACATCAATCTTTGGCCGGATTCTGCTATCTATTTTGGCCTTCTGGACGTATCAAGGCATTATTCCAAGACAACAACTAACCGGTGGGAATCCGACTGCTGGATCCCCCCAATTATAAACAGGAATGGGGGGTTATGAGTGCTACTGTATGATTGAAGCAGCTGTTAATATTAGGTATGCACAAAGCACATCTAAATTTGCAAAAGATAGCAGGACTCCGCTATCTTTTTAACTCCATTTTATTAAAAGTTAAGCAAGTTACAGAAATATACCTTCAGAAACATGACATGCAAGGAACGATAAACAGCATAAAAAATAATTTTCATCTATAAAAGTATTGTGGTATTATTTCCGTAGCTAAACTAGAACAATGCAGCATACACAGATGCCGCTACAATATAACTATATAGTTTCGGAAAGAGAACCCATAATGTATTAATGGGGTTATCCAGCGCTACAAAAACATGGCCACTTTTCCCCCCTCTCTTTTCTCCAGTTCAGGTGTGGTTTGCAATTAAGCTCCATTCACTTCAATGGAACTGAGTTCCAAACCCCACCTAATCGGGAGACAGGAGAGGGGGAAAAGTGGCCATGTTTTTGTAGTGCTGGATAACCCCTTTAAGGGCACAGAAGTTGTGGTCACATCTTCCATGGTCCCTAGGGAGAGGACATCAGTTCCTCTGGTGAGATAGTAGTTAAAAGTGAATTAGGACTCTGCTATCCTAAAGTGATACTGTCACCCCCATCGATCGTTGTCTTAAAGCTTGTATTAAAAAAATGATCACGATAGAGGCAGTCCGCTGGCCATAACCCCATGTAATAGGAGTTGAGGCAGGAGACCATCACACTTCTTTTCTATGGGCCGTCCGGGCAACCACTCACACTTAATGTCTATGCGTGTAATAGCAAAGCCAGTGAGTGGGGAACGAGGAGCAAGCAAGTGCTGACCGGACTTATCAATAAAAAGCGTGAGATTTAGGCATAATTGACTTATCACAAAAAGCATTACGATTGAAGGTGACACCAGTATACAGACAAGATGGGTTAGGGCAATCAAAATAGACGATGGGCACTGCTCACCTCCTCCACTGCCTGCACAATTACTTTGATCCAGCACTTACATTAGGATCACAGCCTGGAATACAGTGCCAGACTGAGGCGGGGAGGATCAGACTCTCAGCTAAGAAGCCCGCCTCAGTGACACTGTCCACAGATGATTTAAAGCTTTATGTTACCTGAAGGAGGATTAGGAAACCTCTTTAAGGGTGCGTTCACACGTACAGGATCCACAGCAGATTTGATGGTGCAGATTCAAAGCAAAGCAAATCTGGGCTATCAAATTTGATCTGCTGCGGGGTATGTTCACACTGAGCTAACATGTCACTTCTTTGAGCGGAGAGTGGAGAAGCACGCGCTCTCCCATAGACGGGCTATGGGACACTGAGACAGGCGGGATTCTGTAGATTTCCGCCTATTTTACTCAGTGTGAACATACCCTAAAAGTGTTTTAGTAGTGTAGTGCGTAAGCTCATGCATGCGAGCAGGGACCTCACTCCTCTTGTATGGATAACTATATGTATATCTCTGTAATGTCTGATTTCTGTCTATGTATGTACCCCCAGAATTGTAAAGTGCTGCAGAATCTGTTGGCGCTATATAAATAAAAATTATTATTATTATTACAGCAGATGCAGAAGTTGATGGTGCGAAAGGGGGGGGGGGGGTGACAGTATCCCTTTAAAGTATTATTTGTCACTTTATCACAGTCTGTAAAACAGGTACAATATTTCATGTTTTCTAGTATTCTGGTATTATTGAAAGATGTACAATTTTTCAGTATACTTTCTGTATCGATTCTTCATGGTTTTCAAGATCTCTGCTTAATAAGAACATTCATGGGATAAAATCTGTCTGGGTCACATGTTTGACACACAGCTCTGATAGATGTAGTGTAATAGGCCAAGAAACTGTGTGACCATCACACATCAGAATTGTATCCACTTGAATTAACTCCTTCCCCTCTACTTCTACAATTTTCTGTGTAATTCCTCTACTTTTTAAATGGCACCATAGTTTATTTAAAACATATTATATTTATAATGTTTTCTTCCATTCTCCCAGACTATCGAAGTCACTGATGTATCGGGGAGATGAGAGAATGAAACAACGCAGAGCCGCACTCTCCATTGTGTGAACTGACAGGTCTGTGCAGCAGCTATTCAATGAATAGCGGCCACACAACACGGACATGTCAGTTTCGCTTGCGAGCAGTTGGAATCCCGGAGTCTATACTATGTGTATACACTCCAGCCGGGATTCTGACTTCTATGCAACTTTTCGTTTGTATTAATCATGGCCGTTGTTGCAAATTGCAACAACGGCCTGGATTAATGCAAAAAATACATTGTGTTAACTAGAAATGAACGAACCTTGAGCATGCTCGAGTCCATCCGAACCCGAACTTTCGGCATTTGATTAGCGGTGGCTGCTGAAGTTGGATTAAGCCCTAAGGCTATGTGGAAAACATAGGTATAGTCATTGGCTGTATCAATGTTTTCCAGACAACCTTAGAGCTTTATCCAAGTTCAGCAGCCCCTGCTAATCAAATGCCAAACGTTCTGATTCGGATGGACTCGAACCCGAACCCGGTCCGCTCATCTCTAGTGTTAACATATCCTATGACCACACAGTTCAGCAAGTCTGCTCAGCATCATTAATGATCAGTGGGGGCCCTGCTGGAGCCTCACCCATCATGAGAATGGGGGTCCTAAGTGACCCTGTTTGAGTGAAGCAGTAGTGGGATATTTGCAGTGCCACTCCTCTCAAACTTTAGAGATCTGACAGCTGGACCGATCAACACTTTTGACATGTCAAAAGTTTTCTATGATGACAGTGACACTTTAAGCTATGGTCCAGTGTGGATACTGCGGCTCCATTCACACAGAGGCACTAAGTACCCCAATTTCTGTGATTGGTCAGGGTCACAGTGGTCATACCCCCACCAAACATGTATCTACCCTCTAGATTTGTCAGAAATTGTAATCTCAGGATACTCCTGTAACAGACTCCTTTGTGTTTGTGTTGCCATATTCATAACTTTTTCTTTCTGTTTTTATACAATGTTGTGTAAGGGCTTGCTTTTTGGTGGAAGAGCTATAGTTTTGTGGGATATCTATGGCATTCTGATCAGTTATTATAGTGTTTGGGGAAGCTAAATGAAAAAAACTTGAATTCATTCCTCATTGTTTTTGTGTTTTTTTTTTCTGTACACCATGCAATAAAAACGACACATTAGGGGAGATTTATCAAACTAGTGTAAAGTAGAATAGTCTTAGTTTCCCCTAGCAACCAATTAGGTTTGATAAATCTCCCCCATTATGTTTATTCTGGTGGTCAATGTGATTACGGAAATACCCAGCTTGTATAGCACAATAAAATTAAAACTATAAAAGAAAAGAAAAAAAATAATCATTTTGTGTCCCCATATTCTGACAGCCATAACACTTGTTTTTTTGTATGTAGTTGTCAGGGCTGTGTTTTTTTTTTTGTTTTTTTTTTGGGGGGGGGGGGGAGGAGACATGAGCTGGAGTCATTATTTGTCTCATTCCTTCAGTACATGCAACCTTCTGATCATTTTTACATTACTCTCTGGAGACAAGGTGACCAAAAACAGCAATTCTGCCACTGCTTTTCCCTTTTATGGCGTATACAGTGCAAGATAAACAATAGAGATGAGCGAACCTTGAGCATGCTAGAGTCCATTCGAACCCAAACTTTCAGCATTTGATTAGCGCTGGCTGCTGAAGTTGGATAAAGCCCTAAGGCTATGTGGAAAACATGGATATAGTCATTGGCTGTATCCATATTTTCCAGACAACCTTGGAGCTTTATCCAAGTTCAGCAGCCCCTGCTAATCAAATGCCGATCGTTCAGGTTCAAATGGACTCGAACCCGAACCCGATTCGCTCATCTCTAATAAACAACATTACAGTTTTATGGTAAGGTTCATTAAAAACATGGTGATACCTAACATGCATCTTTTATCATTTTTGTTGTTTTTCTTTTTATTTCGTTACACTTTTTCCTTTGTCCCCTCTGTGTACTTCAGTACTTCAAAGAGAATGTACCTCGCTTTAAAGGTACATTGCGTTAAGATATTTACATCAATAGACTGTCGCCAGCAGCGCTGTCTTTTTTTTTTTTTTTTTTTTTGAACCGCGGCCCGGTTACTACGTATGGTGCCGCACTGTTTCGGTCACCGTCCCGGCCTGAAGCACTGGAGGAGAGTCCGCTGGCCCCCAGTGTGAGAAAAACCCCTTCCCTCTGTGACGTAGCTCTATTAGAATCAAAGGAGCAGCATCACAGAAGGGAGGCGGTTTCGTTGCACTCCAATGCTTCAGGCCGGGACGGTGATGTAAAAATCAGGTCTATTGATGTAAAAATCTTAAAGTGATTACCTTTAAAGCAAGGTACTTTTGCTTTAAAGCCCTCCAAGGGAACAAAGGAAATACATTGGAACTGGTCCACAGGTTAAAAAAAAAAAAAAAAAAAAAAAAAAAAAAAAAAAAAAAAAGGCACTGGCGCCAGTATGTTAATGTAAAAACCGTAACGGGATGTACCTGATGGTACATTTGCTTTAAAGCGAATGTACCATCAGGTGAATTCGCTTAATTGTAGAATATCAATAGAACGGCGCCGGCACAGAGAAGCCAGGGCCGTGGTCCTTTTTCTTGTATTTTTGATTGAATATTGATTCTAATGGAGCTGAGTCACAGAGGGGCGGGGTTTCCTCCCACTGGGGGCAGGCCGGCCCACCTCCAGTGCTCCAGCCCAGGCTGGTGCCCGGCAATAGATCGGCGAAGTTCATGTGAAACGGGCTGCGGTAACAGCTTCCCCACGCCGGAGCCATTCTATTGATATGGTACATTCACTTTAAGCTGCGATCAGAGTTGATCACTGGTATAGTACACTACACTTCTGTCATGATATAGAGGGGCTTTGGCCCTCTATGACAGCTGAGCTCCTGCTGTGATTATGTGTGTACACTGTAAAGTGTATTGAGGACAATACACTTCATGTTGTGAGAATGATTGATATATCAATATAAGTTATCGGATTTGTTTAACAAGGAGGTGTCAAGGATTTAGAGCTGTGAAATAACTAACTATGCTACAACGTCTCCTTGTCCAGCATTGAATGCTTCTGTTTACTTACCTGGATGAAATTCTGCCAGTAACAGTCTGACCTCGCTGCAGAACTCGGAGGCCCCACATATCATCAAGGTAAGCAAACAAAAGCAGTGGGGCAGAATGCTGGCCCAGGAGAGGAGAGGATGGGACAGTTGGTTATTCAAGGGTAAAATAACTTCTGAACAGCTGCTGTTACCCTGCATTCTCGCCAGTTTTAGCAATTACACCCATAAATGACTAAAAAGGGTTAAAAAATGCAGGTACAGCAGAATTTCAGAAGGATCATTTAAAGGGACTTTGAAAACCTAAAAAAATAAACTTATCATGAGAATTTCTGCAATAATCTTTTGTCACTAGTAGAGAAAAGTTTGGCAACCTATTATTTGTGCGGATATGCTTACACCTACATATGTATACTGGAATTAACCTCTTAAGGACGGAGCCACTTTTCGTTTTTGTATTTTCATTTTTTCCTCCTTGCGTTTAAAAGGCCATAGCACTTGCATTTTTCCACCTAGAAACCCACATGAGCCCTTATTTTTTGCGTCACTAATTGTACTGTGCAATGACAGGCGAGAAAAACCAGGAAAAAAAAAAACAGAGAAAACCAGAAAAAAATTCAAAGTGTGGTAAAATTGAACAAAAAAAAAAACGCATTTCTTTTATTTGGGGGGTATTTGTTTGTACGCCATTCACCCTGGGGTAAAACTGACTTGTTATGCAGGTTTCTCAAGTTATTACAACGATATATAACATTTATAACTTTTATCTGATGGCCTGTAAAAAATTCAAACCATTGTTAACAAATATATGTTCCAATAGCTCCATTCCCAGGCTTATAGCGCTTTTATCCTTTGGTCTATGATGCATATACGACGTATTGATCGCTTTTTATTAAATTTTTTCTGGATTTGCTGCAACCAAAAATGTGCAATTTTGCACTTTGGGATATTTTTTGCGCTTACGCCGTTTACCATGCAAGATCAGGAATGTGATTAATTAATAGTTCGGGCGATTACACACGCGGCGATACCAAACATGTTTATTTTTTTTTTTTTATTTTTTTTTTTTTACACTTATGCTAGAAGCCCCCCTGGGGGACTTCTAGTATAAGTGCACTGATCTCTCATTGAAATCTTTCCTGTATAGTTATACAGCAAAGATCAATGAGATCGGCACTCGGATGCTTTCGGCTACTGCAGCCAAAAGCATTCAAGTGCCGAGCCGGGATCAGCGCCATTTTGGCGGAGACCCTGGCCGAAGCAGGATGTGTGGATCGCTCCTCCGGGATCCACCCCACTAGACACCATGGACAGCTGCATACAGTGATCGGATGCAGCTGTCAACTTTGACAGCTGCATCCGATTACTGAATTAGCGTGCACGGCGATCCGACCGTGCCCGCTAATAGCCGTGGCCTCGAGCTACACGCGGCACCCGGGATCGCGGCGGTTCAGAGCGGGGTCGACACGCAGCCCCGCTCTGAACACTTATTGCGGACGCATTGCGTACCGGTACGTCATGCGTCCATAAAAGGTTAAAGGGGTTGTCCAGCAAAATTCCTTTTCTTTCAAATCAACTAGTTTCAGAAAGTTATATAGATTTGTAATTTACTTCTATTTAAAAATCTCAAGTCTTCCCATACTTATGAGCTGCTGTATGTCCTGCAGGAAGTTCTCTTTTCAGTCTTACACAGTGCTCTTTGCTAACATCTCTGTCTGAGACAGGAACTGTGTAGCAGGAAATTCCCCCTAGAAAACCTCTCCTGCCCTGGGACAGAGATGTCAGCAGACAGCACTGTCAGACTGAAAAGAAAACATTTCCTGCAGGACATACAGCAGCTGATAAGTATGGAAAGACTTGACATTTTTAAATAGAAGTAAATTACAAATCTAGATATTTTTCTGAAACCAGTTGATTCGAAAGTAAAAGATTTTCACTGGACAACCCCTTTAAAGGATATGCAAAACAAGAGTCCGTGGAGCCTCAGTTACGAGTCTCAAAACACGGGATAGCCAGATATCTCTAGCCTGTTGCCAACGGGGTGCCTCCATGATGGGGAGAGCACCACACCACCCTGATAAATAACCCCTTAAGTCCCACTCGGTTGCGAGTATTGGAACATAGACAGGGAAACAACAGGGTGGCCCCTTTTGTCAATGTCTAACTCAAGGTGCGAGTATTGCGATCATGACAAGGGCTTGCAAAGGCAGGCTTCCACCCACAGACAGCCGTTTCGGGGTTTTTGCCCCTCGTCAGTGTGGGGTAGGATTCTGGCTAGTTGGGGCAATGAAAAATCAACCAACAAAACACAGTAATCACTGAACTCAAGGAGAACAGCGATTACATTTCCTGCAGGACATACAGCAGCTGATAAGTATGGAAAGACTTGACATTTTTAAATAGAAGTAAATTACAAATCTAGATATTTTTCTGAAACCAGTTGATTCGAAAGTAAAAGATTTTCACTGGACAACCCCTTTAAAGGATATGTTTGCAGTTAAAGAGGTACTCCAGCAGGGGGGGGGGGGGGGCACTTTTTTGCTGGGACCGGGGAGGAGGTGGCTGAAAGAAAAGACGTCCACTCACTCCCCCGGTTCCGAGCCGATACGTCTCAGGTCCGCTCAGCCACTCAGTGACAGAGGCGGGATCTGGGCGGATTTGAAACGGATCCCGCCTCCTTCACTGAGTGGCTGAGCGGACCTGAGACGGCGTCAGACACCCGGAAGCGTCCGGGAACCGGAGCGCCGCGATACGGAACCCGCCGCTGGAACCGGGGAGGTGAGTAGACGTCTTTTCCCTCAGCCACCTCCTCCCCGGTCCCAGCAAAAAAGGGCCCCCCCCCCCCGCTGGAGTACCCCTTTAAAGTGGACCTGTCCCAATTGACTGAAGGCCAATAACATTGTCAGGGAACACCCCCTGGGCTATTGAGCCTCACTTACATACTAACAAAAAGACATTTATATCTGTGCTGTGGAGAGGACTGTGGAAACAGAATATGCCTGGAATCACAATGACTAACCCTTCCTAGCCAGGTGCTTATTTACAAACCTGTTTTGCTACTGACACATCAACTTTAAATGGTCGCTGTAACTAAAAAAAAAAAAAATCTTAATTATAAGTCTATGTGGCCATCGGAAAGATATTTGATAATGAGCAAACATGACGCTAATTGTTCGTGTTTACTGATCACGAACAATTTGTCAGATGATCAAAATGGTTATAACAATCATTTTCAAACATTTGTGAACGTACGCAACGTCATTTACACTTTGCTCTTGATAATCTGTACACATGTGCGTAACTCTAAACCAAAACGTACGCAATCTGTACGCAAATGAGTGCAAAAGAAATGCATATGCAACTGCATAATTTACGCTATGCACCTGATGATGTGTATGCATGTGCGTAGACCGAAACATACGCTTCTACTGTTGTTCAGTACTCGTTCGACGCACATGAACCGATCACAATCATTTTTTTTTTATGTTTGTGTTCAGGATCTGAACTGAACATTGCGATGTTCGCTTATCACTAATAATTGACAGCAGGGAATGGAGGCATCTCCTCCAGACCAGAAGGAAGGGGTCACTAGGGATGAGACAGTGATGTCATACCCCAGCCATACCTCATCACTTTATAAGATGGAAATACCCCTTTAAATCTGTGACCCCCAGTAACCTATAGGATTGGGGTGCTGCCTGCAGAGACCACTGTGTTCAACTGCTTCCTCCTCCCCCAATGACTGGAAATCTCCCATAGAGGAGCT
Organism: Dendropsophus ebraccatus; assembly: GCF_027789765.1. NCBI lineage: Eukaryota > Metazoa > Chordata > Amphibia > Anura > Hylidae > Dendropsophus > Dendropsophus ebraccatus. The sequence continues at coordinate 37,067,483 of NC_091467.1, read as the reverse complement.
CCCCCTGTCCCTGCCTCCCATAGAGGAGCTCCCCCTGTCCCTGCCTCCCATAGAGGAGCTCCCCCTGTCCCTGCCTCCCATAGAGGAGCTCCCCCTGTCCCTGCCTCCCATAGAGGAGCTCCCCCTGTCCCTGCCTCCCATAGAGGAGCTCCCCCTGTCCCTGCCTCCCATAGAGGAGCTCCCCCTGTCCCTGCCTCCCATAGAGGAGCTCCCCCTGTCCCTGCCTCCCATAGAGGAGCTCCCCCTGTCCCTGCCTCCCATAGAGGAGCTCCCCCTGTCCCTGCCTCCCATAGAGGAGCTCCCCCTGTCCCTGCCTCCCATAGAGGAGCTCCCCCTGTCCCTGCCTCCCATAGAGGAGCTCCCCCTGTCCCTGCCTCCCATAGAGGAGCTCCCCCTGTCCCTGCCTCCCATAGAGGAGCTCCCCCTGTCCCTGCCTCCCATAGAGGAGCTCCCCCTGTCCCTGCCTCCCATAGAGGAGCTCCCCCTGTCCCTGCCTCCCATAGAGGAGCTCCCCCTGTCCCTGCCTCCCATAGAGGAGCTCCCCCTGTCCCTGCCTCCCATAGAGGAGCTCCCCCTGTCCCTGCCTCCCATAGAGGAGCTCCCCCTGTCCCTGCCTCCCATAGAGGAGCTCCCCCTGTCCCCTGCCTCCCATAGAGGAGCTCCCCCTGTCTCTGCCTCCCATAGAGGAGCTCCCCCTGTCCCTGCCTCCCATAGAGGAGCTCCCCCTGTCACTGCCTCCCATAGAGGAGCTCCCCCTGTCTCTGCCTCCCATAGAGGAGCTCCCCCTGTCTCTGCCTCCCATAGAGGAGCTCCCCCTGTCTCTGCCTCCCATAGAGGAGCTCCCCCTGTCTCTGCCTCCCATAGAGGAGCTCCCCCTGTCTCTGCCTCCCATAGAGGAGCTCCCCCTGTCTCTGCCCTCCATACAGGAGCATATGGCAGATGTCAGGTCCCATGGAGAATCCGCCCCGTAGCTCCCCGGTAACAGCGCTCCGCATTGCCGACATACCTGCTCCTCTCTCCCGGTGACACCCTGCTCTCCGGCCGCGGGTCACGCTGCCCCGTCCGGCCTGGAGCACGAGCAGCATAGAGTGAACGGGCGGGGCGGATCCGGGTAACCCCTTCCCTGCCAGCCTGCTGCACCAGGATACACGTAAGAGGAGCAGGCGTTGCGGGGCTCCGGTGGCATCAGTAGTCTCGTTACGTACGGGAGCGATGACGGCTCTCTATTACCGGTGTGGGGCGCTACGGCCGGACAGCCCGGCAGAGAGCCACATTACCCCCATAACCCAAAGCCCCGCCGCTGGGGTCCACACCGGCTCCCCCTCCTTTACGGCTCCGGTAAATGAGCCTCCTGGTTCTTCCCCGGTTTATATATCAACAACACAAAGTGGAATGTCAACAAGCTTTAATAACATTACCACATGACAGCAATACCTGGAGAGAAACCCCGCACCCCCTCCCACTGCTTGGATTTTGGTACAACCTGCAGAGGCCACACCTTCTACCGGAAGTTGACAGTGTCGCTAAGCAACGCAGACATGTCTGGAGCACGAAGGTTAGTTGTTGCCTTAATCAATAGCTGATAATTAATGTTAAAATCAATCAGAGTAATTATCGCATATGGGGAACATGATGGCGACGTAAAGCGCGGTAGTAGACTATCGTGCGACTCGTCTGTGCCGAGAGTCAGTGCTGGTAACCAGGGGCAACCGGACTGGCATCAACCAATTGCTGTATAAGACATGAGAGGTGGCCGGCATTTGTATAAGCCCGATACCTGTATATAAGCCCGATACCTGTATATATGCCAGGAATGGGGATGATACCTGTATATATACCCAATACCTGTATATAAGCCCGATACCTGTATATATGCCAGGAATGGGGATGATACCTGTATATATACCCAATACCTGTATATAAGCCCGATACCTGTATATATGCCAGACATGCAGGTGATACCCATATATATATATATATATATATATATATATATATATATATTATACCCGATGCCTGTATATAAGCCAGACATGTGGGTGATACATATATTATATCTACCCGATACCTGTATATAAGCCAGATATGTGGGTGATACCTGTATATATATATACCCGATAACTGTATACATACCCGATACCTGTATATAAGCCAGGCATATGGGCAATACCTGTATGTATACCCGATAACGTTATATATGCCAGCATTGTGGGTGTTATCTGTATATATATACCCGATAACTGTATATAAGCCATGCATGTGGCTGAAACCTGTATATATACCAGGCATGTGGGTGATACCTATCGATATTCCAGGCATTTGGCTGATACCTGCATATATATCCGATACCTGTATATAAGACAAGCATGTGGGTGATACCCATATATATACCCGATACCTGTATATTTTTCAGGCACGTGGACGATACCTGTATATATTCCAGGCATTTGGCCTATACCTGTATATATGCTCAATACAGTAACAGTTCCTGTATAAATGCCTGATACCTATATTTTTCCTTGGGTTTATGCTTGCCACTTTCAAAAAGGGGGCATATATCCACAGCAAACTTCCCAGAGTTCTAGCCAGTATCCATAGCAAAAATCTACATTAGCTTGGAGCTAGAGCTGCAGCTGCATTATGTGGCCGTCCCCTGTCATGACATAGAAACAGGAGAGGAATGCACTAAACACGACTTCTCCCGACTTCTTCTCCTGATCAGTCAGGATCTGAACACTTTTGACATGTCTCTCTGATATGTCAGAAGTTTTTTTTTTTTTTTGTGACAAATTATTTGTAACCGAATGTTATATCATTAGCCATTAGGTGTCGATGCTTCTGCTGCTTATTTGTAACCGAATGTTATATCATTGGCCACTAGGTGTCGATGCTTCTGCTGCTATGACTGTTGTGAATACATGTTCATCTAAGACACACCTGTCAAGCTCAGGTCCTCCAGCTGTTTAGCTGTCCAGGCATGATGGGAATTTTAGTTCTGAAACAGCTGGAGGGCCTGAGTTTAATGCCCCTTAATTCTAAGACAACTGCAGCCTTGGACTGAATACAGGAAATGTGGGCAGGACATTCAGAGCTCTGCTCCCTGTGCTATCAATCACAGTGCAGTAAGAGAAAGCTGGGATGCTCATCATGTCATACAGCCTCGCTCAAGACAAGCAGCAGGCTCAGCCCAGGACCTGTATCTGGACTGATCCTAGCTCAATAGTCTCATAAAGCCTTCCAGCTGCTCACCTAATCTTCTATAACTGGAATAACTGCTGCTGGAATGAGTCAGGATTCAGGTTCTGCGCTGCTTGTACTAAGCCAGCTGTATGACACTATGAGATAAGATATGACCTGAGCACTTCCCGCTGCTTGTACTGAGCCTGGCTGTATGACACTATGAGCTAAGATGAGTCCTGAGCAGTTCTTGCTGCTTGTACTGAGCCTGGCTGTATGACACTATAAGCTGGGAGCAGGTTAACTGCACTGTGATTGACAGCACAGGAGAGCACAGAGCTCTGCATTCCCCACCTACACTTTCCCTATTTTGTCCAAGCCCCACTGTTGTTGAGAAGCAGTGACATCTAGTGGCCAATGTTATAACTTTTAATTAGACACAAAAAACTTTTTTTTAATAAAGTAAATTAAATATGTTAGATATTGATGCCTCTGTCCAAATATGCATAGAGCTGTACAGATATACTGTATATATCCTGCTATGTTGTGTCCCCTGCAGCCCTGGCAGCACTGTAAATTTTCAGTTTATGCCAGACAACCCCTTTAAATTTTTTTGAGACATGTCAACATTATTATGAGTACATGTCACATTTTAATTTAATTTAAAAAACACCAATTCTGCCTCTGTTTTAATTTTATTCTTTTCTTCATGCAATTTAAATGACGTGATTTTTTTCAGGTAAATATGATTACGGTGATACCAAATTTATGTACTTATGTAAAACTAAATGGTTTTCTACTTTTAGGGTAGCTTCACACGTACCACACCCCAGCTGATTTTCTGCTGCGGATCCGCAGCAGATCCGCAGCAGTTTTGCCTATGTGAATAAACACGGCATTTAATCTGCACTGTAAAATCTGCTTCGGATCCGCAGCGGATTTCACAGTGCGAATTTAATGCTGTGTTCATTCATTTAGTCAAGTCTGCTGCGGATCTGCAGCCGAAAATCAGCTGCGATACGATACGTGTGAAGCTACCCTTACGCTATAAAAACCATTTATTGTTTAAAAAAAGTTTGCTCGTCTCTGTTTTTTGAGAGCTGAGTGAGGGCTCATTTAACATGGTATGATATGGTATGTGATGTTTTCATTAGTATCATTCTGGGGTACACGCAGAATTTTGATCACCTTTTATGTCATTTTAGGGAGGCAAGATTAAAATATGTAACTTTGCAGATTTTTTTTTAGGGTGTTCAGCTATGCAGTATAAATCATATGATAACTTTATTGCCAGCGTTGTTATGTATTTGGCGACACCAAATATGTGTAATTTTTCCTAAATTGATCATATGTAATGTTGGACTTGAGGGGTTTTATTTTATTTATTAAATTTTTTTCAGTTTATTTTTTACTTTTAATTTTTTTTTAATGTCCTACGATGGGACATGTATAATGGACGCAGTAATGATCAGTACAGCAGTATATTATGCCTGTCAGTGTTAAACTGACAGGCATAGCAGATCGGACTCTGTCTAAGGGCAGAGCTTGATGAGCTTACGTAGCCAGGACATCTTGGCTACCATCACTGAGCTCCAATAGAGAACAGAGGGAGATTTGGTGGGTGGCTGCTGCAGGTTGCTGGTTTCTGGTCCTGACAGTTGTGGTGGGCGCCTGGCTATGAAATTTAGGACCCTCCGCTGATGGCATGGGCACTATTCCTGTGCCCATGTTAACCCATGTACAAAACTGTACGTCCTTTTGCAGGTACTACCTGCAAAAATGTATCTGTGTGTATCTGGAGGCATTCTGATGCTAATTGCAAACATATCAGTTTCAGTGCAAACTGATACATATTCATAATGTAGTGACTTCTTCCCCTGGCCCAGGGTCTCATGCTTGCTTAATTACATCACCATCCTGAGCAGGCAGACTGGGTCAGATTGCAGGTACACAGCTTAGGTTTTATCTCCTGTATGAGATGAACAAGTTTTGACTCTAAAGCAATTTAAAAATACAAATATTTCTTACATTGACTCCCAAATGTATTCATTTAAGCCCTAGGTCTGAAGCAGAAGATGTCTCTGACACAGAGAATGATGTGCAAGCAAGTGAAGAGGTAAGAGAGGAGACTGAAATAAGTGACTATAATGGTTTATTCCATTCTGTATATTTTATATGGATATCGTATGTGTAACTTTTCATCTAATGGTTGGTTGGTTCCCTGCCTGTTGTCTAGCTTGTGGGGGGTCACAGATGACATTAGGTTGTTTTCTAGCTATTAAATAATGGCATTACAGAGACTTGTGCAGGACTTGAAGTCACAGGCAAGTATTAGGGTATGTTCACACTAAGCAATAGGTGAGGAATTTCCTGCAAAATCTGCACTTAATTTAACACCTATTTACTGGAAATTCCGCCTGTAAAATATGTACAGAGCAATGTCCCATTGTGTTTAATGGTATTTACACTCTGCTGTTCACACGGCGGAATTTACGAGCAGAATGTTCCACCACGAATCTGCTTTCCGCCCAAAGAATTGCAGTGCCTCTATTACCCGGTGCGGGTCCCGTTGCCGCGCCAGCTAATTAAGCACTTCAATGCAGCTGTCAAACCTGACAGCTGCATTGAAGGGCTTTATTACTCACATCCCTTGTGTCTAGTGGGACGGATCTCCCCCCCGCGATGTGATCGCGGGGGGGGAGATCCGTTCTTCTGGTCGTGCCAGGCCTCAGCGTCGCAATGACGCTGATCCCGGCTCGGCAATAGATTGCTGTGGCCTGAAGCAGGCCAAAGCAATCTATCACCGATCAAATGGATCTTTGCTGTGTATATACACAGCATTGATCTCTATGAGAGATCAGTGCTGTCTATGTACAAGTTCCCCAGGGGGACTTCTAGTTAATGTAAAAAAAAAAAGTAAAGAAGTGTTTTTCCCCTTTTCCCACTTTCTAAATATAAATTAATAAATAAACAAATAAATAAACGTATGTGGTATCGCCGCGCATGTAATTGCCCGAACTATTAGATTATCACATTCCTGATCTCGCATGGTAAACGGCGTCAGCGCAAAAAAATCCCAAAGTGCAAAATTGCGCATTTTTGGTCGCATCAAATCCAGAAAAAATGTAATAAAAAGTGATCAAAAAGTCATATATGCGCAATCAAGGTACCGATAAAAAAAGAACACATGATGGCGGAAAAAATTATTTTAAGGAACATATATTTGTTAACAATGGTTAGAATTTTTTAAAAACCATCAGATACAATAAAAGTTATACATGTTATATATCGTTGTAATTGTAACAACTTGAGGAACATGCATAACAAGTCAGTTTTACCATAGGGCGAACGGCGTAAATGCAAAACTCCCCGAAATCAAAACAAAATTTGTTTTTTTTTTTCAATTTCACAGCGCAAATGATTTTTTTCCGGTTTCGCAGAATATTTTATGCAAAAATAATGCCTGTAATTGCAAAGTACAATTGGTGTCGCAAAAAATAAGGGCTCATGTGGGACTCTAGGTGAAAAAATGCAGGCGCTATGGAATTTTAAACATAAAATGGAAAAAACAAAAGCGCAAAAACGAGAATTGGCTTTGACCTTAAGGGGTTAAAGAGGTTATCCAGTGCTACAAAAACATGTCCACTTTCTTCCAGTATATAGGTAACAGAGATGCACACAATAGCTGCTGTTCACTCAGTGTCCCCCTACAGAGGTCACTGAGCATACCCAGGAGCCTTTCCTATTTATCTGAGTAGGATAGGTCCTGTTTATTATGTCCTATCGTCCATAGAGCTTGCTATAAAGCTTATCTCAAAATGCAGTTTAGCTAGGCTCAGGCGAGATTACCAGATATTTCCAGTCTGACACAGTGCTCTCTGCTGCCACCTCTGTCCATGTCATTAACTTTCCATAACAAATTTCTCTCCCTCTGGACAGTTGTTGACATGGACAGAAGTGGCAGCAGAGAGCAACGTTTTAGACTGGAAAGAATACACCACTTCCTGCAGGACATACAGCAGCTTATAAGTACTGGAAGGCTTGATGTTTTTTTTTTAATTAACATAATTTACAAATCTGTATAACCCTTTGAAACCTTTGAATTTAAAAACGAATAGTTTTCTACCTAGACGGATTACACACAAGTTGCAGTAATGCTGCAATTTTTTGTGACTTGCAAGTAACCGAATATACAAAACAGTTCAAATTTGTTAGCAGATTGGGGGACATGTATCAGGCTATGTTCACATTACGTAAAAGTACGGCCGTTGTTGCTGATGGCAACAACGGCCGTACTTTTGGCGCGGTGGAACAATGGCTTACTTTCAATGGGATCCTGGCCTGAGCATATACACATTGTATACGCTCCAGCCGGGATCTCGTACGGGGCCGGAAATAACTGACATGTCAGTTTTCTGCGGCCGCAATTCAGTAAATTGCGGCCGTAGGAAACCCTGTCAGTTGAGACTATGAAGTCAGCTGCTCCGGCCTCTTACTTCATAGTGTGCAGGGGGAAGCTCTGATGCGGGCGCGCACTGATGCGCCCGCATCAGAGCTCTGCGGCCAGACAGATCATCCGGACAGAGACCGGATGCGATGATCCGGACAGAGCGGCCGGTCTCTTACAACAAAGCCTTAAGCCGCGAATTGTGTTTTTTTTGGCGGAAAGTGCCCATTTGCGAAAGATTTTATTCGCAAATGGGTGATTTGCAAATCAAATATTTGCAAATGGGCACTTTCCGCCGGGTACGTCGGGGGGCGGGGGCGGAGCGCGGAGCACAGTCTGTGCGATTCATTGTTGTTTACGCGCTAAGATACGCAGAAAAACTATTCTCAGCTGAAGTGGTTTTCTGCCGTGCGCATCGGCGCGCACAGGATTTATGTAGAGGCAGTCGGCCTCTACATAAATGTCCGTAGTGCCGGAGCTGCGGGGACATTTTTAAGTCCGGCGCAGAAAACCTCGGACTTAGTAAATGTCCCCCATTGTGTTAATTTGGAGTGGCTCAAACCACCCACATTATTGGCGAGACTTCTCTTATAAAGGGTGCAGGGCTCATTGAAGCTGTATGCCCCTGATTGGATGAGACTTTTCTCCAAGCTTTCCAAGATTCCTAGAAGCTAAATTATATACAATGAAAGCCTTCCCGAAGGGGTTGGCCACTCTATAGTAACATAGTTCAGTGTACAGTATTAGTAGGTACACTGTATATACTGACAGCAGCTCCATGTGTACCTCATAGAGCTAAAATCAGACTCCCATCCTCAAGGCTCTACTGCCCTGCTCTGTTTTGTTTCTGTCCATAAAATGGCCAACATGGTGGAGCATGGGACCATTGTGTCCACCCCAGTGTCCACCACTGAGCCTGTATATGTCTATGGAGGACATTGGGGGGTGGGGCATGGTCACATGCTCCTCCATGTCACCCATTTTATGGACAGAAACAAAACAGAGCGGGGCAGCCCAGCCTGGATGAGGGGAGTCTGATATTAGGTCTGTGAGGTACACAGGAAGCTGCCGTCAGTATATACATTGAGTACAGTTACTAATACTGTACACTGACCTATTTTACTATAAAGTGGCCAGCCCCTTATCCAGAACAGATTTTCAGCTGGCCATACATTGCATAGTGACCATTTTTTGTAAGAAGACCATTTTTAATGTAATTTAATGTAATTTTGAAACAGAATAGGAAAGGATAGGTGATCACCTGAATAGTTTAGTGGTTTAATGCCTTTTTTTCACAGACTGCTGATGAAAAAGGGGAAGACAAGAAAACTCTGGCGGTGACTAGCAGTGTGAGTATGGCACCCATCTCCTCTGCAACAAGCATCCCGAGGTCTGTTTTGTTTCACAGCATGGAAGGAAGCTCAGACTTTGGTAAGTATGCTTTGGCATGTACCTTTCTATTTAAAGAGTCTTTATCATCTTTTCTGAAACAGTATTCCCTGATAAACAAGTATTCCACTTTTTATTAACACTTGCCCTACTTCTTCTTTTGTGTTCATGTACGATTGATTCGGGCAGTCCCATTCCCCAACCACAATAGCGTGTTGACAGTTTTTGTTAGTAAACATTATGAAATAAATAAAAGATATGTAAAAGTATACAACATATTTTAACACCTTGGTGACATTCCCTTCACAGTAAATGCAAATCACTTAAAGTAAAAGTCCAGTAAAAAATGTTTATTAAAGTATTTTATTGCCACCCAAAAGGTATACACGTCACCAATATACACTTATTACGGGAAATGCTTATAAAGTGCTTTTTTCCCTGCACTTACTACTGCATCAAGGCCTTACTTCCTGGATAAAATCGTGATGTCACGACACAACTCTCAGAGCTGTGCGGGCTGTGGCTGCTGGAGAGGATCATGGCAGGGGGACACTGAGGGATACAGGGCACAGGAGGGACACTGAGCGTCCCCGTGCCATCCTCCTCTCCAGCAGACACAGCTCTGGGAGTCGGGTCGTGACATCACCATTTTATCCAGGAAGTGAAGCCTTGATGCAGTAGTAAGTGCAGGGAAAAAAGCACTTTATAAGCATCTTCCGTAATAAGTGTATATTGGTGAGTTGTATAACTTTTGGGGGCAATACAATACTTTAATAAAAATTTTCATTGGACTTCTCCTTTAACAGCATAAATACCTTGGTTGGTGATTACCTCAGAAGTTTGGTCAGTGTCTGCACTGCGAGGGCTACATTCAGCAGCCCATTATCACACCTTCTGTAAGCTTTGGCTCGTACCATGTTAATGCTATTATCACAGCCTATAACTATAGGCCCCAACATTCATTAGGGAGTGTAGGCCAGCCAGGGAGGATTGGAGCACTCAGGGCAGTAGTCCCACCTCCAGTGGACCTCCTCATTAGCCTATGGATTAAACTACATGGAAAATACACAGAAGCGGCACAGTGGATGAAGCACCCTGTACTTCTAACCTGCTAGTAGTTTTCCTTTAAAAAATATATTTTTTTATCCAGCACAGTGAAGGGCTTACATGATAAAAAAAAATATTGTTGGTTTTTGGTACCATCACATCCCCTCATCAAAAAGTCTCATTTACACCAAAGTGGCTCTGATACACTGATAAAGACTACAGATTAAAGTGCAAAAAAACAAGCTCTAACACAGCATTGTAAATTCACAAGTTATAGAGGTCAGAGAATGGTCATGCAAAGTAAAAAATAAATAAATAAATCTATTCATATATAAACAATAAAATCTCAGTTTCACTCAACCAAACCGAATGGGGAACATCTTAAAAATGGAACCCCCAAAAGTTGCATAAATGTATTTCTGTTCCAGTTTAACCCCACATTTTTGTAAATTAATTTACTAAACATTACTCCTTACCCAAGAAAAACAGCTCTAAAGTAGGTGTCTCCCTTTCCTGCTATGTACTGTCTACTGCCTGTTTTTATGGGAAACCTGACTCTAGTAACAGAAACAGCAAGATGAAACACAGTAAGCCTGCACTGTGCTGTGTTCCTGCACCCAGTGAGCCTTCAGACAATATGTCGTGTCCATACAAGATAAAAGCTTTGCTCCCATCACAGCAGCAGGGCATATTGTAACCATTTGCTTGCTTTGCTGTTGTTGTTTATTTTATGTTTGCCCACACAGCACCTTAAGAAGTCAGTGCATCAATAAGCTCTTCTACCCCACATGCCAGCTGTAGTACTTTATAAAGCATCCCCCAGCATGGTGCAGCCTGTTCAGTGCTTAGGGTTCAGTGCCTGCTGTGGTGATGCTGCTATTTATTTTATGTCTGCTCAAACAGCATCTTGCAAAGCATCAGTAATCCCTTCTCCTCCACATCCTATCTATAATAATTTACTGAATGAATCATTAGCCAAGCACAGTGGAAACCTGTTCAGGGCACTTTCACCAGCACTGTGTTATGGCATACAAGAGAGAAGTATCTCATGCGTTGTGCTGTAATTGGAAGCAGAAGTGCAAGCCGATGCCATAAGGACATTACTGGCAGTACTGCTGTAAGGGACCTGGAAGATTATTAATATTAAGAGAGGCATTCACCTGTATTTCAGTGCTACTCTGGGAGAAGGGGTTTAGAGATATGTTCTCCTGAAGCTTGGTTATCTATGTACAGGCAGCATCTTCCGTGGATTTCTTTCAATTTTATTTCTCTGTTATACCAACCACCATGACCCCCCCCCCCCCCCCAACTACCAGCATAGTTGTTTTTTCTTCTCCCAACCCCCTAAATAGAGCTACATACAGCAATTGTATACCACTGTACCCCAACAATGCTGCTTTCTATATATTTGTCCTCTGTCCTTTCCCCCCATATATTGCCTCCACTCTTTTGTCTTACCCATGCCATTGTTACCTTATCTCTCCATAGAACACCCTTTGCCTTCTCTGTTATTTGTCCTCCATCTTTCAGTGGTTCTGCTAACTTGTGCACAAAGCTCCTACTACTTTGGAGTGCATTTTATCAGCACTGATAGTAGGGTCAAGTGGTTAAAATTAAAAAATATGATTTCTTTTTAAATTTACGTAAAAAAATTCCTGTTACAAAATGCCAGTAAGAACTCTAAAAAAGGAGAAGGAAATCAGTAGTGGCCAGCGTGTTTGTATGTATGGGGGGCTTAGCCAATTTAGCTGTATAAGGGCCCTATTACAGGAAGCAATAATCAGCTGAATCAGGCCAATTTGGCCCATTATTGCTCAGTGTAATAGAGACAACAGTCAGCTTTTGAATTGATCTTAAGGTCCAGACCTAAAATCATCGGGTGTCGGCCATTTATTGCTACATATAATAGCAATGCATGGCCGGCGGCTAACAATTGAATAAATTGTTGAGAGGTTATGTATGAACAGTTTAGCAGCCCTTGTTAAACGATAATCGAGCAGAGTAATAGATTCAGTAAACATTACATTATTGTTCGAGCCTTGTAACAGCATCCTAAGGCCTTGGAATTCCTGATGACAGCTCAGGTTAAATCTCCTTCTGTGGCCTTAGTGTACTTGTTGTGGTTGTTAATATGATGATAATTATTATAAATATTATATGTTATTCCAGATGATGGCACAGTAGCGGTGTCTTCCCCGCTAAATGTAAAAATGGCCATTGTGGATTATGAAAAGATAGATCGGAACAATACAGGAGAGACGCCAAAAGAACAAAAAGGAGATGATGATGATGAAGAAGAACTGGTGGTGCTAGATCCAGATCATGTAAGATAATGTTTATTTGGTAGCTGGTAACTACCTTTTATGATTTTATGTGTTTACTAAGAGGTGACTAAATAGCTGCTAAGTTTAATGCAGGGCATACACACCAGAGCACTGTTAGTCACCAGCTATCTCTCCTGAGAATTCCCCTTTTCATACACTTTTAAAAGCTGCTCATCTTGGCTTGAATCGGGAGTGGGGTAAACGCCTCTGTCAAACACCTCTGGTGGTTACATAGTTGATAAGGTTAAAAAAATGACACAATATAACAATTTCAAGTTCAGCCTATATGCCTGTTGTGTTGAACCAGAGTAAAGTGAGGCAGGTGCTATTTGCTCCATACCAGGGGGGAGAAATTCCTCCACAAAATTTGACAATCAGAACAAATCTCGCCCTGTCTCCAGAAATCTAGTGCCTATGAAGTGTAGTATTATGTTTTTCAAGAAAAGCAGCCAGGTCTCCCTTGTACCCCTTAGAGTTATCCCTGTATTGCAACAGGAAGCATCTGCTCGCATATATATTTTTGTTGTACTTCCTACTGCAAATAAAATCTGCCATGTGCCCTCGCTGTGCTGCCCTTTCCGGCCCTGTCCATGCATGGAGGAGCATGTGGCATGCACTCACTTGGCATTCTCCAACGTGCCTGCATATGCCTGGGGAAGATGCTGAGTGACGTGCATGTTATATGCTCCGCACAACCATATTATGGACAGGATTAATGTTCACAGGTTTGGGAGTGATGGCACAGCAAGGGGGCCTGGCAGCTTGTGAGTAGGTGGCATAAGCCTGCTTTTGCAATACAGTAAAAAAGTTTAGTATAAAGTGGCCAACCCCTTTAATGAGTGGGGCTTAGCTTGGCCTGAATGTGGAGAGTAGAGACTCCTCTGGTGGTGATTTATCATCTCAAAATGATCAAACATGTTGGAATCCAACTACCCAATCCACCTATTCACTGTCAGGGAAGAGATGAGATGCTCCTTTACACAGTTGTTGACAATAATGTCTATGGCCTACTTTTAGGTCACAGGGGCTTCACTTTCCAATGCTGTTCTCTTCTTCTCCATGCAACCCCACATAAAACAGAAATAGAACTTTAAAGGAGAAGTATTGTATTGCCCCCTCAAAGCTATGCAAATTACCAATATACACTTATGACGGGAAATGCTTATAAAGTGCTTTTTTCCCTGCACTTACTACTGCATCAAGGCTTCACTTGCTGGATAAAATGGTGATGTCACGACCCGACTCCCAGAGCTGTGGCTGCTGGAGAGGATGATGGCAGGGGGGCACTGAGGGACACAGGGCACTGGAGGGACACTGAGCACCCCTCTGCCATCATCCTCTCCAGCAACCACAGCCTGCACAGCTTTGGGAGTCGGGTCGGGACATCACCATTTTATCCAGGAAGTGAAGCCTTGATGCAGTAGTAAGTGCAGGGAAAGCATTTCCTGTAATAAGTGTATATTGGTGATTTGTATAACTTTTAGGGGGGAAATACAATACTTTAGTAAAAATGTTCACCTGACTATTGAGTTCCCTGTGATTGTATGATGGAGTAGGGGGCACCGCAGCAGGAGTTGAATAGAGCAGGGTGAGGAGAACATCCCAGGAATAATATGCTCCTCAACTGTCAGGTCCCAAGGTTTGTGTGTGAGACCCCAGGAAACTGACAGGTTCTTCTAAGAATGATTTAGGCAGCTTGAAAAGTGTGTGGTAATTCTGCATATATCTGTTAAATGTTATAAAGCAGGATGGAGATAATGATATTTGAAATTTCTTTGGCAGCCATTGATGACAAGGTTTCAAACAGCTCTTAAGAATTACCTCACCAAGCAGATACAGAGTATGGATATGGAACTGCGTGAAATGGTACGTAAAAGTAATCTATATATGGCAAACATGTAAGGCTATGTTTACACTACGTAAGCTCAGAGCTGGATTAGGTATCCTGACTATTTTTTAGCAAAGCAAATGATTAATAGAGCAGACTCTGTGTGCGCCCCCCCCCCCCCCGTTCCGCCCCTCCACACCCCCTCCCCGCCCCCCTGGTGTACCGGGCGGAAAGTGGCCAGATGCAAATAAATTTATTCATTTATTCATCTGGCCCCTTTCCGCTGAAAAATATGCATTTTTTCCTTACTAAATGTCCCCCATAGTATACACTCCGGCCAGGATCCCTAGCGGCGATGCAAAAAACTGACGTGTCAGTCTCTGCAGGTGCTATTCATTGAATAGAGGCCGCAGAGAACCTGTCATTGCACACAATGGAGCGTGCAGCTCTGCACCCGGGAATTTGGATACGGCGCACACTGATGTACCCGCATCCGAATTCAGCGGCAGTGAAGATCATCTGGCTAGTACTGCAGTACCAGCCGGGATGATCTTCTCTGAGAATGGCCGTTCCATTACCTGGTCGGCGTCTTACTACATGAGAACATGGCCTAACACTGTAAATTGTCTTGCATTGAAAAAATAGTGACCACATTTTTGTAACCTTATACACCTTTTGCAAAAAAAAAAGTTGCAGCTTGTTAAAAAATGCTGACGGAGTAGTGATCAGGTGAAGCACTGATTCAGCACTGTGCCCTAAAACTGTGTGGGCTTTGCAGCTCCTGCTGTGCTCCAATCTATGTGATCATTGCTGGGCAGGAGAGGAAGCTGGATGTAATTTGCTTATCGCATTCAGTGTCCTACTATGCAGAGAACCTCTCCACAGACCTTACAGGGCTTGTCCTTTCTTCCCAGTGCAGGGTCTTTGTTGATCCCACACATTACAAGACTCTTAGGGTAATATCTGGGAATCTCAAAACAGGAAAAACATTTATGCCAGTTTATCACAAGCAAAGTTAATGTCTATATTATCTACCTAACCACAGATCTTATGACCCGAACAAAAAAAGAGCCTTTAAAACCTTCTACAATTCCCATTTCCCTTAAACCCTCCCAAAGGAAAGAACACCCTTCTTCTCTTTGCAGATCATTCATATTGCACCACCTTTTTTACATTTCCTCAAAACTAGAATGTGAGCAAAACCAGTTCCTTAAGATTACAACTCTTGCAAGAAAAATGATCTTACATTAATTTCATGTATTGTTTTAAGTTGAATCAACCTATGGGAGCTGTTCAAGCTTATACTGTACTCTAAATATTGCTAAGGATGCACATCAGTTAATGACATGATAGACCCTTCCTACCCAAAGTTTCCAACGTGTCCTGTAATCGGGTTTGCTAATTAGGTAAGTGAATGGGGTCGCACTGCAACCCACAAGTGGCTGCAGCTGTGAACCTCACAGCCATGAGAAATCCATCTCGCTGCAGAGCGAGCCAATGCACAGTCGTGTGGTGTTTTTTGCTACAGCAATTGTTAATAGTATTAGTTTTCTTTGGTTTACAATTAATACCTGACTGTGTTTTCAGAGTACATCAATGAAGAAAAATAAAGGTGAACGTGAAGATCTTGGTGTGATCCTGTATGGCATACAACAGGAATTGGCTCGTCAGCAGATGGGACTGGAGAAGCAACATGATACACATTCTCAGATCTCCATTTTACGAAGGCAGGTGGAAGAGGAGCTGGACAATATCAGAAATATGTACAAGAAAACACATCACAGTACAGATAGTGAACGCAAAAAAGGTGCGACTAGTGACTAGTACTGTCCTTGATTGATCACTGCTGTTTAGCAATTAGACCAGCATAAAAAAAACATAAGATATTTTATCACTGTACAAAAGATCAAATCAGCCAACAAGCAGGCATTTCTCTAGCACGGCTGATCTCTAGCACTTTTACATAGGGCGATTATTTGAGCATTTCTAGGGAATGAGCATTTCTAGGGAAATGAGCATTTCTAGGGAAAAAGTAAGCAAATTTGTTTTTCTCTTCTTACTACTTTCATAGCATGGAAATATACTAGAATATCTAATGTTAGCTATTGTAGTCATGTTAGCGTATAAGGTAAATTTTCCATATACTTATTTTGTGTTTGATTTTTAATCTCATTCAAGGCTTTTCTTCAATAAACCATTGTCTTTCTTCCAGTATCTTCTATGCAAACTGAGGTGGAGAATTTGGCATTGCGTTTATTCTACATGGAGAATATGTCCAGTGATGTGCGCTCAGACATCTTAGTTATGAAACAAGCTGTTCAGAAAACAGAATCTGTGAGAATTCAGGCCGAGGTGGAGAAGCGGAAACAGGTATGGCTATGGAAACAGGTCTTGGCTTTCACTCTTCTTCTTCGAATGACTATTCCTGTCCCAATCAATGATGCTGAGGCCGGCAGTGAGAAAATTAACACCAGACACCTGCGTTGGTATCGCTCCTCTCTCAGCAGGGTGCGCACACTTTATTGCAAATACAGTGGGGTCTTATACAGTTCAGGGTGGGCTCAAAATGGACAAGAATACACATGTAAACTTCTCATTGGTTCCAGTTCAGAGATAGGGCACAGTTCTTTGCATATTCATAACTTCCCAGTAAAGGTCTGGTACTTCCATTTAGGGCCAAGGCTCCTCTCAATACATCCAAGATGGTATAGCTTGATTGACAAGAGGGTCTGTTGTCCAGCAGCATGGCAGAAAGAGGAGACTTCCACATACGCAGATTCCATGTGCAAAATATATATTTGCTGAGTCTCAGTCAAGGAATTACAATTTTTTGATATATTTTATTATATACCTTCACAACACTGTATTCTGAGAACACATTTGCCATTTGTCCTCTAATCCAACATACACAGTGCCCCTACCAGGCAGACTCTGAACCTAGTGCATCACATAAGAAACACCATGTTTGCTCTTCGTGCTACTTTCTACTTTATTCAACACATAACACAACCAGACCCTATTGTGGGTTTTAGGCCCAACCCGAGACTTCTTTTATTGGCGATTCTCCCATTTAAAACGTCCCCCTAAAATTTATGTCCAGTGTGATCCTCAACTCCAGCGTGGGCGCATGCTTTCCATGATGGCCAGTACAGTTGAAAGGCAATGACATTCAGCAAGTTCCATCCATGAGCCCTTTTCTAATTAATAGAATTTATACATGGATCTCACTGGACATCGGCAACCTGACAGCCCAGCACAGGCTGCGTCCCTCCATGCTGGAGCTGAAGATCACTGGGGACATAAACTTTTGAGGGTACACTTTACATTCAGTAAGATCTGCAGCATATACTTTACATGTGAATATATCCTTAGGAAGTTCTCAAACACAGTGCTAGGAGCTGCAGCTAGTGCTGTGTTAATGGTATTTGCAGGCTGCACTGGGACTTGCCACTTTAAGCAGTGGCAGGTCCAGTCTGCAACTATTATTGTTAGTGCAATTGCCAGTATTAGGCCTGGTCCCCACATTTATGATCAGAATGCAAATCCACAACCCCTGTTTTATTCTCCAATAGCTGTGCAATGGTACCAATAATCCCAGCAGCATGCCAAAGCTATCGAAGAAATCGGAACATGGTTTCAGCTGTTCTGATTGCAAATGTGGGAATGCGGTCTAAGGGTCCATTTACACAGAAAGATTATCTGACCGATTATCTGCCAAAGATTTAAAGCCAAAGCCAGAAACAGACTATAAACAGAGATCAGGTAATAAAGGAAAGCCTGAGGTTTCTCCTCTTTTCAAATCCATTCCTGGCTTTGGCTTCAAATCTTTGGCAGATAATCTGTCAGATAATCTTTCTGTGTAAATGGACTCTTATGGTGCGTTTACACAGACAGATTTATCTGACAGATTTTTGAAGCCAAAGCCAGGAATGGATTAGAAAAGATGAGAAATCTCAGTGTTTTCTTTATGACCTGGTCTTTGTTTATAGTCTGTTCCTGGTTTTGGCTTAAAAAATCTGTCAGATAAATCTGTCTGTGTAAACGCACCATTATGCTGGGTTTACACGGAGCGATAATTTGCCCGATCGTACGATTAACGATTTCGAAGTAACGATTTTTTTTTTATAACGATCAGCGTTAAGACGGTACGATATATCGTACAGAAAATTCGTTTTGCGATCGTTTTGCGATCGCTTAAGCCTATCTCACACATAGGGAAAATCAGTGAAGGACTGTTTACACGGAACGATCGGCGAATTTTTTGCGAATGATGAACGACGATTTAAGAACCTGTTAAAAGATCAAAATGAATGATTTTTCGATCGTTCGCCACATTTAAACGTACGATTATCGTTCGAATTCGATCGTTATCGTGAAAATTCGCCCGATAATCGCTCCGTGTAAACCCAGCATTAGTCACAACCAATTCACCGATAAGGCCACACCTGGATTTTCAACTTCCTAATGCAACAAGTCCCAGTCAAGCCTGCAAATATTATTAAAATGAAACCAATAGAAGGATAGGTAACTCTAACCTGCTGTTATGTTCCTGTAGCGCCAGGCACACTAAGGATTAAGGTAATTTTTCTTACCTTCATCCTTAGCTTTGTGTTAGTTAAAACGTAAGTTTAATTAAATAATAAAGTTTGGTGCATTGGGGCCAATGATACAGATGATCTGCCCTTCCCTCTTCTAAAATATTCATCTGGTGCTGTCTTCCTGCCCCAGATAATCGGGGCTGTCGTCGCCCAAAATCGTCGTGCAAAAAGCGTTGTGCACCAAATTTTCAAATTTACATAAATAAATAATAAATAAACCTAGATTATTTATAAGATTTAATGACAATAGTACTGAGATTGAAGCTATGAAAATTACCTTCATTCTCAGCATCCCTGGCTCTGTGGGAACATAACAGTAGGTTAGAGTCTAGCCATGGCTGCTAGCCCTGTGTGTAAGGGCAGTCTTAAAAAGCGACCCCAGATACTACTTTCTGAGCCTAATTCCCATCTCCCCACTCCAGTCCACTGCAGTGCGTTTTCTTTTTCAATGGCATGATACTGCCTTCAAAGGAGACACAAACCTTTCTTTTTTTTTTCTCTCCTTAGGACATGTTTGTGGATCGACTAACACGGGAAGTGGAAAGACTTAAAGAGCAGATTGCTATGTATGAATCACAAATTTGTGCACAAAGAGAAGATACAAAAGCTGCACGGGAAGCAGTGGCTGAGGTTAGCTACTTTCTGTCCTAAAGACTTGAATGAACAGTAACATTAAAAAAATATGGTCACCAAGAAAACACTGCTTATTAACTTACAGGCCAACATGGAAATTGAAGCTATATGTCTTGAAAAGAAGCAACTACTACAACAGTGGAATAGCAGCCTTATTGGAATGACAAGAAGGGATGAAGCCTATGCTGCTATGAAGGAAGCTCTTCGGTGGGTAATTCCTAAGGAAGGCCATACTTATATGATCTTATTAGATAAGAGCCAAACTGTAAACAAAAGCAATTCTAGTCTTCGCCTGTTCTAGGATTAGTAAAATAGTTGTAAAAAGTAGTGAAATAAATATAAAATGCTATAAATCGTTTTAACTGTCAGTACTTTGTTTTTCAGTTTCATCACGCAAATTCTTTTTTCCAGTTTTGCAGCATATTTTATGGAAAAATTAAGCATGTACTTATAAAGTAATAGGTGAAAAAATGCAAGCGGTAAACACAAGCAATAAAAAAAAAGTGCAAAAACAAAACTTTGCCTGGTCCTTAAAGGGTTAACTACATTAATATTTTTAACTATTGAGGACAGTTACAGGGCATGTCTGTTGGTTATTCCACCAGTCAGATATCTGAACATCATAGAGGGGCCTCCATCAAGTCTGAACGTAGCTTCATACGGCCAATCAATTACAGTGTCTGTGGTCCAAATTGTGTTTACAGAGCATATCCACAGAAATATAAGTGATACAGCACTTTAGATAAGTTTACACTGAGTAATATAGGCGGAATTCCGCTGCGAAATCCCGCCTGCCTCAGTGTCACACAGTTTCTCTATGGGATGGCTCATGCTCCTCCGCTGACATGTCAATTCATTGAGTGGAAAGCGAAGGCGTGCGAGCCATCCCATAGAGACACTGAGGCAGGCGGAATTCCACCTATATTACTTAGTGTGAACATACCTGGTAGATACAATACAGTAAAATGCATACAGTTAAAAATTCTAAAAAATCTTGTTGTGTGAAAAGTTTTGATCGTTGAGTGATGGACTTAGTACAGCGTTTCTCCCTGCCCTCTCTAACAGTCAGTGGGTGCCTGAACACCCAAACCCCAACTGAGCAAAACTTTTTTCATGCCACATCAAGTTTTACTAAAGCGAAATGAACACTTCAATACAAATAAAAATGGTCATTAGAATAATATTTTTGCATTTTTAGCTTGGCACAGCAAGAACTTCTCTCCATGGAGACAGAAATAGAAGGCTATAAGAAATCTGCTACAAAGGAAGAGGAAAAACATGAGAAACTTGCATTTATGATTAATCGTGCAGAGAGTGATGCAGCCATGAGCAAAAAGCTGATTTCTCAGTGTCAAGCTAAGCAGGAAGCATTGAGAGTAGAGTTCAGCACATACATGCGTACATTAGAGGAGACAGAGCAAGCTTTAAGCAGGGTGACCACAGTAAGTACATTACTACATGATGTTAAAAATGAAAAAATAAATTTTGTTGTAATGAGTAACAGGTATAGAAATGTAACAGTCAGTAAAGTATTCACCACATTAACTAGTTTTAAAGGGGTACTCCAGCGTGGGGGCTATTTTTAGCTCTGTCCGGGGAGGAGGTGGCTGAAAGAAAAGACGTCCACTCACCTCCCCGGTTCCAGCGGCGGCTCCCGCATCGTGGCGCTCCGGCGCCCAGTTCCCGGCCGCTTCCGGGTGTCTGACGCGGGCCCGAGACGTGACGTCTCAGGTCTGCTCAGCCACTCAGTGAAAATAACCCCCACGCTGGAGTACCCCTTTAACATACAGAAGTACCACTTTATAGTATTTTTTGTAGGTTCTGTTATCTTTCCTAATGTTTTTATGGTTAAAAAACAGTTTCCACAGGAGAAGCTTTCTATGTTTTCCAGCAGACACAGCAGCTTCTTTACCCAGTAATATAAGCAAGCATATATAGCACCCCTATATACTTACTCTGTTACTCTTTCCCCCACTTGCTCGGCTTAGCGCACTGCGCCAGACCTAACCTCCTAGGGGCCAGACAGCAGTGACCTATACAAAGTTACTAATGTTTTGCTCCTCAGTGAGGATATTGCACTTAACACTCCCCACTCCTGGCTGTGTCTTCATCTGTACTGCATACTTTAGTGCAGGGGCGTAGCTAAAGGCTGATGGGCCCTGGTGCAAAATGTTAACTTGGGGCCCCCCATCTCACCCGATTAGGCAAAGTCATATCTAACGTTATATCCAATTACTCTAATGTGCCACCATGTTCTAATGCACTGTCACTGCCTCCACCTCATGTACTGCACTACTGCCCCCTATAATTAATGGACTGTACTGTGTCATTGTCTAATCATTGTATTCCAATCTTTGACTCTCCAGCTGAAAAACTACAACTCTCATAATAAACCGCCAGTTGAAAACGATGGGGGTTGTAGTGCTGCAACCTGGAGAGCCACCTGCTGCAAAACTACAACTCCCATAATAAACTGTCAGCAGGGCACGATGAAGTTTGAACTTCTGCAACCTGGAGAAGTCACCTGATATCACCTGCAGTCCTATGTAACACCACAGATAACAGTGATATCCCTCTGAGTACAGATAATGTAGTAGTCACCTGCAGTCCTATGTAACACCACATAACACAGTGGTATCTCTGAGTACAGATAATGTAGTAGATGTCACCTGCAGTCCTATGTAACACCACAGATAACACAGTGATATCCCTCTGAGTACAGATAATGTAGATGTCACCTGCAGTCCTATGTAACACCACAGATAACACAGTGATATCTCTGAGTACAGATAATGTAGTAGCTGTCACCTCTGGGCACCCCTACTAAATAATGTTCTACAAAATAAGAAAAGTGTCATACAGTGACTCACAGGTGACGTCTTTGATCTGAGGCGTCACTGAAATAATAATGCCCCCAGAGGTGCCCCCATATACTAATAATGCCCCCAGAGGTGCCGCTATGAGCTAATAATGCCCCCAGAGGTGCCCCCATATACTAATAATGCCCCCAGAGGTGCCCCCATGAGCTAATAATGCCCCCAGAGGTGCCCCCATATACTAATAATGCCCCCAGAGGTGCCCCCATGAACTAATAATGCCCCCAGAGGTGCCCCCATATACTAATAATGCCCCCAGAGGTGCCCCCATATACTAATAATGCCCCCAGAGGTGCCCCCATGAACTAATAATGCCCCCAGAGGTGCCCCCATGAACTAATAATACCCCCAGAGGTGGCCCCCATGAACTAATAATGCCCCCAGAGGTGCCCCCATGAACTAATAATGCCCCCGGAGGTGGCCCCCATGAACTAATAATGCCCCCAGAGGTTCCCCCATGAGCTAATAATGCCCCCAGAGGTGCCCCCCATGAACTAATAATGCCCCCAGAGGTGCCCCCATACACTAATAATGCCCCCAGAGGTTCCCCCATGAGCTAATAATGCCCCCAGAGGTGCCCCCATATACTAATAATGCCCCCAGAGGTGCCCCCCATGAACTAATAATGACCCCAGAGGAGCCCCCATACACTAATAATGCCCCAGAGGTGCCCCCATACACTAATAATGCCCCAGAGGTGCCCCCATATACTAATAATGCCCCCAGAGGTGCCCCCATGAACTAATAATGCCCCCAGAGGTGCCCCCCATGATCTAATAATGTCCCCAGAGGTGCCCCCATATACTAATAATGCCCCCAGAGGTGCCCCCCATTAACTAATAATGCCCCCAGAGGTGCCCCTAAAAAAACAAACATCATACTCACCTAATCCGCGCTGTGGCTGCAGGCAGCAGCTCTTCCTCCTATTCGGGCTCCATCTTGCGAGCCGCAGGGACGGGACTTCCGGCAGGTGTGATGACGTCACATCATCACGCCTGCCGGAGAGGTCACGTTCCGGCGTCCCATAGGCTGCTGGTATGAAATGCCGGCAGCCTATGGGAGGGAATACTCACTGTGCGGGCGGAACATCAAAGCGATCAGTGCATCCCGAGAAGCGCCGTGCAGCTTTTCGGGATGCTCAGAGACAAGTGGCAAGGGGGGCCGTGCGGGCCCCCCTAGCGTAGGGGCCCGGTCGCCATGGCGACCGCTGCGACCCCTATAGCTACGCCACTGCTCTAGTGACAGTCTCATGATCACTAGAGGCTGCAGTGCAGAGGAAGGAGCAATACAGACAGGAGCTGGAGCTTTCCCCACTATCTGGCCCCAAGAAGCTTTCTGCTCTTGAGGAGGAAACCCTGTTTAGAGCAGGCATTCTGGGTTCATGTACAGTAAGAAGTAGTGTGCTATGCACTGCTGCTTACTGCATGTCTGGAGGAGGTAAGTGGTGATGTTGCGCATCACCACTCAACTGCTTTTACTCCGTAGGCCAGGGCACTAAGCACCTGACCCACAGAGTTTAAAACCTGCAGGTTTGCTGGACTTTGAGGTCACACTGCTACCCCATTTACGTGGATTGTGTGTCGATACACCACAACCTAGATGGTGCAACCTATAGGGTCCAGGCTTACAAAAACATGGCTGCTTTCTTTCAGAAACAGCACATCTCCTTTTCTCAGTGTGTGGTTTTGCAGCTCAATTTCATTGAATTGGACAGGTGTGGTACTGTTTTTTGCAAAATATTTGCCATGCTTTTTCTAATCTTGGATAACCCCTTTAACTTTGACTGTAGAGTATGGTAAACAACAATCCGCAGTTCTTTTTTGCTGTATAGATACAAAGACCATGCTGTGCTGTGCTACATGTAATACAGATTTACACATATTGCTATTTATCAGTCTTCTATTCACTGTCTTTAACCACTTAAGGAAAGAGCTGGACGCTGGACTGAGTTAAACTCACTACAAAAGCAAATTGAGAAGGAATCTCAAGTAAAAGGAACTCTGGAAGCTCAAATAATGGAAAAGCTTCAGGAAAAGTTGACAACTGACAAAGCAGCAAAATATTCATCACTTCTGACTGAAAAACTTCGTAGGAGAAAGCTAGAATTGGTATGTGAATTAACTTTACAGCAAATGTTCTCTGTGGCTGCTGGAGAGGATGATGGCAGGGGGACACTGAGGGACACAGGGCACTGGAGGGACAACTAAGCATCCCTCTGCTACCACCTGACCTAGTAGTCATACCGAAAGGGCTCATAATTCTAGGAAAGGAGAAATAGAGATTGAGAAATTCACAAGCATCAGATCAAAACCACTGGGAGTGAAAATATGTCCCAACCTCAACACACAGAGAAAGGCCTTTTCAGCCTAAATGGTGTATTGTAAATTCTGAAGAATTTACTTTGTATAGGAAAATACAAACCTACCACAGTGTTATAGTAGGAGCCGTCTACATCCTTCCAGTCATCTAATGTTAGAGCAACAACATCACATAGCCATAGATCAAATGGTTGTAAATGTAACAGACTGGAGGAGAGCTTAGGCCTATGTAAGGAGTCTTTGGAGATCTGGAATCCCGAGCAGTTCCTCTATTTGGGAAAAGGATACCCAAGGGTCAAAGATGAATTTAATCATACATCATCTTTTTTACAAGCTGACTGAAAATGATCATGTGTTAATTTTTCTGTTGTCCAACTATGCCACAACTACTCATTTTCAATATACTTTAATAACAGCAAGAGAAATGTCCAGCTCAACGGATCTTGTGAAACATCAGGAAGGCTCTTTATTAAGCCATAGCAAAACACCTTGGGATAGCAAAATACACACAGCGGACGCATTTCTGTAATTAAACCTTACTCATAGCACCTGGTGAAATGAGTAATTAAGATTTATGCTGCGTTTACACAGAACGATCATCGTGCGTATTTGCATGATAACGATCGAATTTGAACGATAATCGTACGTGTAAACGCAATGAACGATCGAACGACGAGCGAGAAATCGTTCACTTTGATCTTTGAACACGTTCTTAAATCGTTGTTCGCAAAAAATTTGCAGATCGTTCCGTGTAAACAGTCGTTCACCTATTTTACCTATGTGCGAGATAGGCTTAAGCGATCGCAAAACAATTGCAAAAACAATTTTCCGTACGATATATCGTTCTGTCTAAGCGCTGATCGTTATAAAAGAAAAATCGTTACTTCAAAGTCGTTAATCGTAGGATCGGCGAATTATCGCTCTGTGTAAACCCTGCATTACTTACTGAAATGCGTCAGATACCATTGTCTGTGCTATTTTGCTGTTCCAACCTTTTTTACTATTGAATAATAGGGAGCCTCCCTGGACTTTCACAAAATTTGTTGTGCTGGACATTTTTCTTTATATTCAAGGACATGGCCTTTCTCCTGGTGAGTTTGAGCACGGTTGAGCTCTTTCATTTGGTGAGCTGACTGACTTAACCTTGTCCGGGGTTATGTTGTTTGTACTTTAATAACTGCATTGTCTCTGTTTACATGTGACTTCTAGGAGATCGATTATACTAAGATGGAGAATGAAACTGCTCAAGTGCAACTGGAACTTAATCACAGCTCATCGCGTATCCAAGCTCTACAAAAGACAGTGGCAGAGCTGGATAAAAAAATTGAAAACATCAATGAACTTATCTCTCGCAGCCACGGTGAAATTGCAAAGCGTACCATTGCAATCGAGAGGAAGCAAGCCAGCATTAACTTATATAGCAAGCAAATTGAGACAACACTTGCAGAAATTGGGGTATGTCAGGTTACTAAACAGCAGAAAAATAAACTCTGTCTGCAGATAAAGTTGCTCTGTGATTTATAGTGAAGTGGTGTTCCTATCTCAGAAAGTGATGGCATATATCGCTAATATATGACATCACTTTATGATTGGTGGGCATCCAAGGTCTAGCATTTCATTGTTAAAGGGGAACTATCAGCAGGTTGGACAAATCTAACTTGCTGATATGTCCCTATTGTACAGAAGACACCAAGGAGGAAGGTATGTCTCTTACCTTCTTCCTCTGCACAGTTCTGGTGCATTTAGTCATGTTCCCCACGGTCTGGTGAGATCGTCAGAAGCACTGGGGAGCTGTTGGGAGCGCTGCCTGCCTCCACAGCGCTGATCCAACCCGCTATTGGAGTGGGCCATGCTCTTAACGCCCCCCCCCCCCCCCCCCCCAGTGCTCTTAACAGTCTCATCCGATCATGGGAACCACAACTAACTGCACCGGAACGGTGCCAAGGAAGGAGGTACGAGACATACCTTACCCCTCTCCTGTGTCTCCTGTGCAATAGGGACATATCAGTAGGTTAGATTCGTCTAAACTGCTCATAGTTCCCCTTTAAAGGACATCCACTTTTGAAGGTGAAAATGTGTATCTGCACATGTGTATCTGTGTCCCTTCTTCAGATGATCTACGCTGTCCCTAAAAGATAAATCAAGGCTCCCCTTCCATCTTAGCAGCAGTTCAGTGCTAAGCTTGATCCCTTCCTTGTTGTTGCTTCTCTTTTTTTTCTTCAAAGCCCTTGCATTAGTAACCCCCCCCCCCCCCCCCACTCCCCCACAAGTCCACTGCACTTTTACTAGCACTAGAGAGGAGTAGGTGCTGATTGGCCAGGCATCTGAGAGAAAGTACTATTGGTAACCAGCCCCTGAAGTGAAGATAATAGAAAATAGCTGCCCACTAAATAACAGCAGTGAGAGTACTAAAATCACCTTGTTACCTTCATGAAACTAAAGGCCCCCATATAACTAAAGGTCCCCATATAACGTACGGCTGAATAATACAATGAATTCAGCCATCAGTTATCTCTCCCACCCATCCCCAGTTCTCCTTATACACAGCAACATTCAGCACATGCGATCGCTCCCGAGTTCTCTGTGGGGAGGGGTAAGACATCCCTGAGAAAGTTGGCAGTTCACCAACGGAATGTGTGGTGCAGGGGCAGGTGCCAAGACCACAACCATACATTCACAGTGGGTATTTGCTATACATCATTATTTTTTTGCCATGTTGCATATAAATTGCAGGGCACATTTTGCACTTATTTTTTCATGTGTTGAATGTATGGATAGGCCAATACGATTGGACCTACATTCTGGCATTAGGGAGTCACATACTGTGTGAGCTCCCTTCTGTGCTTGTTTTTATACAGCTGTGTTTCAATTTGTGAGTTCAGTACATTGCTTTATAATTTTGGTCGTTTGTGTCTGTTTGTAGGTCTCAGATTTTTTCTTGTTGTGAGAAATAAACGCACTCCCATTATGGTATACATGACAGTGTGCCTGCCTATTATTTTGCTATATACCTACCGTCCCCTTGGCGTCCCCTGGGGACAGTGGCGTGATTCAAAGCGCTGTGTTACTATGATGAATGGTAACGGTTATATTAAGTCTTCTATTCAGCCACGGCTGGCTTTAGTTTAAGTAGATAAATCCGAATGATGCTTTTAACTTGTTGTAAAACATATTACAGCTGACATGTTTTTTACATTAAGGGTAAAGAGCTGGGACCTCTGGAGATCCAAATAACTGCACTGACCAAGCAGATAGAAGAATGTAATTTGGAAATTGGCTCAGTTCAACAGTATTGGCTCCGAATGCAAACAGAGATGGTGAGGTTGACCAAGCAAAGAGAAGAGCAGGCTGCTTCTGTGGAGATGTTAAAGAAAGAACTGACTATTTTACAGCAGAGAAAAGTCCGTACAGAAAGTAAGTCAGCACGGAAGTTGCTGTGTACCATTACAGTCATGGTGGGCTGCCTGACACGATCATGCTATCCGGCAGCCTCTGCACAGCAACCGGCGATTGCTATCACCGCTTGGTCTGCCTCTAGCTTCTAGCACAGTGAGCGGTATGGGCAGACTATACAGTACACTGAGCAATGGGACCCTGCTCTGCATAGCACTGTGCAGCTGGTGATCGGGAACTGCAGGGCTTACGTAACCCTACAGTTCCCGACAGAATATACAGTACACTGAGCAACAGGACCCTGCTCTGTATAGCACTGTGCAACTGGTGATCGGGAACTGCAGGGCTTACATAACCCTACAGTTTCCGACACAAACACTGGTGGCAGTAGAGGGGGCCGTGATGCCCCTTACTGCTGACAGTCAACAGAAGTATATATGTAAATAAATAAATTTACATTTGTTTTATAAAGTTTTATTATTGGGTTGTAGTGCATGCTGGCAGGTGTTAATTTTTTTTTAAATTAAGGACCTTATTGAACGTAATCTTACTTTTTATTGATACTGTGTAAACTAATTACTAATATAGTTAATATGTAACTATGTAATCTATATGTAATCTAAGGAGTTAAACTGACAGGATTAGCGGTATCTCTGACCTCTGTGGCAGGAGCTCAAATGTATATAAAAGCTGTATCTACTGCAGTGATTTTGTGGTACACTTAGTTGCTTTTTATCTGTACTGCTTACAATGCACTAGCATCTCTCCCCTACCAAAGTCAGAGTGCACTTGAGAATATTAAAGGCCCCATGACATATATATCTCCCTGTGCAATAGTGCCAACGTTCAGCTGATGAACCTGCAAAGATTTTCTCGTCGGCTGATGGCTAACTTTTGACATGTCAAAAAATAATCTGTTTTGCTGTTATAGAGATAAAGAAATAAATAAAAATTTGCAGATTGCCATGTTTGGTGCACTGTCATGTTACTGTGCCCGTCAGTAAACCGCCCTACCCACCTGCCAGCTACTTTATCTATGTCTACTTATAAATATTTATATGCCTCCTACTTAGTGATGTTACTAAAGCTCACATTATATGCTTGATGTGCTTGCATCTTTGGCACAGAGGCTCTTTATTGCTACTGTCCAAGCACGGGTAAGCAAGATTTAGTAACATCAATTAGTGGGAGACAAATAAATATTTATGAGCTGGCATAGTCTCTTTAGCTGGAGGGGAAAGAGAATAACAAACTGATGGGCAGGGGTCTGACCACTGGGACCCCTGCAAATCCCAATAATGGGAAGTTAATTGTCCTTGGAGTGAATGGAACACAATTGTGTCCCCTTTCTTAGGATGGGTGGGGGTCCCAATCTGAAGTGGGAATACCCCCTTAAGAATATAAAAGAAATTGACAAAGAATTGTATACATGTAATATAAACCTTATGAAATATAACAAAGTAAAATCTATACAGAGCAGATGGCAAATTCACATTAAAGTGCAATATGTTGGTCATCTGACATCACAATCCAAAGGATAACTATTAGTATACTGAAATGTTGATCAAAATTCATATTTACAAACCATTTTGAAGGCCAACTCCAGTAAAAAAAAATCTTGCAAATCAACTGGTATCAGAGATTTATAATTTAAATGCCAGAGATTTGTAATCTACTTCTATTAAAAAAAATATCAAGTCTTCCAATACTTATCAGCTGCTGAATGTCCTGCATATCTATGTATATGTACAGTTAGGGCCAGAAATATTTGGACAGTGACACAATTTTCGCGAGTTGGGCTCTGCATGCCACCGCATTGGATTTGAAATGAAACCTCTACACAGGGGCGTAACTAGAAATGGCAGGGCCCCATAGCAAACTTTCACATTGCCCCCCCCCCCCCCCCCATGATTTTGGCCTGCATCTTTTTGGCCTGGGATCATAATCATCATCATTATTCCCCCCCCCCCCATCATCATCATCATCATCATAATCATCATTCCAGCGCTTGCCCCCCCATCATCATCATTCCACCCCCCGCCCCCCCCCCATCATCATCATCTTCCCCCCCTGCCCCCCCATCATCATCATCATTCCCCCCCTTGCCCCCCATCATCATCATCATTCCAACCCCCGCCCCCCCATCATCATTCCCCCCCCTGCCCCCCATCATCATCATCATTCCAACCCCCGCCCCCCCCCATCATCATCATTCCCCCTCCTGCCCCCCATCATCATCATCATTCCCCCCCTATCATCATCATTCCCCCCTGGCCCCCCCATTATCATCATCATTCCAACCCCCGCCCCCCCCATCATCATCATTCCCCCCCTGCCCCCCATCATCATCATCATTCCCCCCCTATCATCATCATTCCCCCCTGGCCCCCCCATTATCATCATCATTCCCCCCCTGCCCCCCCATCATCATCATCATCATTCCCCCCCTGCCCCCCCATCATCATCATCTTTCCCCCTCTGCCCCCCCATCATCATTCCCCCCCTGCCCCCCCATCATCATCATCATCATTCCCCCCCTGCCCCCCCATCATTATCATCATTCCCCCCCTGCCCCCCATCATCATCATCATCTTTCCCCCCCTGCCCCCCCATCATCATCATTCCCCCCACGCCCCCCCATCATCATCATCATCATTCCCCCCTTGCCCCCCCATCATCATCATCATCATTCCCCCCCTGCCCCCCCATCATCATCATCATCTTTCCCCCCTGCCCCCCCATCATCATCATTCCCCCCACGCCCCCCCATCATCATCATCATCATTCCCCCCTTGCCCCCCCATCATCATCATCATCATCATTCCCCCCCTGCCCCCCCATCATTATCATCATTCCCCCCCTGCCCCCCATCATCATCATCATTCCCCCCCTGCCCCCCATCATCATCTTTCCCCCCTTGCCCCCCCCATCATCATCATCATCTTTCCCCCCCTGCCCCCCATCATCATTATCTTTCCCCCCTTGCCCCCCCATCATCATCATCATTCCCCCCTGCCCCCTCCCATCATCATCATTCCCCCCCTGCCCCCTCCCATCATCATCTTTCCCCCCCTGCCCCCATCATCATCTTTCCCCCCTGCCCCCCATCATCATCATTCCCCCCCTGCCCCCATCATCATCATTCCCCCCCGCCCCCCCATCATCATCTTTCCCCCCCTGCCCCCCCATCATCATCATCTTTCCCCCCTTGCCCCCCCATCATCATCATCATTCCCCCCCTGCCCCCTCCCATCATCATCATTCCCCCCCTGCCCCCTCCCATCATCATCTTTCCCCCCCTGCCCCCCATCATCATCTTTCCCCCCCTGCCCCCCATCATCATCATTCCCCTCGCCCCCCCATCATCATCTTTCCCCCCCTGCCCCCCCATCATCATCATCATTCCCCCCTGCCCCCCATCATCATCATCTTTCCCCCCCCTGCCCCCCATCATCATCTTTCCCCCCCTGCCCCCCCCCATCATCATCATCTTCCCCCCCTGCCCCCCCATCATCATCATCATTCCCCCCCTTGCCCCCCATCATCATCATCATCATTCCAACCCCCGCCCCCCCATCATCATTCCCCCCCCTGCCCCCCATCATCATCATCATTCCAACCCCCGCCCCCCCCCATCATCATCATTCCCCCTCCTGCCCCCCATCATCATCATCATTCCCCCCCTATCATCATCATTCCCCCCTGGCCCCCCCCATTATCATCATCATTCCAACCCCCGCCCCCCCCCATCATCATCATTCCCCCTCCTGCCCCCCATCATCATCATCATTCCCCCCCTATCATCATCATTCCCCCCTGGCCCCCCCATTATCATCATCATTCCCCCCCTGCCCCCCCATCATCATCATCATCATTCCCCCCCTGCCCCCCCATCATCATCATCTTTCCCCCTCTGCCCCCCCATCATCATTCCCCCCCTGCCCCCCCATCATCATCATCATCATTCCCCCCCTGCCCCCCCATCATTATCATCATTCCCCCCCTGCCCCCCATCATCATCATCATCTTTCCCCCCCTGCCCCCCCATCATCATCATTCCCCCCACGCCCCCCCATCATCATCATCATCATTCCCCCCTTGCCCCCCCATCATCATCATCATCATCATTCCCCCCCTGCCCCCCCATCATCATCATCATCTTTCCCCCCTGCCCCCCCCATCATCATCATTCCCCCCACGCCCCCCCATCATCATCATCATCATTCCCCCCTTGCCCCCCCATCATCATCATCATTCCCCCCCTGCCCCCCCCATCATCATCATTCCCCCCCTGCCCCCCATCATCATCATCATTCCCCCCCTGCCCCCCATCATCATCTTTCCCCCCTTGCCCCCCCATCATCATCATCATCTTTCCCCCCCTGCCCCCCCATCATCATTATCTTTCCCCCCTTGCCCCCCCATCATCATCATCATTCCCCCCCTGCCCCCTCCCATCATCATCATTCCCCCCCTGCCCCCTCCCATCATCATCTTTCCCCCCCTGCCCCCATCATCATCTTTCCCCCCTGCCCCCCATCATCATCATTCCCCCCCTGCCCCCCATCATCATCATTCCCCCCCGCCCCCCCATCATCATCTTTCCCCCCCTGCCCCCCCATCATCATCATCTTTCCCCCCCTGCCCCCCCATCATCATCATCTTTCCCCCCTTGCCCCCCCATCATCATCATCATTCCCCCCCTGCCCCCTCCCATCATCATCATTCCCCCCCTGCCCCCTCCCATCATCATCTTTCCCCCCCTGCCCCCCCTCATCATCTTTCCCCCCCTGCCCCCCATCATCATCATTCCCCTCGCCCCCCCATCATCATCTTTCCCCCCCTGCCCCCCCATCATCATCATCATTCCCCCCTGCCCCCCCATCATCATCATCTTTCCCCCCCCTGCCCCCCATCATCATCTTTCCCCCCCTGCCCCCCCCCCATCATCATCATCATTCCCCCCCTGCCCCCCCCCCATCATCATCATCATTATCATCATTCCCCCCCCTGCCCCCCATCATCATCATTCCCCCCCCCATCATCATCATCATTCCCCCCCACACACAGTGACAGGCAGCTATTCAGCAGCTGCAGCAGCAGGGATACCTCTGGGGCCCAAGTCACTTGCTCTCCGTCAGTCCGCCTCAATAATGGCGCCTGTGACTCCGCCCCCCTCCCCCACGGTACGGCACAGCAGAGAGGACCTGCGTGCGTGCGTGCACTTACGTGGGGGAGGAGACGGCTCAGCAGTGACTTCGGAGGCGGCCCGCCGCCCCGGGGACTAAGCAACGTGAGAGGCGGCCGCGGGGACAGAGGCGGGGACAGATGCCGGGGCGGGCCCCGTACGTACGGGTAGGTGCGCACCCATCCATAGTTCAAAAACAGAGTCCAGACAGTTTCTCCCCGGGTGGCCTAACCGGGGAGAAACTGAACTCTGAGAGGACACAAGGACTAGCTGGCCGGGCCGGGCCCCTTGATGCGGCGGGCCCCGTAGCAACCGCTACCGTTGCTACGGCGGTAGTTCCGCCACTGCCTCTACAACAGAATTCAAGTGCAGATTGTAACATTTAATTTGAAGGGTTGAACAAAAATATCTGATAGAAAATGTAGGAATTGTACACATTTCTTTACAAACACTCCACATTTTAGGAGCTCAAAAGTAATTGGACAAATAAACATAACCCAAACAAAATATATTTTTTTTCAATATTTTGTTGCAAAATCCTTTGGAGGCAATCACTGCCTTAAGTCTGGAACCCATGGGCATCACCAAACGCTGGGTTTCCTCCTTCTTAATGCTTTGCCAGGCCTTTACAGCCGCAGCCTTCAGGTCTTGCTTGTTTGTGGGTCTTTCCGTCTTAAAGTGACACTGTCACCCCCTTTGTTCATTTTGACATCTCTACACAGGTGTAAAGGGTAAATTTAGTGTTTTTCATACCTTATTTCATATCATATGTCATGGTGCTTGTTCAAGTAAAAAGTGTCCTTTTATCATCTGCAGATTGTATTAAGTGGGCGTGGCCTCGCGGTACTAGCGCCACATAACCCCGCCCACAACGGCACAATTGGCCCCGCCCCCTCGCCGGCCATTGGGACAGGCTGGCCGAAAGGTCTAGACTCCACCTCCTTTACGTTGGACAACCAATGGGCGTCAAGGGGGCGGGGCCAACCGTGCCGTTGTGGGCGGGGTTATGTGGCGCTAGTGCCGCGAGGCCACGCCCACTTAATACAATCTGCAGTTGATAAAAGGACACTTTTTACTTGAACAAGCACCATGACATATGATATGAAATAAGGTATGAAAAACACTAAATTTACCCTTTACACCTGTGTAGAGATGTCAGGATGCACTAAGGGGGTGACGGTGTCACTTTAAGTCTGTATTTGAGCAAGTGAAATCCATGCTCAATTGGGTTAAGATCTGGTGATTGACTTGGCCATTGCAGAATGTTCCACTTTTTTGCACTCATGAACTCCTGGGTAGTTTTGGTTGTATGCTTGGGGTCATTGTCCATCTGTACTATGAAGCGCCGTCCGATCAACTTTGCAGCATTTGGCTGATTCTGGGCTGAAAGTATATCCCGGTACACTTCAGAATTCATCCGGCTACTCTTGTCTGCTGTTATGTCATCAATAAACACAAGTGACCCAGTGCCATTGAAAGACATGCATGCCCATGCCATCATGTTGCCTCCACCATGTTTTACAGAGGATGTGGTGTGCCTTGGATCATGTGCCGTTCTCTTTCTTCTCCAAACTTTTTTCTTCCCATCATTCTGGTACAGGTTGATCTGTGTCTCATCTGTCCATAGAATACTTTTCCAGAACTGAGCTGACTTCTTGAGGTGTTATTCGGCAAATGTAACTCTGGCCTGTCTATTTTTGGAATTGATGAATGGTTTGCATCTAGATGTGAACCCTTTGTATTTACTTTCATAGAGTCTTCTCTTTACTGTTGACTTAGAGACAGATACACCTACTTCCCTGAGAG
Source organism: Dendropsophus ebraccatus (assembly GCF_027789765.1). Lineage (NCBI taxonomy): Eukaryota > Metazoa > Chordata > Amphibia > Anura > Hylidae > Dendropsophus > Dendropsophus ebraccatus. The sequence goes on along the minus strand of NC_091467.1, from coordinate 37,032,459 downwards.
TGTTCTGGACTTTAGTTGATGTTGTGAACGGGTTTTTCTTCACCAAAGAAAGTATGCGGCCATCATCCACCACTGTTGTCTTCCGTGGACGCCCAGGCCTTTTTGACTTCCCAAGCTCACCAGTCAATTCCTTTTTTCTCAGAATGTACCCGACTGTTGATTTTGCTACTCCAAGCATGTCTGCTATCTCTCTGATGGATTTTTTCTTTTTTTTCAGCCTCAGGATGTTCTGCTTCACCTCAATTGAGAGTTCCTTTGACCGCATGTTGTCTGGTCACAGCAACAGCTTCCAAATGCAAAACCACACACCTGGAATAAACCTCAGACCTTTTAACTACTTTATTGATTACAGGTTAACGAGGGAGACGCCTTCAGAGTTAATTGCAGCCCTTAGAGTCCATTGTCCAATTACTTTTGGTTTCTTGAAAAAGAGGATGCTATGCATTACAGAGCTATGATTCCTAAACCCTTTCTCCAATTTGGATGTGGAAACTCTTATATTGCAGCTGGGAGTGTGCACTTTCAGCCCATATTATATATATAATTGTATTTCTGAACATGTTTTTGTAAACAGCTAAAATAACAAAACTTGTGTCACTGTCCAAATATTTCTGGCCCTAACTCAGGGGTCTCAAACTCAATTTACTCGGGGGCCGCTGGAGGTAGAGTCTGGGTGAGGCTGGGCCGCATCAGGGTTTCCACAAGAAAAGCTCTTACAAAAACATTCCAATGTCATCAAATTCCTATGTTAACAGTTCCTTAACATTTAACTTTCTGAACATGAAAGGTACATCAGGTGACTCACAGGGGACGTCTTCATTGATCGGAGTTCTTCCCTTTTCATGATCTTCTCCTTCTCTCCTGGGCCATTGTGAGAACTTCTTCGAGCCACGAATCCACAGAATCTACCAGAGAAACATATTAGGCTCCTCACACTGGCACCATCCTGATCTCTCTACTAACTGCACATCTGTATTGGCCCCTTTACAGCCCCATTTAGTAGGTAGGGTGACTCTATCTGATCCACCTTATAGAATATGCCCCCCTCTGTGTAGAGATGGCCCCTTGCTCAGTCTTCCATATAGATGGCCCCCCTTATCTCCCCCCATATAGATGCCTCCTTCATGTTGCCCCCCTTATCTCTCCCCCATATAGATGCCTCCTTTATGTTGCCCCCCTTATCTCCCCCACATATAGATGCCTCCTTTAAGTTGCCCCCTTATCTCCCCCCCCTATATAGATACCTCCTTTATGTTGCCCCCTTATCTCCCTCCCATATAGATGCCTCCTTTATGTTGCCCCCCTTATCCCCTCCATATAGATGCCTCCTTTATGTTTCCCTCTTATCTCCCCCCATATAGATGCCTCCTTTATGTTGCCCCCCTTATCTCCCCCCCATATAGATGCCTCCTTTATGTTTTCCCCTTATCTCCCCCCATATAGATGCCTCCTTTATGTTTTCCCCTTATCTCCCCCCATATAGATGCCTCCTTTATGTTGCCCCCCTTATCTCCCCCCATATAGATGCCTCCTTTATGTTTTCCCCTTATCTCCCCCCATATAGATGCCTCCTTTATGTTGCCCCCCTTATCTCCCCCCATATAGATGCCTCCTTTATGTTGCCCCCCCTTATCTCCACCCCATATAGTTGCCCCTTTATGTTGCCCCCTTATCTCCCCCCATATAGATGCCTCCTTTATGTTGCCCCCCCTTATCTCAACCCCATATAGATGCCTCCTTTATGTTGCCCCCTTATCTCCCCCCATATAGATGCCTCCTTTATGTTGCCCCCTTATCTCCCCCCATATAGATGCCTCCTTTATGTTGACCCCCCTTATCTCAACCCCATATAGATGCCTCCTTTATGTTGCCCCCTTATCTCCCCCCATATAGATGCCTCCTTTATGTTGCCCCCTTATCTCCCCCCATATAGATGCCTCCTTTATGTTGCCCCCTTATCTCCCCCCATATAGATGCCTCCTTTATGTTGCCCCCTTATCTCCCCCCATATAGATGCCTCCTTTATGTTGCCCCCTTATCTCCCCCCATATAGATGCCTCCTTTATGTTGCCCCCCTTATCTCCCCCCCATATAGATGCCTCCTTTATGTTTTCCCCTTATCTCCCCCCATATAGATGCCTCCTTTATGTTGCCCCCCCTTATCTCAACCCCATATAGATGCCTCCTTTATGTTGCCCCCTTATCTCCCCCCATATAGATGCCTCCTTTATGTTGCCCCCTTATCTCCCCCCATATAGATGCCTCCTTTATGTTGCCCCCCCTTATCTCAACCCCATATAGATGCCTCCTTTATGTTGCCCCCTTATCTCCCCCCATATAGATGCCTCCTTTATGTTGCCCCCCTTATCTCCCCCCATATAGATGCCTCCTTTATGTTGCCCCCTTATCTCCCCCCATATAGATGCCTCCTTTATGTTGCCCCCTTATCTCCCCCCATATAGATGCCTCCTTTATGTTTTCCCCTTATCTCCCCCCATATAGATGCCTCCTTTATGTTGCCCCCCTTATCTCCCCCCATATAGATGCCTCCTTTATGTTTTCCCCTTATCTCCCCCCATATAGATGCCTCCTTTATGTTGCCCCCCTTATCTCCCCCCATATAGATGCCTCCTTTATGTTGCCCCCCCTTATCTCAACCCCATATAGATGCCTCCTTTATGTTGCCCCCTTATCTCCCCCCATATAGATGCCTCCTTTATGTTGCCCCCCCTTATCTCAACCCCATATAGATGCCTCCTTTATGTTGCCCCCTTATCTCCCCCCATATAGATGCCTCCTTTATGTTGCCCCCTTATCTCCCCCCATATAGATGCCTCCTTTATGTTGCCCCCTTATCTCCCCCCATATAGATGCCTCCTTTATGTTGCCCCCCTTGTATCCCCCCCATATAGATGCCTCCTTTATGTTGCCCCCTTATCTCCCCCCATATAGATGCCTCCTTTATGTTGCCCCCTTATCTCCCCCCATATAGATGCCTCCTTTATGTTGCCCCCTTATCTCCCCCCATATAGATGCCTCCTTTATGTTGCCCCCCTTGTATCCCCCCCATATAGATGCCTCCTTTATGTTGCCTCTCTTATCTCCCCCCCATATAGATGCCTCTCTTATGTTGTCCCCTTCTTAACTTTTCCCCAATATAGATGCCTCCCTTATCTTTCCCCCCAAATAGATGCCTCCCTTATAAATGCCCCCCCCCTCCCCTCCCTTTGTAGATGTTGTCCCCATATCTTGTACCCCGCAAAGTAGATAAAGAACAAAACAAAAAAACAACTCACCTAACATATCGATCCCCCGTCGCAGCTCCCTTCTTACGGACGGACCCCCGGCTGATGCTGCCTCCCTGGGGGTGTCCCCGGGATTCCCGGGCAGCACGCGCACCAGGGAGCTGTGTGCGCCAGGCTGTTACTTCCGGGTCAGCGCTCCCTGACCCGGAAGCAACAGCCGCTGCGCACGCAGCCCCCAGGGAGGCAGCATCAGCCGGGAGCCGTCCAACACAGACTCTTGTGACCGCAAGCAAAACACTGCTTGCGGTCACAAGAGTGATCGATCAATGGGCCGGGCGGCGGAGGGGGGCCGCCAGGCAGTAAAGTGGTGGGGGCCGCAAACTTGTGTCCCGCGGGCCGCAGTTGGCCCGCGGGCCGCGAGTTTGAGACCCCTGCCCTAACTGTATATGACATAAAGCAGCTGATGGGAAGACATGAGATTTTTTAATTGAACTAAATTACAAATCTGTATAACTTTCTGACACCAGTTAATTTGAAAGATTTTTTTTCCCACAAGAGTTGCCCTGTTGGTCTGTGCTGCACAAGAAAAATGTGCCAAAATCGAATAGTAAGCTTTAAAAATCTTACCAACACTTAACAAACATTATAAGGAATGGCCACTTTTGAAAAAATAACAAGCAAGGCGGAGGTCAAAGATTTTTAATTGTTTTCTTTTAAATATTCCCTTCAGTGTGTTTTTATTCTATTGCTGAATTTCTTCATCACAAACACTATTTCTTATAGATGAAATCGAGCAAGAAAAAAATGAGCAGAAGGATATTGAACATCACATGAAGGACTTGAAAAATGACATGCTGCGTCTTAATATGCTGCTTAGCAAAAAGGCAAACTTTAAGGAACAGTTACTGCAGCATAACCAACTGATGGAGAGCCAGTTTATGCGATCTCTTCGGGTAAATATCCGTACAAGTACACTGCTAGGCCCAGGTACAGGATGGAGGCCTAAACTGTTCACTTATTTATTTTAGGAGGCAGAAAAGGAGTCAATAGAAATGCAAGAGACTCTGGAAAATGTAAAGGATGAGAAAGAAAGACTTTTACATAGCTTGGTGGAAACTGAGTAAGTGTCAGTGGTGGTAATGTATACAGAATCTAGAAACACACATTTTGTTAGATATACCTAACTATATCTGTTCTCTAAAATATATAAATATAATTGTAGAGGAAAAAATTTAGGAATGACATTTTTAAAAAGTTTTTTTTCTTCACTTCAATAATCAGTTGAAGGGAACCTGACAACACAGATATGCATATATCTGTGCTGCCAGTTTCCTATTGCCGATCACACAAGCAGTGTGTACGTGCCTCTCGCCCTGCTCTGTGACCCCACTCTCTAGCTGATGCAGTATCTTCTGGCCGCTCCCCCGCCTTCTCCGGCTGTCAATCATTCTGGAGGTGGCGGGCAATGCCCAGAAGACACTGCATCGGCTGGAGAGAAGAGCGAGCAAAGGCTGTGGGGGCTGGCGGCGGCAATGTCACAGACACATCTCTGTGACACAGTCAGCCCTGGGATAAAGAAATTTTTTTTAAAAAGTCTATAGATCACAGAGCAGCGCGGAAGGTACTTACACACTGGTCTTATAATCGGAAGTGGGATACTGGCGGCACAGATATATGCATATCTGTGATGTCAGTTTCCCTTTAAGGCCACTAATTACGCGGGGCAATTATTAGCTAAAACAAGACAATATCACCCCATATCAGGCCATTCTGACAAAATCTTGGCCAACAGTCGCCTGTATAATAGAGGATGTGTGGCAGACTGCTGAAGCCAGGGAACACCTCTATTAGCCAACGCAGGTTCCGTTGCCGTGCCAGCTAATTAAGCATTTAAATGCATCTGTCAAACCTGACAGTTCCCTGTCAGGTCCCTGGTGTCTAGTGGAACGGATCTCCCCCCGCGATGTGATCCATTCTTCTGGCCTGGCCGGGTTGGGCCTCAGCGTTGCACTGACACTCATCCCCACTCGGCAATACATTGCTCTGGTCTGCAACAGGCCAGAGCAATGTATCACTGATCTCATTGATCATTGCTGTGTATATAGAAGTCCCCCAAGCGGACTTCTAGTTAAAGTAAAAAAAAAATGTTTTTATATTAATAAAAAATCCCCTCCCCTAATAAAAGTCCAAATCACCCCCCTTTTCCCATTTGATAAATATAAATAAATAAACAAACATATTTGGTATCGCCGCGTGCGCAATCGCATCTTTTTGGTCACATCAAATCCAGAAAAAATGTAATAAAAAGTGATCAAAAAGTTGCATATATGCATACAAGGTACCAGAAGAAAGTACAGATCATGGTGCAAAAAATGAAACCTCACACAGCCCCATAGACCAAAAAATGTAAGCGTTATAAGGATGGGAATAGAGCAATTTTAAACACATTTAGGTTTTAAATTTTTAAAAGCCATCAAATAATATAAAAGTTATACAAGTTACATATCGTTGTAATCATACTGATGTGAGGAACATAGATTTTTTTGACAGCACAAATGATTTTTTTTTTTCGTTTTCGCACCATATTTTATGGGAAAATAAAGTCTGTCATCGCAAAGTACAATTGATGTCGCAAAAAATAAGGGCTCATTTGGGTGAAAAAATGCAAGCGCCATAGCCTGTTAAACATAAAGTGGAAAAAGCAAAAGTGCAAAAAAGAAAATTGGCTTTGACCTTAAGGGGTTAAAAGTTTTTTTTTTTAGGACAATAACTGCATCACTTGCTGAAGGGAGCCCAAGACAGATCTTAGTTTAAAAGCAGCTATCTGACGATACAAGTGGTTTGGGGGAGCAGGATTGTGAGTCGCTTTAAGGATTTGAAATAAAACCGTTTTATGCATAATACTTCTGCTCATGTGTATTTCTTGTCTTTCCTCAGACATCAAATCATGCTTTGGGAAAAGAAAATCCAGTTGGCTAAGGAGATGCGTAATGCAGTGGACTCTGAAACTGGCCAAGGAGAGATCAGAGCTATGAAAGCAGAAATACATCGAATGCAGGTGAACAGAAAGTAGGATTTTCTATAAATGTTACTTATAACTGCTGTTTTTTACACAGCTGTAGCATAAACCTAAAGGAATTTTCCTCTTTTTTTTTTTTAACTGTGTCTAAAAGCCATATATTGAGCACCAACTTGTCAGGTCTGCAGTCACTTTCCCCTCGTTTCCTGCTCGCTGCCTGTGCTATTACACACACACACACACACACACACACAGAAAGCAGCAGGAGGGGCTGCCTAGATGATTCTTAGATCATCCGGGTGGCCTATTGAAGTCGGAGGCAGTCCTCAGGACAGGGACAGTGTCAAATCTATAAACTTGATTGATGTTTATGTATGATGGTATTGCCCCTGTTGTTCCATGGACATGTCAAAAGTTTTTTTTAATGGTGGTACACTTTAAAACTTGGATCATGACTCCAGCTGTTTGTTATACAACCTGAGATAGAGCCTGCAGTGTGGGGAGGTAGGTGCTACTTCCACTGACTTCTCCAGAGCTACTTCCGAGGCTTTATAACAGATAGGTCTGTGATACTGGTCTTGTTTTAAGGCCAAGTTCTAATGTCTAGCTGTTACACAACCTGGGATTGAGCCATAAGCATTAACATAGTCACCATGATGGCAAACCAGGCAGCTGCTACGGGGCCTGAGCCCAGGTGAAGCGTGGTGTGCCATCATGGTATGCCACTCTCAGAGCCCCCCTTCCTTTCTAATCACCTCAGCAAGTGACAACAACTCCCCTGATTGCAGCACTCTATTCTTCCCGCATTCTCTCTTAGCCTTCCTGGCACATGAGGGATCCGTCAGAACCGTGGAACGCTGCAACAGGCCAAGTGTGGGGTTCATGCACAAGGATGTCACGCAACTGACCGGACAGCTGGGGGGGGGGGCATACCGGATTCATGGGGCCCCAGCCCATACAATTTTTTGCTATGGGGCCCCATGAATTCTAGCTACCCTTCTTGTCATAATAATTCAGGAAATATCTTGTCCTTAAAGTGCCATGACGTTTGAGAAAGATCCTTTGCACTGAAAAGGTTAAACTCATACTTTTTTTTGATAGATTGCCTTTTTATGACGTCTTGTTTGCAGAAAACATGATGTGAACGGAGGGACATAGAAAGTAGCAGGAAGGCGAATACTATGAGCTCCACTAAAATTATATTTGTGTCTGTAGGTTCGATATGCACAGTTGATGAAACAGCAAGAGAAGATGATCCGTGATATGGAAGCAGTTGTTTCTAGAAGGGAAACAATCATGATGCGCGGTAAAAATCAAACTGAGAAAGACAACAAGCACCTAACTGCTAATGATTTTCATGGGAAACTACAAGAGCTACGGAGAAAAATTAAAGAAATTGTACTGGTAAGACATACGTTTTAAAAATTAGACAAAAAAAATTATTTACCTAAATAGGTTACATGACTGGCAATGTTATATCCCTGCAAAAAAGACATATGTACATTTAAAGACGTTAATAACTTCAAAATAAAAAAATTTCAGAGTACAGTATTAGTAGTAGCCTATTAGTAATAGCATGAAAGAGAGTCAATTCATATGTCTACATGTGTAAATACAGTATATACCTGCAGAACTACCGGGTGGGTCAAAAGCCTCAGAACACCTTTTTATGTCAGAAATTTAAGGGGGAAAAAATACATATTTAAATACCCCAGAAGTATTGAGTGGGATGGCCTCTCTTTTAGGCTATGTCCGCCAACTATAAAGCCGCCATATTGTATCAAGGTCCAGTTTTTCCAATAGGAAGCTGGTCATGTAGCATATCAAAGTAGACCAGAATAGTCTCAGAAATTGATTGCTGCAATCAGAATTGCAATATATTTTGACTGGATCCAACACCTTCAGCTCTGTGTTCAGCACCTTGGACAGCTCTGCTGTGTTTTAACATTCACATTGAGGCTGGGTTCACACTACGTATATTTCAGTCAGTATTGTGGTCCTCATATTGCAACCAAAACCAGGAGTGGATTAAAAACACAGAAAGGCTCTGTCCACACAATGTTGAAATTGAGTGGATGGCCGCCATTTAATGGCAAATATTTGCTGTTATTTTAAAACAACGGCTGTTGTATTGAAATAATGGCAGTTATTTACTGTTATATGGCGGCCATCCACTCAATTTCAACATTGTGTGAACAGAGCCTTTCTGTGTTTTTAATACACTCCTGGTTTTGGTTGCAATATGAGGACCACAATACTGACTGAAATATACGTAGTGTGAACCCAGCCTGAGGCTGCATTCCCACGTTTCGTAATCCTGACGGATCACGGACTTGGAATGCATGTACCGGAGTCCCCCCGCGCCCGGACAGCATCTGTAATTAGATGCTGGGAGCTGGGGGGAGACTGTATTCATAAGCGCCGCGCTGTAATGAAGCAGCCGCGCGGTGCTGTTACTACAGCGCGGCGCTTATGAATACAGTCTCCCCCACTCCCAGCATCTAATTACAGATGCTGTCCGGGCGCGGGGGGACTCCGGTACATGCATTCCACGTCCGTGATCCCTCAGGATCACGGAACGTGGGAATGCAGCCTTAGAATGCATTTAGGGGGGAGATTTAACAAGACTGGCGTATTTGTAGGCCACTTTTAAATAAACCCCTGCCCCCATGCAGTCTGGATATATTTAGAGGAGCAGATTCAGCAGAACTTGTTCCTGCTGCACAGTGGGCACAGTAATTTGAACCCACTCCATAGCAGGTGTACATTTCTGCCATGGTTTACACCTGTTTGTAGGCATAAATCATAATAAATCCGGTGTGGGAGCAGGCAGCGCCTCCTCCCCCCTGCCTTGCCTGCCCGGCAGACAGGCTGGATTTACACCACAAAGGAGGCTTTTACTGTGGCACACACCGGGGGTGTTGATGATAAATGTTAAAACCATGTCCACATTTCCCTCCCAATAGACACACAATGTTACCGGGATGTTGCTGGCTATGCAGCTTGAATTTGGAGAAAGCAGTTGTTTATATTGGTTGTGCTGAGCTGTTTATATGGTTTTTGTTTTTTTGTATGTTTGTTTTTCAACCTTTTCAGGACCACCAATATGCCTTTTTACTTCAGTCATTAGAGTCTCTCTTCTAGAAGCCTGTTTCTCCTAAGAGATACAGATGTTAACAGGGTTACAGGGTTAACATGATCCCTGACGCAACAATTGTGTCAGGGAGCTGTGTTAGGTCAATTAGAGTGTTGAGTTAAATGCGTCATTGTGATCAAGTTAACACAGGCTACATCTGTATAAGTGTATGTCGTATGTTAGTGTTTTGTTAGTGTTTGCCTTACTGAAGGGATGGAGCAGTGCAGGCCATATAAGATGACATGCTTGGTTACTGGCCTATAACTACACCACTCTAGACTATTTCATTTAGTATGTAAGAAACTTAGAAGATTCTTGGCCTTATATATATATATATATATATATATATATATATATCCCAGGCAAGTTGCAATTCACTTACTGTAGATATACCAACCACATCTGCTGGAGGTTTTTTCCCAAGAATCTGCTACTCTAAGCATTTTCTAGCAGCTAACCACAGATCGTGTCCCTTTGTTCTTGTGTTTAGTTTCTATTAAAACACTTCCCTCCAGAACCTTACTTAACCCTTTAACACCCATTTGGGAAACATGAACGTAACATGATGCTTTGGTGTTTGTATTGTATTGCATAGAACACAGATGAATGTAACAACGCCATATCTGACCTTGAAGATACTCAAAAGACCCTTAGCACAGCCATCTCAGAAAAGCAGCATTCTATCACCAGCATGAAATTAGACACCAGCAACATGGAAAATGAAATTGAGCAACTGCAAGAAAAGAAACGTCAGGTAATTTTAGTAAATAAGTGCAATGTTATGTGAGTGTGAATTAATTGTGCATTCTTGTATTAACAATGAAAATATTCTTTTGTTTTCCATCAAATTAGAATCTCTCACAAATTGTGGCCTTTCAGACTCGCGTGAAGCATCTGCAAGCCTTGAAGGAGGGCAAATACATTCCACTTTTCAGCAGCCCGCAAACATTGGAAGCAGAGCAACAAAAACAAGAAAACCGCATGCATACAGTTAGCACGATCATTCACCAGATCCTACAGGAGTATCCACAGTATCAGAGTGTTCTGCATAATATAAGTCTTGCACTGGAAGCAAAGCTTGGGACACCGGAAAGTGCTAAAGAGAGAGCGCCATAAATCCTTACATAATGTTGAAAAACTAGTTAGAAATGAGCGAACCTCGAGCATGCTCGAGTCGAACCGAACCTGAACTTTCGGCATTTGATTAGCGGTGGCTGCTGAACTTGGATAAAGCCCTAAGGCTATGTGGAAATCATGGATATAGTCATTAGCTGTGTCCATGTTTTCCAGACAACCTTAGAGCTTTATCCAAGTTCTGCAGCCCCCGCTAATCAAATACCGAATGTTCGGGTTCGGATCTACTCGAACCTGAGCCCGGTTCGCTCATCTCTAAAACTAGTAGTTAAACTTAAGAATATACTGGCCTTAAAAAAACTGTATGTTGAATAAAATAAAAGCCCCACAAATACAACAAGGACAAAATGTGAATATGTTTATCATATTACTAAGGTGTATTTATTGTGCAGTTGAAGGAGCACCCCAAATCTGCCCTATAGTGCATAATGTGTATATATGTGTATTTGGAGATAGAGCTTCCCGCTTCATCTCCACAGCTCCTAGCTGGATCTCTAGCATAAGGCTTAGCGCCATGTAATTTTATGTTGCTGCATCTTGTGCTGGAGATGGAGCTATGGAGAAGGAGCATGAAGCTCTGCCTTCTAATACAGTGGTCCCCAATCTTTTTCCCACCAGGGACTTGACCAGTGACTCAGACAAGACCATTTTTTCATGGCCTGGCAGAGGAGGGTCTTTGGCTGTATGTGGGCAGGGTTATGGATGTCAAGTTATGGAGGGAGTTGGTGCTTAGTGCATACAGTTTTTTTTTTCTTTGTGCACTGAACCTAGAAGCACTGCAATACTTGGTCAATACCTGGAGAAGACAGAGCAAGGCAGGGCTGGATTGGGACTAAAAATCAGCCCTGGCACTCCAACCTCAGCAGCCCACATACCATATTCTCCCTGATATACTATGGATATCAGTGTAGAATACATGTTGCAGCGAATTTGGCTTCAATTGGCCAAGTTCCAAACTACTCCCTTAAATATGTGAACTCCGCCATCAACACATAAAAATAAAGATATAACCTAATCTGCTGTGAATTTGATGTTTTTGTTTTGGGGATGTGAGTTGGGGGGGGGGGGGGTAGATATAAGTGACAGAACCTTTAATCCAGTCTGAACTTTAAAATTCTTCTTTTTATTACCAGCTGAAGTCACAGAGGCAGAGCCAAGCCACAGCAGCTCCTGTTCTGACTAATACAGGGCAGCGCTGCAGCTGTAGTCATGACACTTCAGCAGGTAATTAAAAGGATTATTCTAAGGCTGGGTTCACACTATGTATATTTCAGGCTGTATTTGGTCCTCATGTCAGGTCCTCATAGCAACTAAAACCAGGAGTGGATTGAAATCCCAGAAAGGATCTGTTCACACAATGTTGAAATTGAGTGGATGGCCGCCATATAACAGTAAATAACGGCCATTATTTCAATATAACAGCCGTTGTTTTAAAATAACAGCAAATATTTACCATTATATGGCGGCCATCCACTCAATTTCAACATTGTGTGAACAGATCCTTTCTGTGTTTTCAATCCACTCCTGGTTTTGGTTGCTATACAGCCTCAAATATACAGCCTCAAATATACGTAGTGTGAACCCAGCCTTTAAAAGTGTAAACTGCACTAAAGCTCATGCCACTTATAGCTCTCCCACACCTGTTTTACGGGATCTACAACTCCATACCTGGTACGGACCTCGTAGATTCCCTTTAAATGGGAAAAAACATGGCTGCTTACCTCTAGAAATAATGCCACTCTCCTCCTCAGTTTGGGTGTGGTATTGCAGCTCAGTTCCATTGAAGTCAATGGAGCCAAGTTGTAATACCACACACAACCTAAGGGCAGGTGCTGTTTTTGGAAGAGTTGTATTGTCATATTGGGATCGTACATGTATGTGCAATCAAAGATATCAGAGCTTCTGGATATCTGTTTCATACTGGATCTATCTTTCAACCTACCTACCTCATCTTTATCATCTATCTATCTATCTATCTATCTATCTATCTATCTCCTATATATATCTCTATCATATCTATTCATCTGTCACATAACTATCTCTAATCGATCTCTCGCATATCTATAATATCAATGCAGCTACAGCAGCAGTAGGGCCTCGGAAAAATTTAGGATATACAAAAAGAAAACAAATATATAATATAAACCTAGATAAGACAATTTTCTCTGTATGATAACACAGTATATTTCTAAAATAACAGTCACAACTACTAAAATTACACCAGTATACAGGAAGCAAATATCACAATACATGTTACCGACAAAACCCAGTATATATGGCTTTGCCTCAAAAAAATCTGCCAGATAATCTGTTGGTGTAATAGGGCCCTAATACTACCAATAATACAAGTATACAAGAAGGAAGTATTATCACTATACGTGTTACCACCACACTGTTACTAAGCATAACCAGTAAACAAAGACCAATATTACCAATAATACCAGTATACAAGTAACAAATAATACCTCCGCACCATGACCATTACCATCATAGAATGACTAATGCCACCATACTGACACTGAATAAAATCCACTATATAAAGACATATTACCACTTATACCAGTCTATACAGGATAAGTAATACCGTCATAGCAGGATCACTATCACCAGCATACAGTGACTTCATAATACCACTCTACTGTTACTTAATTCTTACTAAGCAGTGACCATATAATAGTAGATCCTAACTGTATAAAGGTTCTGCAGACCATATAAATGATTATAGTGCAGTTACATTCTGTCACGCACATGAGGCATCTTCTCTGCATGAATTGCAAGTGATGTTTTTTCTGAAGTTGTTCACTTTTACTTTTCCTCTCCGTCTGGCTCGGCTACCATGAAGTTTTCTCCGGCCATGACTTGTCTCCACAGGATCTGCCAGACAAACATTTTAGGCTCCTCACTGCAGCTTCACCCACATCTATATACAAACTCCCCAAGTGTATTGCTTAAAATAGCAACCGTGTTTTCTCTGTGTCCCTGTATAAACAGTTAGGCTCAGTTTGTGCCTTCAAATAGTAATTTGGCCCCTCTGCACCCCCCCCCCCCCCCCCATATAGTATTTTAGTATCAGGCTCCCCTCTGTACCCCATATAGACCTCCTCTCTGCTGAGTTCTCCCTTGCTATCCCAACATAGTATTAAACCCCCCTCTAAGCATGCATAGGGCCCCACTGTATCCACATACAGTATGCCAATGTGTAGTATAGGCCCCCAGTGCAGCACACCCACATAGTAAAAGGCCAGTACATTATACTGGCCCCACTGTGCAGTCCCTACACAACATAGCGCCCCTGTGGCACAGCCCCCATGTAAAAAAAACGGTCTCCGGTCTCCAGCTGCCGCCTCTTCCTCCTGGCTCTGGTCTCCAGCAGAGTCTTCTCCCTGCTGCTGCTTTGTGGCCACTCTGCCCCTTTAAAATCCTTTGTACAGCAGACGTGCCGCGCGCCCCTGACGGCTGACGTCGCTTCCGGGCGGAGGAGCCTGGAGATCAAAGAAGATGCCGCCGTCGCACTTCAGTCCCCAGCAGCAGAGGAGCCTGGAGATCAAAGGAGAAGATGCGCTGCGGCGGCATCTTCTCCTTTGATCTCCAGGCTCCTCTGCTGCTGGGGACTGGAGCGCGGAGGCGGCATCTTCTTTGATCTCCATCTCCTCCGGTCCTCCGGGCGGAAGCGACGTCAGCCGTCAGGGGTAGAGTTCAGCAGACATGCCTGTGCGCGGCACATCTGCTGTACAAAGGATTTTAAAGGGGCAGAGCGGCCACAAAGCAGCAGCAGGCTGCAGGCTGCAGCCCTTAGATAGAGGCTGAGGGAACCCTGACAGAGGCATTTGCCCGCTGTGCCAGATTACCAGTCCGGACCTGGAGCAAGGTCTTTTTCCATCTCTCTGTTCTAAAAACCATTTAAATATATGGTCCCCAGATAGGGGACGTATCAGATATTAACCCCTTCAAGACCGGACTAATTTTCTTTCTTGCGCTTTTGTTTTTTCCTCCTTATGTTTAAAAGGCCATAGCACTTGCATTTTTTCACCTACAGACCAACATGAGCCCTTATTTTTTGTGCCACTAATTGTACTTTGCAATGGCAGGCTTAATTTTTGCATAAAGTACGCTGCAAAACCAGAAAAAAATTAAATGTCTGATGAAATTGAAAAACAAAACGCATTTTTTAAAGTTTGGGGAGTATTTGTATTTACGCCGTTTGCCCTGGGGTAAAACTTGTTATGCATGTTCCTTAAGTTGTTACGATTACAACGATATGTAACTTGCATAACTTTTATTTTATTTGATGGCTTTTAAAAAATTAAAACCTTTTTGAAAAAAATTAATGTTCCTTTAAAATCGCTCTATTTCCATGCTTATATCCTTTGGTCTATGGGGCTGTGTGAGGTGTCATTTTTTGCACCATGATTTGTACTTTTTATTGGTACCTTGATTGCGCATATGCGACTTTTTGATTGCTTTTTATTACAATTTTTCTGGATTTGATGCGAGCAGGGTCATCGCACGGCCCCCCTGTGAACTCCCCCACCCGCATGAGGACGTACAGTTACGCCCTCATGCGGGAAGGGGTTAAACTGATAAAAACAGATACTATACTTGATCTTAGCCAAAAGGCAGAGTGCATACTGTATTATTTAATTATGGCATTTATAATGTGAATGCGACTGAACCCACCATAAATTCAGAATTGGTGAGATCACTGGGCTTATTTCCCTGCAATAACACACTCCCAGGGATGATGGGCGACAGTGACACTAGAAGTCCGTTCCTTCTTTACAGTCTACAGCTTACTGTGCACTGAACCAGCTTCCAGCACTCCTCCCCTCCAACTCGTAAGGAACATACAGCTAGCAGAAGGGGAAAGAGGGCTGGATATATATGATGCTGTTTTCCCAGCTCCCATTGTCTGGTGCGGAGGAGTGCAGCGGATTCACACCAGACAATAGGAATTGTTTGTGTGTGCTGTGTCTGCCCGACAGTGTCTCCATTGATATGTGCCCTGTCCTGGTCCCAGCTTTTGGCTTATTGCACACCAGTCCGGCAGAAAGTTGGAATCGGGAGAGCACACAAGTCAATGGACAAAGTGGTTTTAACTGCAGCGCCACCTCCTGTAGTGTTCCCGCTGTGTGTGACTGCGGCCTGCGACAGTTGGACAGAGGGACTAGGATGTCTCATTACAGCTCCACACATATTCATACATTTTATCCCGTACCAGCATCATATTGGAGATGCTGCCGTGCTCAGGGGTGGTGGATTTCACTACAGGCTTTCCACGTCGGGGTCGTCTGTAAAACACGGAACATGTAAATAAGTCCTAACATTTGTCTGCTATTGTTCTTAAAGAGGACCTGTCACCCGGGAGGACGGCGCAGAGCCCACCTGACCCCCCGGTGGAGCCCCAGATACCCCCCTTTCCTGCAAGTCCTGCTCTTGGACCTGGTCCCCGGACAGAGATATCAGCGCTGGAAGGTGAGCGTGCGCTGTATGCAATTAGCTCAATTAACTTGAGATGAGTCCGATGCCCATAGAGAATGACTGCTCCAGTCATTCTCTATGGGCATCAGACTCATCTCTGCTGAGCGCGTGCACGGCTTCTGACTGCGAGATCTCCGTCCCGGGACCGGGTCCAGGAGCAGGACTTGAAGGAAAGGGTAAGTATCCGGGGCTCCACCGGGGGGTCAGGCGGGCTGACTGGTTCCCTTTAATACAAAACACCTGAAGTTACTGTCCTGATCGAATAGAGCAAATTTTACAGCGCCATTTTCCAACCAGATCAACGACCCTTCAAATAACAAGTGTACCTGTTTACTCACCCAATTGGTGTGCATTGGCTCTTCCTGCTCGAGGCCATATCTATGTTTTCCAGGACTCCCTAGGGCTGCATCCAGCTTCTTCAGCCACTGGTATTCAAATGCCGAATGATTTGACTCACGCATGCGCAAGTGGCGCTTATCTCTAATAATTATGAATACAATCACACCAGGTCGGTTCCATTAACGAGTCCCTTCCATTCACGAGCCCCTATTAACAAGAGACCTGATCCAATGTGGACAGCAACCATGGATTAATAAGATCATAAAAAACTGTAAGAACAAGTGAAGTGTATATGCAGAACCCCAGGGTGTGCTGTAAGACTGCAAGCACGTGGATTAAATATTTCAGGGCTGGAACCGACATCATTTGGCTAGGCTTTCTTCACACAATTTTTCATGCAATTTTTTTGGCCTAAAAAATGGCCCAAAATATCTCTGCAATTTTTACTGTGTTTTGAGTTTTTTATTTGGCATTTTATTCCCTGTGTTATTTTTTAATTACAAGTCATGTGATCCCTTCATCATGTAACTAAATTTCTATTGAAGATTGGGTGGGGGGCAATATGCATACACACAGAAATATCCCCATTTTGTTTCATTTTAAAAATGAATGGAAAAAATGAATAACAATAGCCAATACAACAACGACAATGTCAGAAGCAAGAAGAGGAATTTATGCAAGCAAGGACGCATTGTTTTTTACATTCACTGTAAGAGTCTTATTACACCAACAGATTATCTGACAGATTTTTGTAAGCCAAAGCCAGGAATGGATTTGAAAAGACAAGGAATCTCAGTCTTTCCATTGTTACCTGTTCTCTGTTTATGGTCCATTCCTGGCTTTGGCTCAAAAAAAAATCTGTCAAATAATCTGTTGGTGTAATAGGGCCCTAAGGCTCCTTATACAACAAATTTTCTGTTTGATGTTGACAGATATTGGAATATCCTGTTGAGGTGACCCAGATTTTGCCAATGTTTTCCTGGATAGTTAAAAGCCACTTTGATGTCTCCAAGACTTGGCTTGTCCCTAGAGACGTGTAACCTTACTGACACTGAAAAGCTGAGCTGATTCAGGGATAAATTGGCAATTCAAAAACAAAAAAAACAAAAAAACGCTTTACTAACTCAAAATAAATTTAAAAGGAAAAAATGCTAAAAATACCAGAAATAATGCAAAAATTCTGTAAAAACTGCTGCCCAGGGGCGTGGCTTGACGCGCACTGAGACCAGACGCATGCCGGAGTAGCTCCCGGCCTGAGCCCGTGAAACACCGATTATCCTGCGAGCTATCCTGACACCCGCCGAGCGGACTGCCACTAACAGTCATGGGGAAGATCGGGAAACAAGATTATTCCAAAAATAAGGACCGTCAGGGGCTCGGTCGCCTGAAAGACTTTGCTAGAGAGGACTCCCAAGATGGCGCCGACGGGCCTGAGCGCCGGGAGACTGGGCCTCCACAGCAGAGCAACGCCTGCCGACAGCCGGACACTGACACGGAGGACGAACCCGAACTCACGCTGAAACAAGTAACGGAGCAGGTACTGCAAGCTATATCATTATGCAAAACCACATTAACGGGCAAACTGGAGGAGGTGAAGGTGGATGTGGGCCTGCTCCGCACAGATATGCAAAACCTTAGAGGCCGTGTGGCGCATGTAGAGGATCGGGTCTCCTCTTTGGAAGATGCCACTACCCCGATGGCTAATACAGTGTCAGCACTTGAGTCGCAGCTGGAACTGTGCAAACAGAAGAACGACGACCTAGAAAACCGCCTGCGGCGCAACAACGTCCGTGTGATCGGACTGCCCGAACGTGCGGAAGGTCAGGCACCCGCCAGATTCATTGAAAAGTGGTTCCGAGACCTGTTCCCTGGAGCCGCGTTTTCCGTGGCGTTCACGGTAGAGAGAGCGCACAGAGTCCCGGCGCGCCCGCCACCTCCGGGAGCCCAACCACGTCCACTACTGGCGCGGATCCTCAACTGCAACGACCGGGATCTGGTCCTGCGACTGGCGAGACAGAAAGGAGACATCCTTTTTGACAACACCAAAGTTTCCCTGTTCCCGGATTTCTCGGCTGATCTGCAGAAACAAAGAGCCACGTTTACAGCTGTGAAAGCCAAGCTACGGGAGTTACACATTGCCTACTCCATGGCCTATCCGGCTAGGCTGCGAGTGGCGGATGGAGACAGGGCGATTTTCTTTAACACTCCTTCTGATGCCGAGGAATGGGTGAGGCGACAGCGACGACGCTCTCCTCCCCGAGACTAGGGAGACTTGCACAAGTAGGCGACCTGCCCGCGCCACGAATGCCCCCCCCCTCCTTTCCCCCCCCCCCTCTTTCCCCCCCCCCCTTCCTTTCCCCCCCCCCCCCCCTCTTTCCCCCCCCCTCCCTTCTTTCCCCTCTTCCTCTCCCTGTAGACTTCAGCCTCCGGCCGGCGGTAACCGCTGATTGCAGTCTCCTGCCAGACTCGAGCAGACAGGCATCCTGACACTGGACTATGACTGGGTAAGAACTCCGGTCTGTTGGTATATGTTATGGCCCTACGTTCTGCACCTGAAGATGAACCCCCGACAACCCCTGTGGCATCTTGGCAGGTCTTCTTGGCGATGAGACTGACAGGTGGCATTCACGGGTTCCACCCCAGATTTAGAGCCACCATGGTTATGATTGTTTATAAGCCTATGCAGGTTCTGAGCATAGAATTGTTGATGTATGTTTTAGTGATGTGTCGCCGTTGCGACATCAAATGCTGCATATTATGGTTTCCAAGAGTGACAGAGTGGAGTAAACGCATTAGTACGCGATTGCAGAATGTTCCTATGACACCTGACATGGCTGCAAGGTCCGCACCACATATTCCCACACATATTTTTCTAGCTGAGTGATGGCAAACCCCGTAATTGTATCATGGAATGTGCGAGGGATGGGCTCCCCCAAGAAAAGGTCCCTGATTTTTGCCCACCTCCGCCAGTACCATCCCATGATAGTGTGCCTGCAGGAGACCCATCTTATCCCCACGAGGTATAAGCTGCTGCACAAAGCCTGGGTACAGTGGCAGGCGCACACTTCCCATACCTCGTATTCCAGGGGCGTGTCCTTATTAGTACATCGATCACTGGCCTGGGAACCGGTAACCACAAAAATTGACTCAGAGGGCAGGTATATATTTGTACATGCGTATATACATAATATTCCCTATGTCCTATTGGCCCTATACAATCCTCCACCGGCCACCTTAGATGTTTTACACCTGGCGGCCACGTTTGCAGCGGGGTGTCCAGGAGCCAGGTGCCTGTGTTTTGGTGACTTTAACCTGACCCCGAGCCCGGCCTTGGACAGACTCGCTCGCGTTCCCCCGGGACCAGTGCGCCCTCCCCAGGCGCCCATAGATACGCCTCTGTCTCAATTCATGGGAGAGATTGGATGGTTGGATGTGTTTAGGACCCGCAATCCTACCAGAAATGTTTATTCCTGTTATTCGGTGGGCAGAGGGACTCTCTCCCGTATTGATCTGGTTTATAGCAATAACACCGCTTATCCCTTTATACAAGACGTGTCCTACCAGGTGAGAGCAATATCTGATCACTCACCTGTTATGATTACCCTTGCTCACGCTGTCCAATTGCAACCCCGTAGATGGAAAATTCATCCGTTCTGGTTGAAATTGATAGGCCAGGAGGACCGCATTCCAGATCAGTTGGGGGAGTTCCTGACAGCCCATCGGAATTGCGACAATGTCATTCTAATGTGGGATACCCTGAAGGCTTATCTCCGAGGGTGCCTCAGGTCCTCCATCTCCTTCATTAAGAGAGATACTTCCCTTAGGGAAAAGGAACTAGAACAGGATTGCAAACGCTTGGAGGACATATACACAAGGGATCCCTCGGATAACAACAGGCAAAATTGGCTATGTAAGGGGCGGGAATACATGTATCACCTTAATGAGAAAATTAATAGGAAAATGTTTTTCTCTAAACAATTTTACTTTGAGCACGGGAATCAATCCAGTCAATTGTTGGCCCATCTGGTACACCAGAGTACGGCTGCCCCCCCCCGTGCTCCGTATGCGCACTGCGGAGGGTGCTACCCTAACGGACCCTTCCCAGATAGTTGAGCACTTCTCTGCTTTCTATAAGGACCTTTACGCATCTCAGGTGACCTACACTGACCAGCAACTTGGCGCTTACCTAGACACTATAGTTTTCCCTACACTGACGGCTGAGGAGCAGTCTATCCTAGACGCTGACATAACCCCGGAAGAAGTGGCGACTGCTCTCGGAGACCTAGCAAGGGGCAAGGCCTCGGGACCCGATGGCCTCCCTCTGGAGGTGTATGCCAAATATTCTGACTCATTGACGACCCCCCTGACTGATATGTATAAGGAGGCCTTTCAGACAGGCACACTTCCCCCTTCTATGTATGAGGCCACGGTGGTCGTTATCCTTAAGCCTGGAAAGGACCCAGAGGAATGCGGGTCATATCGCCCTATTTCCCTGTTAAATCTGGACTACAAGGTTCTTACGAAGCTTTTAGCTAATCGCCTGAACCAGGTCATATTGTCCATTATACATAGCGACCAATCTGGCTTCATGCCCGGACGTTCCACGACGGACAATATCAGGAGGGTACAGACCGCGGTGCAGGTGGGGACGGCGCTCGGGGGTGACTGGGCCTTGGCCTCGCTAGACGCGGCCAAGGCCTTCGACTCTATAGAATGGCCCTTCCTCATGGAGACCCTCCACAGGTTTGGGTTTGGGCCTACATTTATTAGGTGGGTCCGGATACTATATGATGCGCCAAAGGCGCAGGTATCTGTGAATGGCATGTGTTCCGACCTTTTCAGCCTGGGCAGGGGGAAGCGACAGGGGTGCCCGCTGTCGCCCCTACTTTTTGCGGTGGCAGTGGAGCCCCTGGCGCTTCTCCTTCGTCAGGACATCACTATACAGGGAATGAGACTGGGCGACCGAGAGGCCAGACTTGGCATGTATGCGGACGACCTGGTACTATACATGACGAAACCACACTCCACACTGCCCCAATATATAGCCCAAATTGACAACTATGGCCGTTACTCCGGTCTCCGAATCAACTGGGACAAGTCAGTTTTCATGCCCCTGTTGCAACGTACATGGCCAACGCACTTCTGTAACCTGAGGGTGGTGGACCAGTTCCGATATCTGGGTGTCAACATATACAGAGACCACACACTGGACTTGGCGGGAAACATATTGCCTCTTGTCCCGTATATCAGAGACAAATTTAAAGTCTGGAGCACGCTTCCCCTAAATGTTCCCGGGCGTATTAACTTGGTTAAATTAATTATTCTCCCCAAATGTTTATATGCCCTGCAGCATTCCCCGGTGCCTGTTCCTAAGACTTTCTTCAGGTCTGTCTCCTCCCTACTTCCCCCCTTCATTTGGGGCCCCACCCGCTCTAAGTTAAAACTTACTACCCTTCAGCGCCCTAAAGATGAGGCGGGCTATGCACTACCAGATTTGCACATATACTACCTTGCTGGGCAATTGAAGCACTTAGGTCCCTGGTTGTCCACTGAAGAGTTGCCACTTAGTGAATTTTTCCTGGCTCACTATCTGGGATGGTCCACTCTCCGGCCCTTGTTGGAATCCAACTATGGCCCGACAAAATTATTGCTTCCCGCCCACAAACTAGCCAGGCAGGTGTGGCGTGCTGCCCTCCATATCCATAGGTTCCAGGACATCATGTCCGATCTTCCACTGTGGGACAACCCGGCACTACCCCACTTGACTACGGCATTAGACCCTGAGTTCTGGAAAGCCCACGGGGTACTGACGGTCGGCCAATTGTATAATCAGAACATGTTTAAATCATTTGACCAACTACGGGAGGAGTATAACATGCCTAGAGGGTTTTTCTTTAAGTTCCTACAGATCCGTCATGCCTTGGCAAGTCAGTTCCCTAGTCCCAGAAAGCCGGTTTCTGACTACCCTCTGATTGGAGTCCTCAGGACCCAAGGCCCGAAGGGTCTAGTATCTATTCTCTATACGCACCTCCTGACGTGTAAGACTGCCGATGCGCCCCTAAGAGCGGAGGCCTATTGGAAGTCATGTATTCCCTCCATGTCTGTAGAGGATTGGCAGGAGGTGATGGCCTCACACCGTTCGGTTTCCCCGGCAGCCAACCACAAAATCATCCAATTATATATTATCCATCACAGTTATCTCACGCCCGCGCGGCTTTTTCGCATGGGACGCATGGACACGGATGAGTGCCACAGGTGCCACACGCCTCGCGCGGATTTTTGGCATCTCATATGGGCCTGCCCATACCTTGCTTCATACTGGCAAGATGTTACTTCTACACTCTCAGAGGTTCTGACTAGGCCCTTACAAACAGATCCTCTTATTTGCCTGTTCGGAGTCCTAGATGAGGAGCCCTGGAACCCCTATGAACGTACCTTCCTTAAAGAAGTACTGTTCCTGGCCCGCAAAGGGACCGCCCTAAGGTGGATGGACCCCCGTCCCCCCACACTCTCCCAATGGAAGAAAATAGTTAACGGTATTCTCCCCTTTTCCAAAATTGTATATAAAAATCGTGGTTGCCCTAAGAAATACGATAAGGTGTGGGGCCTCTGGTGCGAACACCCATTGACTCAATATTCAGTACGTAGTCATAGGACAAGCATTGACTCCATGTTAGCAGCTTTCTCACGTTAAGGTGTTTACTGTGCTGTTGTGTTTACTATGTTATGTTCTGATTTTACCACTGCATAATGCTAATTCTCCTTTGACTTATGCTGAAGATTGTACGGTTTCCTATTTTTGTTGTAAAGCGTGTGCAGGGCCCCTGCGAGGGCCGATCAGACACCCTTGTATTCTTCTTGCATGAATATGTTTCTTTATTGCTCTCTGCACATATTCAATAAAACGAATTTAAAAAAAAAAAAACTGCTGCCCAGTTTTGTTTTGTTTTTGTGATTTATTTTTTTAATGCCCAAAGAATGCCACACAAAATTTGTGTCTGAAGGAAGCCTAGTGGTTACCTCTAGACCAGGCATTAGGAACCTTTGGCCCTCCAGCTGTTGTAAAACTACATTTCCCATCATGCCTGGACAGCCAAAGCTTTAGCGTCGGCTTTTCACGCATGATGGGAATTGTAGTTTTGCAACAGCTGGAGGGCCAAAGGTCCCCCACCCCTGCTCTAGACTAAGCATATAGAGATGCAAATCAGTACTGTTGCTGAGAGGATTTTTACACATTGGTCCATTTCTAGCAGGCTTCATGTATAAACCTCCCCGAGTGTCATACAGTTTGTTCAGCAAACTCAATGCCCAGCACAGACTTGTGTCTCTCCACACCCAATCCAAAGATGAATGGCCCTATGGGTGCCCTCACACACACTTTTTGTCTGACGTATTTCAGGCAAATAAAAAACGCCAAAGTGACGCATGGCGATTTTCTTCATGTTTTTTTTCTAACGTTTTTGACTTTAAGTGTGAATAATTTTTTTTGTGCTTTAGGCCTTTTTGTGTGCTTAACTTTTTTCCCCTCTGCCATCACGTGACCTAGCTACTGGACCACCAAAGATGACAAAAACGCCAAAAAAAAGGTCATATGCACAGCAATAGATTTGAGACTTTGAGACAACCAGAACAATCCCATTGAAGTCTATGGGAGAAAAAAAACGCCACTGTTTGCCAAAAAAAAGCCACACCCTCAGAGCTTCAAAAATGCCAGAAAGGAGAGGAAAACACCTCACCAAAAATGCCATGTGTGCAAGGCAAATGATACACTTCCATTCACTTCCAGCTAACATCTGGCCGCTGGCCTTTTTGCAAAAAAACAAAACACCATGGTGTTTTTATTGGCATTTTTCTGAAATTTTAAGGCAGTGTGAAGCCAGCCTGACACTGGAAGATAATGCCGCAGCCACTTCAATCACTTCATTGGTGCCAATGTGCAGATCCCCACTGATCTATTTATATTACAATCCCAGAAATCGGCGTGTCCGAGTTTACCCTTAGCAGCTTTGCGTCGTCTGCAATTGTATGGTTCAAACACTCTATTATAAGCCCACTGTTGAAAAAAACTTCTCTAGACCCATCCTGTGCAGCCAACTATCGGCCTGTTTCTAATCTCCCCTTCATCTCTAAACTCCTGGAACGTCTTGTCTATTCTCGCCTAACCCGCTATCTCTCCGATAACTCTCTTCTTGACCCTCTACAGTCTGGTTTCCGATCCCTCCACTCCACTGAAACTGCTCTCACCAAGGTGTCAAACGACCTCCTGAAGGCCAAGTCACAAGGAAACTACTCCTTGCTGATTCTTCTGGATCTATCAGCAGCGTTTGACACTGTGGACCACCAGCTTCTCCTCTCCATGCTCAGCTCTCTTGGCCTCAAGGCCTCTGTTCTCTCTTGGTTCTCTTCCTACCTCTCTGACCGCTACTTCAGCGTATCCTTCTCTGGCTCTACTTCCTGTCCCCTACCTCTTAATGTCGGGGTTCCCCAGGGGTCAGTCCTGGGTCCCCTCCTCTTCTCCCTCTATACAGCCCCCATCGGACAGACCATCAGCAGGTTTGGTTTCCAATACCACCTTTATGCTGATGACACCCAGCTATACACCTCCTCCCACGACATCTCCCCTGCCTTCCTGCAAAATACCAGTGACTGTCTATCCGCTCTCTCTAACACTATGACCTCTCTGTTTCTCAAACTTAATCTCTCCAAAACTGAACTTCTGGTACTTCCTCCCTCTAACAAACCTAAAGCCGACATCTCCCTCTCAGTCTGTGGTACTAGCATCACTCCTGTGCATCAGGCTCGATGTCTGGGGGTTATGCTAGACTCTGACCTATCCTTCACCCCCTACATCCAAGCTCTTACACGCTCCTGTCATCTTCATCTCAAAAACATCTCCAGAATCCGCCCATTTCTCACCACTGACACCGCTCAGACTCTGACTGTCGCCCTGATCCATTCTCGTCTTGACTACTGTAACTCCCTACTAATCGGTCTTCCTTTCTCTAAGCTTTCCCCTCTCCAGTCTATCCTGAATGCAGCAGCTAGACTCATCTTCCTCTCCAGCCGCTATACCGACGTTTCCCCTCTGTGCCAGTCACTGCACTGGTTACCCATTAAATCCAGAATCCACTTCAAACTCCTCACCCTCACCCATAAAGCTCTCCACAACTCTGCCCCTCCATACATCTCCTCCCTCATTTCCACCTATCATCCTTCCCGTGCTCTGCTAATGATCTAACCCTAACATCTTCCATAATCAGAACATCTCATTCCCGCCTCCAAGACTTCTCTCGTGCTGCACCAATTCTCTGGAACGCCCTACCCAAACACATCAGACTCATACCCAATACTCACAGTTTCAAGCGTGCCCTGAAGACTCATCTCTTCAGGCTCGCCTATAACATTCCCTAAACGGTTTCCCCCTTCTGTTGTTTCCCTTGCTCTATCTCTGACGGTTCCTGCACTTTATATGTTTACTTGCATCAGACATTGGCGTTGTTACTGGCTTATCCTGTATTTCTAACTATGAATAAAGGCTGGACCATGGACCATGGTGTCAACGAAAATTTATAGTCTGTAAGCTCCAACGAGCAGGTCTCGTTTATACTTTGTATTTTTGTTTTTATTTATGTTCTTATTTATTCCAATTTAACTGTGTATTATGTACCTCTGTACTGTATGCATAGAAAAAAAAGCGCTGCAGAATCTGTTGGCGCTATACAAATAAACTTTTATTATTATTATTATTATTATTATTATGGTTTAAAGTGGTCATCTTTAACTATTTAATGATTATACTATCTTTGCTGTATTCTGATTAGAGTTGAGCAAACAGTAGGTTCACGCAAATCGGAACACTGAACATTTGAATCCTACACTGCCTGGAGAAGATGGATGCTGATCTGCTTCTATGATTATTTTACTGGGTTCCGGGTAATAAAAATTTTGTGTTACAGTCCCTCTGTGAATGTCACTATGATTGCACAATAAAGAGATCTGGTTAAAAAAAAATCTTATAAAAACACTTTAAAATAGATTAGGTTATAAATCTACTAATAAATCAGTGCTCATATTTACATCTCTTGTTTAATAAAAAAAACAAATCTGCAAAAAAATTAAAACAGATCTGTTTACTTCCCTATTCATGTATCCACACTACTCATGCAGTCTTTTAACCTAGTTTTCTTTAGTGATGACTGAAATGTCCAATAGTGAGCGTCAGTATTCTTCACTTCCGTAATCTAAAGTCTCTTCCTTTATTGTCACGTGTCCACAAGTCACATGACTTGCTGTTACTAAAGGACCTGCAGTGCTGAGCTCTGAAGGCAGCTGCATGTGGGAGGGGGTAAGTGAAATAGGAAACCAAAGGCAGTGACTGTGGATTACAACTCACTTGTTTTATGTTTTACTTTTAACCTTATCAACCATTGTGTGCCTGTAAATCTATTTATGGGTACCTTGTGCTTTGGTAGGTTATATTGTTTCCATGTATTGTGTCAAAACTGCACGTAATGTTTTACTGAAATAGTTTGAACAGATGCACAAGATCAATAAGACCTATCTCCTATGTGTCCTTTTCCCCTTCCCGGCTGTAAAAAGACAGTTCAGCTTCTAGTTAGCACACAGCTTGAACACTGCTGCATTGCTTGTTGATGTTGATTTGTTTTCATGTATTTTAGTGTGAAAGAGGTCAGATCAGGGGCAGGTGGCTATATAGTGCATACTGCATCCCTGCTCTGAAAGGGTATGTTCACACTGAGGAATAGGCAAGTATTCAGCGAGGATTTGAAGAGGAAAGTTTTCTGCTTCAAATTCCTCACCTATTCAGCTCTGGCAGAATTTGAGCGGAATACAAGTGGTATTTAAGCAGAATTCAAGCAGAATTAAAGCCCCCATTGTTTTCTATAGGATTCCTCTAGTCTAGCCAAATCCGCTCATTGACATGTGTTAATTCAATTAAACATAATGGGACATTGCTCTGTTCATATTTTACGGGAGGAATTTCAACCTGAAAATAAGACAGGATTCTGCTTCAATTCTTGGCCTATTACTCAGTGTGCACATACCCTAACATGGAGCCTACAAAGCTATGAAAAAAAAATATATATATATATAAATAAATATAATCAAAAAGACCTAAATGACCTAAAAAATAGGTAGAATCAACAAAAAACAAGGCAGGGCTATAACATTATCCAGTCCTAAGAAGATACAACAAATATATTATAATGCCCATCAATTCAACACAGCGTAATAGCAATATTTTATGTGTATGTAGTATATGTATATGTGTAAGCAGGCGCCATGCCATTCCAGTATACAATTACTAACAATATATGGATAATAATATACATAGGAGTATCCAAAAAATGACAAGTTATAATTTCCAAAATCAAAGTCGGTAGTTTGAGTGACCTGGTCTCAATAATACCATGTTCAGAAGAAGCGGTAAGAGCGGTCATGAAGCTGAGCCTTCAGATCTTCGATGGCAAACAGGAGCTAGGACTGCCTTGACTATGATGTGGATTAGGCTGTACCAGATAATAGAGTATAATGCCTGTAAGTGTAACGATGACTAGGCAATAATTATGCTTTATACTCAGTATAACAATGCATTTTATAAAACTCATAAAAAGTAATAAACAGAAAATAAAACTTTTTTTCATAAATTATTTTAAAAAAATACTGAGGAAAAAAAACAAGTGTAAAAATAACTTTCAATTTTTGGTATCCCTGCATTCGTACTGACCCACAGAATAAAGATAATATTTTTTGGAAAGAAATACAAGAAAATCCCAGAGTTTTTGTTTATTGGTGTTTTTGCTTTTTCCCCGGAAAAAAAATTAACAAAAATAAATTAAAACTATATATCCAAAAATGATTTCTATAAACACTATTTACCCTTCTTTAAAGCTAAAATGGGTTCAGTTACTAAGAGGTTAAAATAGATACAATGCACCTGAGTTATGCAACAACAAGATTTACTCAAAATAAACAAAATCTACACAAAAAGTGACTTTTTTGGGGGACCCTTTTTTCAGATTAGGAGTTTAACAGAGGTTAAGGAGTCTTGCCTTACTACATCAGCTGTATAAAGTATCCTTGTTTGTAATTGGAGGCATTTCCTTTTAGACTGAATGAACCTTGTGAGTATGAGCGTGTACAGTAGGTGTACCTGTCATTATTCTGTTTATTTGGGTCAACCATAGCCATTGGCTTGGGAAAATATCTCTGTAAATTACATACTGTTGTATATTTAGGGCCAACCTTTCGCAATTCAAATTAAAACCTAATAACCCCTTAAGAACATGGCCTAGTTTGGCATTAAGGACACATAAATGTTAAAATTACATAATTTCATGAATCTTGGCACTTTATTTTTGTTCAATTGCCGTTTTTATTAAATGTTTCACTTGAATGTTTACACCATAGGGGAGATTTATCAAACTGGTGTAAAGTAGAATTGTCTTAGTTGCCCCCGGCAACCAATCAGATTCCATCTTTCATTTTTCAAAGAATCTGTGAAGAATGGAAAGTGGAATCTGATTGGTTGCTAGGGGCAACTAAGACAATTCTACTTTACACCATTTGTATAAATCTCCCCCCATGTCATCCTTTAATGGTTTAGGTCAGACATTCTCAACCTCTTGTCCCTTGTGAGCCATGTTTGACTTTTATTTATAGTCAGGAGCTACAACAGACTGAAAAAGATGGTCCAGAAAACTTATTTCATGGTGAATACAACAATTTACTGACTAAAAAACTGGTAAATCTGACAGATCCTGTGCATGAAAATACTGATACTTCAGTGTGTCAGCACCTTAAAATCAATGTTTTTCATTTAGTTTCTTGTAGGTGACTCAGGATGGCTGATCTAAGGTGTCTTGGGATAAAGAAATGGAGGTCTGGTGGTAAGCTACTGGGACTCTTTGTTTTGGTCAGTATAGTTGGCATTGCGACCTCCACTATTGAGAAGGAATCAGATGTGTGTGATGTGGCCCCTGCCCGTCGATTTGACTGCGCACCAGAGAAAGGCGTGACAAAGGAAGAATGTGAAGCTCGCGGTTGCTGTTATTCTCCAACAGGAAAAAATCCAAGGATTGGACAACCATGGTGTTTTTTCTCTTCAACATACCCAAACTATAAGTTGAGCAACAAAACCGAGACAGAACATGGATTTACTGCTACTCTTGTTCGATGCAAGGAGACGTTTATGCCAAATGATATTATGACATTGCAGCTTGTGGCTTCCTTTGAGACTGAGAGCCGCCTGCATTTTACTGTGAGTATTTTTTTTTTCTTTTTCAACAATAACAAGCCTTTACCAAAGCTGTCCCTTTTAATGGAGTACTCCAGGGGGAAAAAAATAAATCCAGTACTGGATCTTATGAAGGTGTTTTCCCTGAAATATGACATCCACATTTGCTAAATTACTATTTTTAGCTACCGTATTAGGGTGCGTGCAAACTGTGTAATGGGGACGGATAACCCGTCGTGCATTCCGCATGAACATGTTCATTCTTTGGATGGACGGAGTAATCCACCTGTGCATAGAATGCAGTCTATGACGTGGGTGGAGACGTGCACGCCCGCATCAGTATGGGAGCTGCAGAAACAGCTGAACACTGTTAGAATGGAGGGCCAATACACATGTGCACCCCCTGCTCCATGCTAGTAGTAGGAAAATGGTTTCATGTTTTTATTATGTGTTTAACTTTTTCTTCCAGATTAAGGACCCAGCTCAACAGCGGTATGAGGTTCCCATAAAGACTCCATGTGCAAAAGGAAAGGCAAACAATACTCAGTATGATGTTCAAATTACCCCTGACCCCTTCAGCCTTGTAGTGAAAAGAAAGAGCAATGGACAGGAAGTGTAAGTGGTTACTAAATGTTTGAAAATAATGTATCAGAATAGAAAATCAGCATGACATCATTAGTTATGGTTCCCAAAATGTTTTATACTTGGCCCGTACATTAAGAACGCTATTGGCCACTGCTGTGCCTTTTGGCCACCACCGCACCTCCTCCGGCTGTCAATAGATCCGTAGGAGGCGGGGTGGCAGCCTGAAGAAACATTGGTGGCGGCTAGAGAGCAGGATGGGAGCTGACAAGTGTCACAGACTTGCATCTGTGACACTGTCAGCCCAGAATACAGAATGTGAAAATGCTGGATCACACAACCGTTGTGAAGGTATGTATGCACTGCCTATGTGATCTGGAAACTTAGATTCATATCTGTGCTGTCAGTTTCCATGGCTGCACAAACGATACAAGGATCATTTCTGTAGCCCAGCAAAATTCTCTAGTTCTCACATACATAGTGATGCCAAATATATATATACGTTTTATAATGCCACTATGGCACCAATAGTAAAGGTCCTGTTTTAGCGTTAAACATTCATTCCATTCCATTCATTCTCTATGGAGCTGCTGGAGGGAGCAGAGTACAGCACTTGGCTCTTTCCAGCAGCTCCATAGAGAATGAATAAAGCTGCAGATCATTTGTTGTACCCTCGGCTGTATTCATAACAAAAGAGCCACAGGCTCGGAGAGGGAGATCACCGAGGGGTCTGGAGGTTGGACCCCCTACAATCTTACTTGTCCCCATCCTGTGGAATTAGTTTTATCTTGGAATACCCCTTTAAATATGTTGCTCACCCTTAGCTTTATATGCAGTCTCTCTTTGCAGGTGATGATCCCCAGGTACAGAAAATGTTTAGCAAAAGCAAATGGGGTGATTTTTGTTTTTGGCACAATGTACAATCTGCGTGACAGAAACATGTTAATGCCAGCGCAGCATTTGCCGATAGTGGGGATAAAACACATTTTTTTGTTATTATGGATATGTGAAATTGGAGCATGTTTAGGAAGGCCACATTCTATTTTACCTTTCTGATTTTTTTTCTTCATTTTACTTATTTTCTCTTTCTTTACAATGGGGGGCATAGGGTTACAGGGAACGTATTTTCTTTGTGTTTCCTGATGTCCTCTATACAAACCACTGATACAGATCACTGGTAAGAAAGATCTAATCTGGCATTAAGGACAAGACTCATATCCCGTTGACAGTGCTTAGTGACAGCCCTGCTGGTTGTTGTGTCCAAGCATGTGCAAAGCTATCGGTTACCTTGCTGCAGGCACAAGGACCAACTCTGCAGCCCGTTAATGATGTAGTCATTATCAGGTTTTTCATAACATTGTAAAAATAAATAACCTTTTTTTTATGCAACAGAATGTTTGCAATGTTATTTTTCGCATTTTTGTGAACGTTATGCAAAATAATTTTTGATGTAAACTTCTTAAGGGTGAGTCCTTGACAACACAATCTCTTCATGTACATAAAACAAAGGGGTTGTCTGGTGTTGGCAAACTGTTGCTATATGGCGGCGTCATATAGAAAATAAAGAGCCTATGCTTACCTCTCTACGCTCCCCCGGTGTCCTGATGCAGCATCTCCGGTGTTCCATGCTTACTGCAGTCACGCCTCTTCGAGAGGGGTGACAGCCTGCTTAGCCAATCACTGAGTGACAGGACAGCACTGTGGCTAGTGATTGACTGAGCAGACTGGCACTACTGAGGTGAGTTTGTTTCAGAAGTGGCGGGGCTGCAGTCACTGGGGATACCAGAGACGCCGCATCAGGACCGCAGCCATATAACAAAGGCTTGCCAATGCCGAACAACCCCTTTTAATGTCAATATTCTTAAAGCGCACTAGCCATCCATCAGCTAAGATACAATGGCATTCACCCAGATATTTAGAGGCCATAGTGTGATTTAACAGTAATGCCACTTCCTCAGCATCTGCTAACCCCACTTACCCTGCTACCACATAAACGCCCTATGCCCAGCCTGCGGCACCACTTCAGGCTTACATTCTTTGTTGTTGACTGGATTTAAGACAAAGTTTTTTTTTTTTTGTTTTTTTTTTAAGATTTGATTTTTTTTTTTTATTGTCAGTGCAATAAAGATCTATTTTGTCCTTTTTTTTATAGGTTGAATACAGGCTTGGCTCCACTTCTCTTTGCAGATCAATTTTTACAGATTTCCACATCTCTTCCCTCTCATTATCTATATGGTCTGGGGGAGCATCTCACTTCCATTAACCTAAACACTGATTGGTCCCGAATAACTTTCTGGAACAGAGATATTATGCCTATGGTAAGGGATTATATCCATTGTAATACTTTGTGTTTTATCATTCTCCTGATGCATTTTATAGTAATGTCACCAAATCCGCCATCAGTATAAGGTGTATGGGGGCCTCCCAAGTCTCCACCAACAGATTATGTTAGCAAAAATACGGGTCAGGCATGATGGATTTTCACTGCTCATTGTTCTCAAAGAGAGAAGCAGCCACCAGAGCTGTCTAGCGGTAGCTTAATACAGCCCAGGAGAGAGAGCTGTTGGCCACACTATCGTTCAGTCAACAGTTATTGAAGGTGTATAGGCACTTTAGAGAAATAAAGACATTGCTTGTTTCCATCCTTCAAGAACCTTTTAAACGGTTAACCGTTAACAATGATTTCAAGATTGAAGATGATGTTTGGAGACAAAATATTTTTTTCATAGGGTTTTTTTTTTATGAGATTTTTAAATTTTTTTCTTAACACAAAAAAGTGCATTTTTAACAAAACATTGCCCATCCACCACCTGAAAACCCCTGTACATGTAAACAATGTTTATGGAGGTAGCAAAAAAAATATTTGTTTATAAAAATAGCGAAGAAAGTTACATACGGAAACAATCCCCTCGCATGTTCATTCTCCTAATAAGAAATTTTGAGTCGTGTAAAGCACCTAGAGCAAGAATCTTTCAGCACTTAATCATGTATGAGGGTTGGTAAGCGAACAACAAGAGGATAGTGTCATTTACATTGCTGTAACACTACATCTTCCTCTTAAACTAGCATGTCTATTAATAGTTTCATTTTGATCCGACAATAGTAAAAAGGCCTCCACTGGGTTACGCCGAAGATCCCTAGACGGTATACCAGGTGCATCAAACAAAGGGGCCCAAATATTCTCAAATTTTTTAAAGGCCTTCCTTTTTTGATATACCCCTTTCTCTAAACAAACTACTATATTAATGCTAGCAATTAGTTCCAAAATAGAAGGTGCGTTCTCCTGAATCCAATACCTGGCAATTAACTTGCACTTTCATAGGGCTTTCGGTGTTCTAAATATAAACCTTACGGATGCTCACCTTTCCAGATCACCACCACCACCACCACCAGTGGCGGATTATAATATGGGCGGTTTGGGCGGCTGCCCAGGGCCCGAGGCCGCCACTGACTCTCTGATGTGCGGCTGCCAGGGGTGTCCCGTCCTATCCCCGGCAGCGCGCGCATCAGAGAGCTCCCCGTGCGCCTGTGGCTGTGACTTCCGGCGCACAGAGAGCTCTCTGATGCGCGCGCTGCCGGGGATAGGACGGGACACCCCCGGCAGCCGCACATCAGCCGGAGGCTGCAGAAGGAGAGAGGCTCGACGGGGGAACGGACGGCACGGGAGTTGTTTTTTTTTGTGTTATCTGCTGGCAAGAGGGGGACCATCTATAAGGGGGGGGGGGGGAGAGGGGGGACCATCTATAAGGGGGGGGAAGGGCGACCATCTATAAGGGGGGGAGAAGGGGGACCAGCTATAAGGGGGGGAGAGGGGGGACCAGCTATAAGGGGGGGAGAGGGGGGACCAGCTATAAGGGGGGGAGGGGGACCAGCTATAAGGGGGGAAAGAGGGGGGACCATCTATAAGGGGGGAAGAGGGGGGACCATCTATAAGGGGGGGGGAAGAGGGGGGACCATCTATAAGGGGGGAAGAGGGGGACCATCTCCTATAGGATTAGCACGCTCCTCGCCTGACCTCCTCTGTGCTGCTGTGACCTCCCCTATAAGATCAGCACCCTCCTCTCCTGACATCCTCTGTGCTGCTGGGACGCTGTGTCCTCCCCTATAAGATCAGCACCCTCCTTTCCTGACATCCTCTGTCCTGCTGGGACCCTGCGACCTCCCCTATAAGATTAGCACCCTCCTCTCCTGACATCCTCTGTGCTGCTGTGACCTCCCCTATAAGATCAGCACCCTCCTCTCCTGACATCCTCTGTGCTGCTGTGACTTCCCCTATAAGATCAGCCCCTCCTCTCCTGACATCCTCTGTGCAGCAAGGGACCAAACATTAAGGTTTATTGGGTCCAGCAAGTAGGGGAGGCAGGCAGTGTTTATTGGGGACAGCATTGGAGGGTGGGGGGGAGGGGGGGCAGTAGTGGATTATAATGTGGACGGATTGACTGGGGGGATGGGGGCCCAGGTGGGGTGGACAGCCCAGGGTACATTTAATCCCCCACTGACCACCACCACCAAATAAATAAAATTCTGTCCACAAAGTACTATTACAGTATAATTATTGCTTTTTAATAATTTTCTGGTGAGTATAAAATAAAAATACCCTATTGTTACAACTCCTGGTCCTGGCTGCTCACTGTCAGAGCATGACCGACACAATGCCAGTCACTGCCTGCACTAACCAGGCAGTGTGGGGCTTCGTAACAGTTGGACCACCAGGAAAGTAAGGTATGGCTTCCCCACTCCCCACCTGCCTAAGCGCCATTTTTAAACCGTTTTTACAGTTCTTCTAAATTAGACAAATTTGTCAGACTGTCTAATCTAAGTTTTTACTGTCTTATTGGATAGTGGTGGATTGACTGGACCATAGACTTCTTTATAATTTAGGATGACTTACAGCATGTCAGGTTTTTCTATGACAAACCACAAAATGATCACAGGCAAATATAATGTTTTGCAGAAAGAAGCAAATCTATATGGTACTCATCCATTCTACTTGGCTGTGGAAAAAGATGGTTCAGCTCATGGAGTGTTCTTGCTCAATAGCAATGCAATGGGTAAATATTTCACTTTAATGGAAATGTTTTAATTATGGTACTCCATGGTATGGTAGGGGTACTCCAGCAAGGAAAAAAAAATCTTTAAAATCAACTGGAGTAAGAAAATTTTTATAGATTTAGGTCTGAATAAAAATCTTAACAGTCTAAAACTGCTATATGTCCTGCAGAGGGGTGTATTTTTTCTAGTCTGACACAGTGCTCTCTGCTGCCACCTCTGTTTGTGACAAGAACTGTCCAGAGCAGAGGAGGTTTTCTTTGGGGATTTGCTACTCCTTTGGACAGTTCCTGTCACGGATAGAGGTGGCAGAAGGGAGAAATATGTCAGATTAGAAAGAATACAGAACTTCCTGCAGGACGTACAGCAGCTGATAAGTACTGGAAGACTTGAGATATTCTTTTCTTTATAATTCCCCTTTTAGGGTACAAACACACACTCCGTATACGCAGCAGATCTGCAGCAGATTTGATGGTGCAGATTTGATGCTGTGTTCAGTTATTTAGATCTAATCTGCTGCGTATCGCAGCAGAAAATATGCTGCGTATACAGTGTGTGTGTTTGTACCCTTAATGTAAATGGGGCGTTACCAATTAAAGGTTAAATTGTGATATAGTCCTAGGTTAGCCTACAGATTGTCCATGCTGCCATTCACTTCCATAATTGTTGGCAGCACATCACCTGTTTATATAGGGAGATGTGCTGCCATCTAACAACTACTTTAGGGCTGCACAATATACAATCAGCTGACAAATAAATATTTGCTTATCTCGCTCCTGTTCTCGGGGCCTTTTACACAGAGCACTTTACTCACAGGCAATGTCTTCTCTGATAGGCATCCTTTCATTTTCTTCTCTCTTTAGTCCAGATCACCATGAGGCCTGGTGTACACACAGGGGAGATGTATCAAGGATGCTCCCCTAGCGTACGCCACAGAGAAGTTGCAGATTCGTGCCCTCTCTGTGGCATATGCCAGCCATAACCCCTGCTCATCTGAAGGGCAGGGAGGAGGCGTGGCCTTCACCTGCGCCAAATTTATCTTGATTTAAGTTTGCATAAATCATGATACAAATCTATTCCGCAATTTTCCTCAAAGCTTCCGCCAGGCCCAGGGCCAGTCAGCTGGGGAAAAGGGGCTGGGCTTTATTTAAAAATGGTGGGTAAAACTGGTGGTAAGTCAATATTTTTCTCTTCCTACCACTTATATTTATGTTGGATTGAATTGGTCTAAGGCTAAAATGCATTTTTTGCTCTTTCCTAATGTTTTTTCCTAGATGTTCTTCTTCAGCCCGCCCCAGCTCTTACCTGGAGAACTATAGGAGGCATTTTGGACTTTTATGTATTTTTAGGCCCAGAGCCCAAGTCTGTGATCCGCCAATATCATGAAACAATTGGTAAGAATAACACCGCTACACAAGGAAACTTTAATCAGTTAATCATGAAAGCGATTAATTTCTAGGTTAGGCCATATTCACTCGGAGTAAGAAAACGGCCGATATTGACACGGCCATGTCAAACAACAACCGCTTACATGTGTCACCCGGCCGATACTGCAGTATTGAATGGATGAACATCACTTTATTTTAATTGGAATGCGGGGACATTCAGGTGTGCCCGCGCTCCAGTTTTCCATAGCCCACAATATAAAGTATGGCCATGAGTCGTACTTTACACTGTGAGCACAGGCTATCTTGTACGGCTGCTGTTCACTGAATAGTGGGTGCACAAAATAGACCTGTCAGTTATTTTGTGCGGCCGCAGAGGACACCGGCCGTAGTGTACGCAGCATGTTCAGTGCAGCCGGCGTTGTTGCAACCTGTAATAAAGGTCGTTGTCTATTGTAAAATTGTGGTGTGTGAACATGGCCTATTTACTGTGTACAGTAAATAGAAATTTACACAAAACACAGTCATAGCTATATACCCTCTCATTGTCCTGGAGGCATTTTCTTTTGGTTTTGTTCTTCATCTGACTCTGACAACCATGAGGACTACTTCCAACTGCGACTCTTTTCTGTGGAGAATGGGTGCCCAATTAGTGTACCATGCAGTAATAATTTATTTACTGTGTTCCCTGACTCACTTACTTATAATGTCCCTACAGTGATTTTTTTTTTTTTTTTTTTACAAATAATACCCTAGCTTGTTAATAGCCCCCTGTACACTCGTAATGCCCCAACTGTACCATTATATAATAATGCCTCTATACAGTAATAGTGCCTCATATAGTAATAATGCCCCCCACTGTGTCCCCATACAGTAACCGTTCCCCCTGTGAAACAATATAGTAGTAATGTCTCCCTGTACTAACGCTGCCCCACTGTAACCAAACAGGAAAAAAATAAAATCATATTCTTGCCTAGTCCGAAGTTTCACGATGAATGGTGTTTCCACCTTTTCTCCATGTTATTTTACCAGCCACATCGGGGATCGCATTTTGTGGATGTCTCCAGCCTATGAGTGAATGGTGGAGCAGATGACTGACTTCACGTTTACAATCTTGGGGCAGAGTTAGAATATGGTCTTTTTTTCTCTTTTATTCCTTAGTTGCTATGGGCTAACAAAAAAAAAAATAACGTTTTGCTAATTGTTCAGATTCAGTTTGTGCTTTGGTTTGCAAGCCCTAAATGCTTCAAGTGACTAATACTGTACACGGTATTCGTTCTTTTTAACAATATTTTGGATGATGATTAACCACGACTTTTTTGTCTGTTCAGGGCTTCCCTTTATGCCTCCGTTTTGGAGCCTAGGATTCCACATATGCCGTTGGGGATATTCAACTTCAGACATGACCGAAGAGGTTGTGAGAAATATGAGCAAAGCCAATATGCCTTTGGTAAGATCACTTATAATTCCCACATCCCTTTTTATTTTTCATGTAGTTACTTAGACTTTATTTTACCAAAATTTCTTGTTTCAGGAATTGAACTGAGAAATCTGAAACACTAGTGGCGCAAACAATCTATAAAAGTTTGTCCCATTTTATATGAGGGGCCATAATGGATGGGTACTGCTCCTCTGCTGGACATTGTCATGGATCCAACTCCTTTATACCGATTTATCTTTATCTTTAAATTGCCTCCTTCTAATAGGGACAGCAAAAATAAAGAGAGGTTAAAAGCCCACCCCTTCAGCAAACATCCAGAGACGTGGCGGGATGTTTGCGAGTGGTTACAGATTTGCTTAACTCCTTAACTTTTTTTTTTTCCCCTTGTTACCTTCGAAAAGCCAAAACTTATTTTTCTATGTACAGAATCCCATGAGGGCTTATTTTTTGCGGGACCAAATGCACTATGTAACTGCACCAATGACACATGGCAGTGCTAATTAAATGCTGCTGTCAGTTTTGACAGCAGCATCTAAAGGGTTAAATAGATGGCACAGGATCAATGCCTGTTAGGGGCAACCCTCAGAGGCTGATAGCAGCGGAAAGTCACCATGTATGAGTCCAGAGCCCACTCTATACACCTTTGACAGCAGGATCTTGTATAGCGAATTTACAGTATTAGCAAAGCAAAGCCCTTCGCTAGGTTCGGCTGTGGGCAAGGTAGCTGGCTGACAAGCTGCCAGGCAAGCTTAGGAAGCGCTTTGCTTTGCCAATACTGTAAATTCGGTCATCCCTAATCATGTACGTAATAATTAATTAAGAGCTTAATACATTTATACCCTAAAATTTTAGTTTTTTGTTTTGCCATATTCTGAGAGGTGTACTTTGCAGGTGCTACCATGCAGAGACTGCCACACAGTGCTAGTGACAGGCAGTTTTAAGCAAGACAGAAGCAAAGTGCTTACTATTCAACTTCAAAAGTAAATCTGGGCCACCGTCAAGTTTGTCGCTGTTGCTAAAGTTAAAAGTCCTACATGTTCACAAGTGAATGGGATTGCGTTGCGACTCACAGCCGGCCATGACCTTCCTTGTGAGTTGCAGCGAGACCCCATTCACTTGTATGAGTGATGGCATTGCTTGACAGGGGTCGCTGTGTGG
The DNA here is from genome assembly GCF_027789765.1 of Dendropsophus ebraccatus. Taxonomy (NCBI): domain Eukaryota; kingdom Metazoa; phylum Chordata; class Amphibia; order Anura; family Hylidae; genus Dendropsophus; species Dendropsophus ebraccatus. Next base: position 36,993,235 of record NC_091467.1, on the reverse strand, counting down.
CTCTAGTTCACACTATGCCAACCCCATTGTACATGTTACTATTGTCATCCATAAACTTGATTGTATATTTGTGAAATGTTAAATGAATACTTCTTCTTTTTTTTTTTTTTTTTTTTAAACCTGTTTTTTTTTAGGAGAATTTCTCTTAAAAGGATTTGTCCAGATGTTTTTGCATTAAGAATATTATTATACTAGAAAATGTATAAAGTGTCAAGTGTGTATAGGGGGTCCTGTATACCTGTAGTATAGAGTTGGTGGAGGTGCTGTATACCTGTAGTATAGAGTTGGTGGTCTTGTATACCTGAAGTATATAGTTTGGGGGTCCTGTATACCTGTAGTGTATAGTTTGAGGGTCCTGTATACCTGTAGTATATAGTTGGTGGAGTTCCTGTATACCTGTAGTGTATAGTTTTGGGGTCCTGAATACCTGTAGTATATAGTTTGAGGTTCTGTATACCTGTAGTATAGAGTTGGTGGAGGTGCTGTGGCAGTGTTATCCAGTCACAGTATGGTGGTATTGGTCAGGTCTGGTATGGCAGTGTTATCCAGTCACAGTATGGCGGTATTGGTAAGGTCTGGTATAGCGGTGTTATCCAGTCACAGTATGGTGGTATTGGTCAGGTCTGGTGGTATTGGTCAGGTCTGGTATGGCAGATTCATCCAGTCACAGTATGGCGGTATTGGTCAGGTCTGGTATGGCGGTGTTATCCAGTCACAGTGTGGCGGTATTGGTCAGGTCTGGTATGGCGGTGTTATCCAGTCACAGCATGGCGGTATTGGTCAGGTCTGGTGTGGTGGTGTTATCCAGTCACAGCATGGCGGTATTGGTCAGGTCTGGTATGGCGGTTTTATCAAGTCACAGTATGGCGGTATTGGTCAGGTCTGGTATAGCAGTGTTATCCAGTCACAGTGTGGTGGTATTGGTCAGGTCTGGTGTGGCAGTGTTACCCAGTCACAGCATGGCGGTATTGGTCAGGTCTGGTATGGCAGTGTTATCCAGTCACAGTATGGTGGTATTGGTCAGGTCTGGTGTGGCGGTGTTATCCAGTCACAGTTTGGCGGTATTGGTCAGGCGTGTTATGACAGTGTTATCCAGCACAGTATGGCGGTATTGGTCAGGTCTGGTGTGGCAGTGTTATCCAGTCACAGTATGGTGGAATTGGTCAGGTCTGGTATGGTGTTGTTATCCAGTCACAGTATGGTGGTATTGGTCAGGTGTGTTATGACAGTGTTATCCAGTCACAGTATGGTGGTATTGGTCAGGTCTGGTGTGGCAGTGTTATCCAGTCACAGTATGGCGGTATTGGTCAGGTCTGGTATGGCGGTGTTATCCAGTCACAGTATGGCGGTATTGGTCAGGTGTGGTGGTGTTAAATGTGATGTCTGGAGCTATTACCTACCAATCCTGATGCTAATTGGTGAGTGAGGATGGGGTGTCCTCAGGTTTAGCACTTAGGGCAGCAGCAGCTGGTAATACTGCCCTGTATACATGTACTGTATAGTAGGAGTAGGGGGTCCTGTATACCTGTAATGTCCTGTATAGATGGAGTAGGGGGTCCTGTATACATGTACTGTATAGATGGAGTAGGGGGCCCTGTATACATGTACTGTATAGATGGATTAGGGGGCCCTGTATACATGTACTGTATAGATGGAGTAGGGGGTCTACCACTTATTTCTGTGGATCTATTGTGAGTCAGCTTCCCTAGCAACCACAACTCCCTGTGAAAATGAAAGTAGTAATCCTATTGGTTGCTAAGGCTCTCAACTGCCGTTTTCTCTGGGCAGCTGCAGCTAATTATGTGTGTGCAGTGAGGAGATTTTAGGGTCAAATTTGGGGTCAAAAGGTTCAGGCGTTTGGAAGTCTATATGGGACAGACGGACAGAAGAACAGACAGACAGACAGACAGACAGACTTTGATTTTTATGATATAGACTAGAAAATGTACCCGGCGCTGCCCGGGTATAAAGTGTCAGTGTCCTGTATACCTGCAGGGTCGTATTTACCATTAGGCACCCATGGTCTGGTGCCTAGGGTAGCACCTTGCAGAGGGGCAATACCCTCCCGTTAAGACTTGCTAGAAAATCGGGTGTCTTTTCGAGGGGGGTATGGCGGTATTGGTCTGGTATAGCGGTGTTATCCAGTCACAGTATGGCGGTATTGGTCAGGTCTGGTATGGCAGTGTTATCCAGCACAGTATGGCGGTATTGGTCAGGTCTGGTGTGGCAGTGTTACCCAGTGACAGTTTGGCGGTATTGGTCAGGTCTGGTATAGCGGTGTTATCCAGTCACAGTGTGGTGGTATTGGTCAGGTCTGGTATGACAGTGTTATCCAGCACAGTATGGAGGTATTGGTCAGGTCTGGTGTGGCAGTGTTACCCAGTAACAGTATGGCGGTATTGGTCAGGTCTGGTGTGGCGGTGTTACCCAGTGACAGTTTGGCGGTATTGGTCAGGTCTGGTATTGCGGTATTATCCAGTCACAGTGTGGTGGTATTGGTCAGGTCTGGTATGGCAGTGTTATCCAGTCACAGTATGGCGGTATTGGTCAGGTCTGGTATGACAGTGTTATCCAGCACAGTATGGCGGTATTGGTCAGGTCTGGTGTGGCAGTGTTACCCAGTCACAGTATGGCAGTATTGGTCAGGTCTGGTATGGCAGTGTTATCCAGTCACAGTATGGCGGTATTGGTCAGGTCTGGTATGGCAGTGTTATCCAGTCACAGTGTGGCGGTATTGGTCAGGTCTGGTATGGCAGTGTTATCCAGTCACAGTATGGCGGTATTGGTCAGGCCTGGTATGGAGGTGTTACCCAGTCACAGTGTGGCGGTATTGGTCAGGCATGTTATGACAGTGTTATCCAGCACAGTATGGCGGTATTGGTCAGGTCTGGTGTGGCAGTGTAACCCAGTCACAGTATGGCGGTATTGGTCAGGTCTGGTATGGAGGTGTTACCCAGTCACAGTGTGGCGGTATTGGTCAGGCGTGTTATGACAGTGTTATCCAGCACAGTATGGCGGTATTGGTCAGGTCTGGTGTGGCAGTGTTACCCAGTCACAGTTTGGTATACCTGTCCTGTAGTGCCCTGTATATACATGTACTGTATAGATGGAGTAGGGGTCCTGTATATACATGTACTGTATAGATGGAGTAGGGGGTCCTGTATATACATGTACTGTATAGATGGAGTAGGGGTCCTGTATACATGTACTGTATAGATGGAGTAGGGGTCCTGTATATACATGTACTGTATAGATGGAGTAGGGGGTCCTGTATACATGTACTGTATAGATGGAGTAGGGGGTCCTGTATACATGTACTGTATAGATGGAGTAGGGGTCCTGTATATACATGTACTGTATAGATGGAGTAGGGGGTCCTGTATATACATGTACTGTATAGATGGAGTAGGGGTCCTGTATACATGTACTGTATAGATGGAGTAGGGGGTCCTGTATATACATGTACTGTATAGATGGAGTAGGGGGCCCTGTATATACATGTACTGTATAGATGGAGTAGGGGGCCCTGTATATACATGTACTGTATAGATGGAGTAGGGGGCCCTGTATATACATGTACTGTATAGATGGAGTAGGGGGCCCTGTATATACATGTACTGTATAGATGGAGTAGGGGGCCCTGTATACATGTACTGTATAGATGGAGTAGGGGGCCCTGTATACATGTACTGTATAGATGGAGTAGGGGGTCCTGTATACATGTACTATATAGATGGAGTAGGGGGCCCTGTATACATGTACTGTATAGATGGAGTAGGGGGCCCTGTATACCTGTATAGATGGAGTAGGGGGTCCTGTATATACATGCATGTATAGATGGAGTAGGGGGCCCTGTATACATGTACTGTATAGATGGAGTAGGGGGTCTACCAGTTATTACTGTGGATGTTGTGAGGCAGCTTCCCTAGCAACCACAACTCCCTGTGAAAATGAAAGCAGTAATCCTATTGGTTGCTAAGGCTCCAACTGCCGTGTCTGCTGCAGCTAATTATATAACCTGTGTTTGCAGTGAGGAGATTTTCCAATTCATCTCTATGGGGCGCCGCTCTTTCCCCTCCCCTCCTGTACATCTGGCGGGGACGGGACCTTCGCAATAACCTTCCCGGGCACCCAATGTATCTGTGTGCCAAATTCGGGGTCAAACGGTTCAGGCGTTTGAAAGCTTATTTGGGACAGACAGACAGACAGACTTTGATTTTTATGATATAGATTTTAGCAAGAAAGAAAAACTGGAGTAGATGTACTGATTCGGCAGCGATATTGTGAAATGACAGTATTTTAAAAATGTCTTTTGTTTTAATGTAGGCTTGCATATGTGTTCAGAGCTGATGTTTGCATAATTCTACAATGTTTTCCAGGATGTGCAGTGGAATGACATTGACTACATGGATAAATATCGAGACTTTACATATGACAAAAAGCGCTTTAGTAACTACCCTAACATGGTCACAGGATTCCATGCGCAAGGGGTGAAATATGTCATGATTGTGGTAAGGAAGTGTCATGTATTCCAGTGCTGAGACTTTATCTGAAAGGCTTTTCACGTATTGAAATCTAATATGGTGTAACTTACTTTTTTCAGGATCCAGCCATAAGCAGTACAGCTCCTCGTGATAAATACCCTCCTTACGATGATGGACTAAAGAAGGGTGTTTTTATAAAAAATGCGACCGGTCAGCCTCTTGTTGGCAAGGTATATTGTTTTCAGGGATTTTACACTGCTACTTTTTATGTTTTAATGCAGAAGAAAACCCTACATAGTAATATAGTGCAATATAGCAACAACAGTATTAGTGTTTTAATCAGTCACATTGTCTATTCTGCTGACCCCTTCTGACTAATGTGTAACATTCAATATTTTATAACCAGTTGCGACTAAATATTGTATTCTATGACTTAAAATTTATTATGATTGTAACTATTGACCTTTTTAGCAGAAAAGTTGTTCACAGAACTGGCTCATACAGAACTGACTTGTTTCTCCTCTTCCATAGTATCTATCAATACATATTTTTTTTTATCATTTCTGACAGGTATGGCCAGGTCTTACAGTGTTTCCTGACTTTACAAACCCTGAAACGTTTCATTGGTGGTATGATATGGTGAAAGACTTCCATGACCAGGTTCATTTTGATGGCTTGTGGATTGTAAGTATTAAACCTGTATATAACTGTCGCTTTACAGTGGGGAAACAACTTACTTTTTCCCCCCCCCCCCCCTGCTTTCCCTGTGTTTTTCTCATTACAAATCTAATCCAGTGATCACGTGATTTAGGAATTTCTCTTGAATGTTTAAAAACTAAAAAACTAAAATTGCAACACACCCTTACATGAGTTTTGACTTTTGAGGCAGAATAGAATGTCCTTGAGAATAAGTGCCCAGTAGTTTTCCTCTTGCTGCTGCCTATAGTAAATGGATTGTCTACAGTGAATGTGTTTCCTTTTACAGATTAGAGCCAGTACTGGAGCATTACAGAGAGGGGAAGGCTAAACTGTGAGCTTCAGCTTTTGTGTTTTATCTATACATTATGGTCACTTTTGTACCTCTGTCTGTGATATACACTGATGGAAAGTGAATAGTACAGAACAGAACGTGTCTGCTTAGACACTTTTTTTATTAGGCATAGAGGTCATAATTAAAAATGAGTAAATCTTTGAAAAATTTTATTCACATTTTTATTTTCCTGCAAAATTTGCAAACGTCATCAGGTACATTGCTTTAAAATTTTGACATCAATGGATTGGTGCCGCTGCGGGCCTGGTTTTTGTGCAAGGCAGAGATCTATTCACAGTCACTGGCCCGGCCTGTGACTGTGGGACCATCCATCCCCAATTTGACGAAACCCCCTCCCCTTTAAGTTATCATTTTTTACATGTAATTTCTACATATGCTGCGCGGGGGGCCCTTCAGGTATGGACCGGGTCAAGACCACATTTTTTTCAGAGAAATTGAAGCCTGACTGATCTACTTAATTGAGGGAAATAGCACTATATGTGCATTTCCAATAATTGGTGTACAGTAGGAATTTGTCTAACTTTACTTATATAATAACAAATTAAAAAATACATTTTGGCCAGCGTTGTCTATTAAATTCATGCAATAAAAAACAGCAATCGCTGAGCTCAGGGAGGCCACCCTGGTATTTCCCTATTTATGTTCCAATACTCGCAACCGAGTGGGACGTAAGGGGCTACGTATCAGGGTGATTTGGTGATCTCCCCACTGGGAGACACCCCTTGGCAATAGGCTTCCCTCCCCTGGAGCGATATCTGGCTATTCCCGTGTTTTGAGACTCGTAACTGAGACTCCACGGACCCTTCTTTTTGCAAATTCATGCGATACCCATAAAATAACAATTCTGAAAAAAACTTCTCTTAAAGCTCTGTGATGTGCTATTCCTGTTGTTCTTACAAGGAATATGTGACTGAATAACCATTTGTGTGTTAACAGATGGGGGCATCCCCAAACACTGTCTGATACCATCCAATCAGAGCTGACGGTGCCTGACAGTGTAGGGACAAGCCCCCATCTAGTAACACACAGTTGGTTATTAATTTGTAAATTCCTAGTAAGAATAACAGAGGAATGACACATCACATAGCTATAGGAAAAGATATTCCAGAAATATTTCATGGGTATTGCACATACAGTGGTACCTTGGTTTAAGAGTAACTTGGATTAAGAGCGTTGTGACTTGCGTTGTGACAAAATTGTGACTTGGTTTAAAGAGCATTGCTTTGGTTTAAGAGCTCCCTGTACTGGGTGGGAGGGGAGTGGCGGAGCGGCATGGTGTGCATAGCTTGGTCTACAGCCCTGTACTCTGACCCAGGAAGTCTCCATCACCTTCCAAATCATAACATATCCACTTCAGGCTGCGGCTTGCATCAGGGGACAGGACTGTGGAGGTAATCTCCTCAAAGCTGTAACCCCTCATCTACCCTGCTCATTCCTTCATGCTCCCTGCAGTCTCTGTCAGTCCTTGTGTTTCCCATCCTCTCCATTATGGGCATCTGCAGTTCCATCCTGTATCTACAAACTGCTGCTGTTTTTTTCAGGTTCATGCACAATGTACTATACAATCAACTATACTCCACATGCTGATTGCTATACTGTACAGTAACGTATAATATCACATATTCTGCTGTTTTTACATCTTTGTTTCATTTGTTTTACATGTTGTTCAGAATAAAAAAAATATTATTTTTAGGGTGGGAAACCAATTGTCTGCATTTCAGTGATATCTTAAGGGAAGTTTGGCTTTGGTTTTAGAATAGATTTGGATTACAAGCACAGTCCTGGAACAAATTATGCTCGTAATCCAAGGCACCACTGTATGTGATTAAAATAGTCTAGGAATGGTGACAAACGAAAGCTTGTCCTGTCCCGGTTGAGTTCACCCAGTGTGGACATATCCTAATGGACAGCTGGATTAATTATATATAATATATTTATAAGTTGAACCTTTTTTTGCACCCCTTGTTTAGTGCCAGAGGCTTTAAGAGTAGTTGAATAGTTTCTTGACTCATTCTTTGTTACAGGATATGAACGAGCCTTCCAACTTTATTCCTGGTTCAGTAGATAACTGCCCAGACAACAAACTAGAAAACCCCCCATATGTCCCAGGTAAGTTTTATTACTCCTGAACAGATGGCAGGACATTTTATTTCTAATTACAGCACCTAATATTGTAGAAAGTCAATGATGCAAGCAGAGATTTACTTTTAGAAGAACAGTCTAGGCCAGATTCTAGGGAACACAAAAGGTGCAATTGCTTAGAAGCCTCCAACTCAAAGATCCCTCTGGTGTTCCCATATTGGTTTCTTTGTATATATCACTAAGGGTTGTAACATCGATGCTTTACTAACAGCAATAGCGCGCACACACACACGAACACACAGCTGCAGCCATAGCACACTGAAGAAAAACACACAATCTTCTCCCAGAGAGAAAACACCACACTGAGGACAGAGGTTACTGCTACACTACGTGTCTTCTCCTCCTCCTCCTCTATATTACACAGGATATCTTCATATTACACTGCTGCTCATATACAGTCATCCAGGAAGAGAACAGCACAGATCTCCCCCCACACAATGGACTCTTCCAGCTTAGAAACTGCCAAATAGTGACCGATAACTAGTAAATAGTGAATGTTGCTCATAAAATATTTTTATGAGAAAAACTCATAAAATTCATATCAGAACTCCATTCTAAATTTTTTAAAGCTGGAGTTGGTACATTTTTTCCCAACTCCGACTCCAGCGAAAACTAACTCCGCGAAACTGACTCCACCACTCTCACTCCACAGCCCTGGTTTATAGTTTGTGATTTACTACTATTTTACAGGGGTAGTGGGAGGTACGTTAAGGCATGCTACAATCTGTGCGTCAAGTCAGCAACATATTTCTTCACATTATAACCTTCACAATCTATATGGACTGTCTGAGGCAATAGCATCCCACAAGTAAGTGAGAAAAGAAGATTCTAGCACAGTATATTATCTTACAGTTAACCACATGACTAATACTTATACCTCTTGATAGTGCCATGGTAAAGATACGGGGAAAACGTCCATTTGTTATATCAAGATCCACGTTTTCCAGTCATGGTCACTATGCAGGTCATTGGACAGGTGATGTGGATAGTACCTGGGAACAGCTCTACTACTCTGTACCAGGTAGGACAGATCAAAAACCATTTTACCGTGATTATGAAAGCACACATCTTTTCTGTTTTTTAATATAGCTTCTTATACTTTTTCAGCTATATTACTGTTCAACATGTATGGTGTCCCCTTGGTTGGGGCAGACATTTGTGGTTTTGGTAAAAATACGACTGAAGAGTTATGTGTACGGTGGAGTCAGCTTGGTGCTTTTTACCCGTTTATGAGAAATCACAACGATCATGATTCTCGGGTAAGAAACATTGATGGTTAAATCCAATACTACTTTATTTTTGTTTCACTGAAAGTTCAAAATAAGTCAAATATTATACAAACCTTATTAAAATAAATTTTCTCTCTCTACAGCCACAAGAACCATATGTTTTTTGCAAGGAATCTCAAAACGCCATCAGGAATGCATTAAATGTGCGATATTCACTTCTTCCATATCTTTATACATTGTTTCATAAGGCTCACGTTCTAGGAGAGACTGTTGCCCGTGCCCTTTTCCTTGAGTAAGTATTTTTGATAGTATTGTGCTCATCTCCTTTACTTTGCATGCTGATTCTTTCCAGATTATGGTGTTGAGGAATATTATAATGTTCTTGTACTGTGGTGTGAAAATAAGTAAAAAGCTCAGAAAACCCCTTTTAATTTGAAGACCTGACTGTCCCCTTCCTGTCTAATAAATCTTACCCCTTGATGGGTGTCATTCTCACATAATAATCTTACTTTTCTCTGGTCAGTGGCTGATTTAAGTGTGTATGTAATAAATATATGAATATATAAATAGTTGAACGAGGTGGCACTCTGGTATACAGTGAAAAACTATGGTTTTATTCACCCATCAATGTGCAAAGTTTCGATCTCTCATTGAGATCTTTTTCAAGCAACCAATGAGAGATCGAAACGTTGCACATTGATGGGTGAATAAAACCATAGTTTTTCACTGTATACCAGAGTGCCACCTCGTTCAACTATTTAAATATTCATATATTTATTACATAGTTTTTCACTGTATACCGGAGTGCCGCCTCATTTAACTACTTATGGATTTGGAAGACACTGGTCTAGCTACCTGAGTTTTTGCACCTACTAGAGATGAGCGAACCTCGAGCATGCTCGAGTCGATCCGAACCCGAACGTTCGGTATTTGATTAGCTGGGGCTGCTGAACTTGGATAAAGCTCTAAGGTTGTCTGGAAAACATGGATACAGCCAGTGACTATATACATGTTTTCCACATAGCCTTAGAGCGTTATCCAAGTTCAGCAGCCCCAGCTAATCAAATACCGAACATTCGGGTTCGGATCGACTCGAACCCGGTTCGCTCATCTCTAGCACCTACCTAAGCCTTGAGCCAACACAGTGCCGTTCAGCAACCTTCAATTTGAGATATCTATCTATCTGTGTATTAGTGTGTGTCTTAATATATACTTCACACAGTGTGTCTGGCTCTAATTTTGTCTTTAAGGTTCCCTACTGACCAAAACACTTGGACAATTGACCGCCAGTTCCTATGGGGAGATGCACTGCTGATCACCCCAGTCCTAGAGCAGGGAAAGACTGAAGTAAACGGATACTTTCCTGCGGGTAAATGGTATGCACTTCAGACGGTGAGTGCCTCTTATATTTTTCTTACTGTAGTTTAATTACTATGTTTTTTTTTTCTTCAATGGTTATTAAGAGGCCTTTATTCTATCCCCAACATAAAAAGACAGCAGGCTGGAATAAGACATAGGTCCCTTGTGCTAAGATTGTGGAGCTCAGCTGTGCGCATGAGAAATCGCTGTTCCTTGTAGTTTAGCCCTTTAGCAGAGGTCAAAATGATTTACTGGCAACTTGATTGAAGGGCACTGTGGGGTTACTATGACAGCCAGGGGCCTAATGACATTCCCCAGGCCTGTCATAGGTGTCTGCCTCCCCAGCCTTGCCTCCAGCATGGGCAATTACATTGCCTTACTTCAAAATTAGAAATGAAATCAGCACTCCTGTAGCTAAATAGCACACATGAACACTCACATCTATTGAAATCCGCTGTTTTTAGTTTTACAGACACATGCTCTGTGCTTTTTGCTAATAATATTAAAGAAAAAACTAAAACTTTGCATAGACATAAGTATTTAGAGCCTTTGCTTCATTTGGTGCCATGTGGGGTAAATTCAGGTGATTGGACATGATTTGGATAAATGTCTTGCAGCAGACAACGTAATGGTGCGTTTACACAGGCAGATTTATCTGACAGATTTTGGAAGCAAAAACCAGGAATGGATTTGAAAAGAGGAGAAATCTCAGTCTTTCCTTTATGACCCGTTTCCTGTTTATGGTCTGTGCCTGGCTTTGGCTTCAAAAATCTGTCAGATAAATCTGCCTGTGTAAACGCACCATAAGTCAGAGCAAAAACCAAGCCATGAGGTGGAAAAAACGGCCTGTAGAGCTCAGAGATAGAATTGTGGGGAGGCACAGATCTGGAGAAGGGTACAAAGATCCTCAGTAAGAGAGGTTACCAGGCACCCAATGGTCACTCTGGTAGAGCTCCAAATATCCTAAGTGAAGATGGGAGAAACCTTAAGAAGGTCAATCATCACTACAGCTGCCACCAATCTGGGCTGTATGGCTGAGTGGCCTCAAAGAAGCCTCTTCTTAGTAAAAGACACATACAAACTATCGTCAAGAGTTTGAAAAAGAGCACCTAAAGGGCTATAACTATCAGTAATAGCTCACAATACAACAAGCTCTGTACACATAGGAAGATCTGTCCCTGGGCACTTAATGGTATATGAACAAAGACATTAGGTATGGGCTCCCTGGCCTCACCTCTGTATAGACCTGTCAGTGTCAGAAAGTTTGGGCTATCAAAACAGCTTTCACTTTTTTTTTTTTTTTCCAAATACAACTTTTTATTAGAAATTTTCCATTTTTAAGAAAGATAGGAAGACAGAAAATGTACATGCATGTAACGATAAACCATCGACTGACTCGGCAGCCACGACCCGAAGGGCCATGGCAATAGAATAATAGCTCACTGACATGGCCTGTGTATAAACAAGTAACCAAAACGATGGCAGGAAACATGGACTCGAGCATAGAAGCAGAGGCCAAAGTCAGATGACCAACCAATGAGCCAACAAAAATGTACAAGAATATCACTGAGCAAACAACTAGAGAAGAACCAATATAGAGTATAGGGAGGGGGTGGGGGGGGGGGAAGTAAGAAAATAAATAGAGACAGATAAGAGGGGGGAGGGGAACAGAACATGTGATCCATACCGGAGCAGCCGACGAAGAACAGGCCTCTAGCATCCTGGGTGCCCCGGACTGACCGTACCAATGACAGAATATACCAGGGCGGCAACAGATGAAGGGAAAAGAAATCAGCACTAGGGGCCCTATTACACCGGACGATTATCGTTCGGTTGAAATGATTAACAACCAAACGAGAAATCGCTGATTGCTTTATAAGACCTGGACCTATTTTCATCGTTACTCATTCGCAAAATGTTCACAAATCGTTCGCATTGAATAAGACGTCGTTCGGTTGTTTGCAGTAGATACGAACGCAATAGCGAAGAAAAAACTATCGCAAATACGATCATAAGTAACAATTATCGTTCCATGGAAATGAGTGAACGTTTTCATGTCTTTGGCAATAGCGGTCGTTTGAGATCGTTAATCGTCAACGATTATGCAAACTATAATCGGCCGGTGGAATAGGGCCCTAAGGGTGACCTAGCGAGACTGACCTATATCTAGGAGAAGCAAGGAAATCCAGCCACGCAAACCAGGTGGATGTGTAAGCAGAGACCTCTTTTGGAGACATGTCAAGGAGGTCCTCCATGTGCTGGATGTGTGTGACCTCCTTAAACCATTCGTCCAGGGACGGGTCATCCGGAGATCTCCAGTGCCGGGGGATTACAGTTTTGGCTGCTTGCAACAAGTGACGTGCAAGGGACTTTTTATACTTCAGCTGGGCCAAAGGGAACATGAATAATAGCATAGACTCAGGAGTGTTCGGGATGAGAATACCAGTTATTTCAGAGATAATGTGTAAAACCGTTTTCCAGTAAGGCTGGAGATGAGGACAGCCCCACCAAATATGAGACATGGTAACCTGTGCGCTACCGTATCTCCAACATTCATCTGAAACTGAGGGGAACCATTTATGAAGGACCACAAGGACCTTATACCATCTAGATGTAATTTTGTAGCAGGTCTCCTGGGCTTTTGTGGTGATAGTCGCTTTGTGGGTAAGGAAAAAACATCTAGCCCATTGTTCCTCAGTGAAATGTTTACCAAGTTCAACTTCCCACTTAGCACAAAATGGGGGCAGGTCTCTGGGTCTATCAGATATCAACAGCCCATATATAACAGAGATCGAATGTGCTGGGGGGGAAGTGGACATACATAGCCGTTCAAAATCCGTGAGGGAACGGGATAGATGTCTGCCGCTCAACACAACAGAGTGAAAGTGTTTAAGTAAGTAGGTGAACGGCGCCCGCGTGACAGGGGTCTCAGCTGGAAGAATGGAAGCAAGGGGTTTAAGGGAGCCTTTAGCGAGGACACGAGTGAATCGTAAAGGACCAGATTTTGAAAATCCCAAAAAGCCCCAGGAGGGAACTCTGGGTGATCAGTTATCATCAAGAGAGGGCCTGACTGGTCAATTAGGGAGGCAGTCGCTCGTCCAGTATGAAGACTGGCCAAGTTGTGGCGCGTGGAGAAAGACATGACAAGAGTGTCAGAGAAAACGGCTTTCACTTTGAATATTTACAAGAAGTTTCTTTTTGATTTTCAGGGTGTGCAAATTCAAAGTAAGGGCCAGTGGATCAATCTTTCAGCACCAATGGATACAATTAATGTTCACGTTCAAGGTGGCCATATTTTGCCTGCACAGGTAAGACTAACATCAGTACTTGTGAGTTGTTAAAGTGGAAATATTAATTCAAGACCTTTTTAGAAACATTATAGTTTCATTAGATTAAAGAGGTTTTCTGGGCAAAATGTACTGATGAGCTGTCCACAGGACACAGGTCCTGAGTAATTGGTTGGCAGGGTGCCCACTCTTGTGCCGATCAGCTGTTCAGTGCTGCACTTCACAGCTAATGGAGTTTTGTCTCCGTTCATTGTCTAGTGATGGCGATGTGTAACTGTAGCTCAGCTCCTATTTAAGTGAATAGATGCTGCAAAACCACAGGAGGCTGGTAAAGGGGTACTCCAGTTTTTTTTTTCTCAAATCAACTGGTGTCAGAAAGTTTTATATAGATTTATAATTTTATTTTTATTTAAAAATCTCAAGTATTTCTGTACTTATCTGCTGTTGTATATCCTGCAGGAAGTGATGTATTCTTTTAAATCTGGCACCACTGTCCGTGACAGGAACTGGCCACAGTAGGAGAGGTTTTCTATGGGAATTTGCTGCTGCTCTAGACAATTCTTGTCACGGACAGGGGTGGCAGCAGAGAGCACTGTGTAAGGGTGGGTTCAGACTACAGAATTCTCGTGGATAAGTTCCGCAGAATTCCGTTGCCTGTACACACTCACGGCTGCACGCCTTTCCGCCGGCTCCATAGACACCATTTTAGGGTGCATTCCGCCGAAAGAATTGACGTGACAATTCTTTCAGCGGAATGCGGAATCAGCCGGCCCATAGAATGGTGTCTATGGAGCCGGCGGAAAGGCGCGCGGCTGTGAGCGCGTACAGGCGACAGAATTTCGCGGAACTTATCCGTGAGAATTCCGTAGTCTGATCTCACCCTTAAACTGGAAAGAATACACCGCTCCCTGCAGGACATACAGCAGATGATAAGTACTGGAAGACTTGACATTAAAGGGTTAGTGCGGCGCTAATAATTCACAAAATAACACGCATTATACTTACCACATTCGTGTCGACCCCTGTCCACCATCTTGGGACAATGACGTCATCTTCGGGAGGCCGACCGAACTGCTCCATCCGTCCCTCATGCCGCCCCCCCCCCCCTCTGCCGCTTCATCAGCTGCTCAGCCGCAATTGGCTGAGCACAGTTATGCTCAGCCAATTGCGGCTGAAGAGCTGATGATGAGGCAGAGGGGGGCCGGCATGAGGGACTGATGGAGCAGTTCGGCCGGCCTCCCGAAAACTACGCCATTGTCCCAAGATGGCGGACGGGGGTCGACACGAATGCGGTAAGTATAATGCACCAACACTTCTGGGTCTAGCGTGTGGGGGGGGGGGGAACACGGGGAAGGGGACCATTCACATACATAACATACATTACAAAGTTGTATGACTGTGCAATGTGTGTTATTTTGTGAATAAATGATTAGGGCCGCACTACCCCTTTAAGAACTAGAAGTAAATTACACATCTATATAACTTTCTGACATCCCTTGATTTGAAAAAAAAAAGGTTGCTTTTCAGGTGTACAAGACGTACCATTACCAACCGAGCAACAATTGCTATGAAACTGTTATAGCATTTCTATTGCGACTTTCCTGCTGACAAATTCCCTCACATCAGATAGTTGGTGTAGCCCTTTACTAACAGAGAGCCACTGCTTTTATTGGGCAGTGATCTACCTATCTAAGGTCTTATTCACACTTCCCGTAATCTACGGGTCCGTATTTCTGTATTCGAGTTAGTTCACGTTGTTGTCTATTGGGCTATTGACATGATCAGTAGATTACAAATACGCAAACCAATGCTGGGGAAAAAAAGGGACATGTCATAGTGCAGACCTAGATTTTCTTTTATAGAAATTAATGGGATCCGCTATTTTTTATGGATTGTGTAACCTGTTTGGCATCTGTATTTCCATAAAAAATACAGATGAGATATAATTGACATGTTAAAAAAAAAAGGATTTACAGAAATACAGATGCACTATATATATATACCCAATCCGAATTGTATGGGTGGATAGCGGGAGGACCCTTGTGATTCTATTTATGTTGCATGTTCTATATCACAAAATAATATAATTTTGTGTAAGCAAAAAAGTAAAGGTAAAAAACAAAGAAAAACCAAACAAAATGCCTACATTGTGTGATGGTCACCCACTTTACCTGTCCCCGATCCTTTTCAAACAGGGCCAGGCTTTCTATTATATAATATACTTTTTTTGTTAGTTACATTTTAAAATAAGAACTATGAGTTAATGTGTTGTAGTACATAAAAATGTTGTTAAATATGTTCTTTCTATGTAGATACCAGGTATGACGACAGAGGAGACCCGCAAGAATAATCTCTATTTAGTGGTGGCGCTTACAGCAGAGGGATTTGCACGAGGAGATCTATTCTGGGATGATGGGGACAGCTTAGGAACTTTTGAAAGGATGGATTATACACAAGTGGTTTTTATTGCTACAAATGTAAGTAATGTGCTGGTGGATTACTCCTTAAAGTTATATTACCTTTTTAAGTTATGATGGCAATGAGCTCATCCTGACTTTTCTCCACAGAATGCAATTGTTAGTGAAGTGATGCATCTAGACAGTGAATCAGACAGTCTAACATTGTCAACGGTGGTAGTATATGGTATACCAAATCCTCCAAAGAAAGTGCTGGTTAATCAGGTGCCCACCCAAAATTTTTCTTACAGAAGTGATACCAAGGTACAGTAGTTTTTAGTTTTTTTGTATAGTTACTATAGTAAAATAATTGACCTATTTTTTTTATTATTATTATTATTATTATTATTATTATTATTATTATTATTATTATTATAATTTAAGGGGAACTATCAGTTCCCTATTGTGCAGGAAGATGAAGGTATGCAGGTACATCCTCTGCTACTTTTCTGTGCAGTTTTTAGTTTAATACCATGCCTAGTAAGGCCTTTTGGCGCACTGGCCAGACCCCTTCTAATGATTTTCAATGGAGCTGGACAGCCAAGGGCGAGCCTGATTGGTGCTCTAGGGGCGGTAGTCAAACCCCCAGTGCTTCAAATGACCTTAATTGATGTAGTAATGAACTAAAAACTGCACAGAAATGCCAAAGAGGAAGGTAAGAGGTATATCTTCATCCTCAGCGCACCCTGCACAATAGGGAATTCTCAAGGAGGCATTGCCAAGCCACAACATGCATGCCTTCTCCTTCTCACACCCCTCCCTGCATGACTGATGTACATGTCTCAGTGTTGGAGGCAAAATCCTGTACACCAATAATGTAGGGCAGGGATAGGTGGGGGAGGGAGGAGGTGTGCATGCTGTGGCTTGGCACTGGCTTCTTGACACATGATCTTTAACGGGATCCTGTCATCAAGACAATTCTATCTAATCTATCTCCATCATGTATTAGAGCAGAAAGAACTGAGCAGTTTGATATATATCTTTGTGGGAAAACATTCATTTTCATCTCTGACCATTCTGTGTTAAGGAGTGCAGTGGGCAGTGTCACTCAATGGAAGGCTTCAGCAAATCTGTTTCTCTTATGGCTCTGCTGGGCATTGCTCCCACCTAGCCAGGATCCTGCTCCACACTGATGAGGGGCAACACCCCGAAACAGCTGTCTGTGGATGGTTACCTAGCCTTGGTTTATCCCTTGTCATTACACTGACTTATAGGGCCACTTAATATGGTGGATTTGGTGGTTTCCTAACAGGAGCTGCCACTTGGCTGGGTCCTTCCCGGAGGGATATCTGGCTAGTCCTGTGTTTTGAGACTCTTCAATGAGGCTCCACGGACTCCTCTTTTGCATACTCATGTTTCCCAGGGGGCAATGCACCTAGGACTTCACTGCATTGAGCGCTTTCATTAGCAGCCGGCAGTGTTGTCATTTGGCTGTTCTCCCTGAGTTCAGCAATCTGTTACTCAATGGAAGGATCAGAGATTTCAAGCAATAAATTACATGTTATACAAAATCATTTCCCATAAAGGTTCACCTCCTTCTATAACATGATGGCAATAGCTTAGTTAGCATTTTCATGGTGACGTGTTCCATTTAAGCGTGATATAGAGCTGAAGTTTCCCTTTAACTCTGAAACTATAGCTGCAGTCTAAAGCTGCATTCACACTCTCCGTAAAATACGGACGTTGAATGCAAAGTTCCGGACTATTTCCCTGGAAAGCATGATGTATCAACATCATGCCGAGAGCGGGGAAACAGTTTGAATCACAGCGGCACTATACTGACTCTTTCCCCGCTCCCGGCATGATGTTGATATGTCATGCCATCCGGGAAAACCGTCCAGGACTTGCGTGCAACGTTCGTGTTGTCCACGTTTCATGGACAGAACACAGGCTGTGTGAAAGCAGGCTAAGACTATATGTTCCCACTATGTATAAACAATGGCCGTTATTTGCCACTCAAAACAACGGCCATTGTTTTACATTAAAAATTGCATTAAAGTATATGGACAACGGGCAAAAATATGACATGAACAATAGTTCAACAACCTTTCTTTTCATAAAAAGAACAGTGTGTGAACATGGCCTAAAGCAGTTTATGAAGTTTCATTGCAGTCTTGTAGAATCTGTCATTTAATAGTTAAAATCAAACAGTATTGCTACAAAAATTCACAATGAAGCTCTAGCCTTAATGAACAGATGTAATTAAAGAACTACTATTTATTTATATTTCATAGGTTTTTACGATATCGAAGCTCAATCTACAAATAGGAATCCAGTTTGCAATTATATGGTTTTGATGCTACTGCTCCACTTGAGGAAATGTGAAGCCTTAGGAGTTCAGAAGCTCCTTTTAAATTTGTTGCATTTTTTCCCCCAATATGTTGATTTGCATTCAGTATTAAGTTTGGGACTTGTCTGGATCTTTCTTGCTTTACATCTTCACACTGTGGTGTTGCGGTGTTTGTTTTTTTCCTAAAAGGGTATTCTGGCGCAATTTTTTTTTACATTTCATTAACAGTTATAACTTTGTAATATAACTTTAATGTAAAAATGTTAAAAAAAAATTGAGTAGCTGCAGTAAGGGGTCACATGGCCTCTCTGCTGCCACCAGTGGCTGCATTAATAACTGCAGGGTTGCTTGAGCTGTGCAGCAACTAGCAATTCTGATCCTCCCTTAAAGAGGTACACCGGCCAAGCTAACTTGTATGTAGCTCTGCTGCCAGAAATGTCATGGCACGGCTGTGTTCCAGCGCCGCCGTGGCATTAGCTGCAGTCTGCGTCTCTTGTTCCAGGCTGTAACAGAACTTGTGTTTCATACTCTCACAATAAGCGAGAGTACAACTGGCAGAGCAGAACTGTACTCTCGCTTATCACAAGAGTACAGCACAACGCTGTGTCTGAAGACAAGGGCGGCACAGCCTGGAACAAGTGACTCCTTCTGCAGCTAATGTCATATTTCCAGCGGCAGAGCTGCACACAAAGTAAGCTTGGCTGGAGTACCCCTTTAATGTCTATTCTAATAAATGTTGGCATTAGAATAGACATTACAGTTGGGAAAGCAGGCACTGCAGCCACGGGGCCTGTAACAGCGAGCGTTAATTTTCAATTAGCAAGGGCTGTTTTAGACCAGAAGATTTGTCGGGGGCACAAACGAGCATTGATCAGTGAGATTGACACTTGTTTGTAGTGCCTTTTACTTGGCAAAGTGAATCAAGGTAATCCTTTTATCGTTTGTGCAGCCTGGGAAACTGACAGCACAGATATGTATATATCTGTGCTGTCAGTTTCCCCATCCCTGTTAGTCTATACTCATCAGCTACACTGCTTGTGATCTGGTATCTGGCTCTCTAGCTGTATCCACAGGCCCAGCCAGGCGACAGCCTGAAGTTACAGCAATGGCTGGAGGACTGGAAAACCAGATGCCAGATCACAAGCACTGATATGGAAACTAACAGCACAGATATATACATATTTGTGCTGTCAGTTTACCTTCATCTTTTTCAGCTGCATAAACCCCTGTATAAACAGGGAGAGTTGTAGTCATTAAAGATACTTTAAAACTGGTTTTAAACAGACAATCAGCTGACAATCAGGCTTTTGATCAGTCTTTGGCTGATCGCTGTCACTTTTACATGGACCGTTACTGTGCAACAGCTGAAGAGCTAGTTACATGCATTAGAATAAACATGTAATTGTGCTAGGCCAAGGACTTGAGCTGCCATGCAGTTCCTGACACAGCTATTGGAGGCAGCTGGGGCAGTTTTATATATATTTTTTTGTTTTATTTTGTTTGTTTTTCTTTAAGTTGTATAACTTTATTAATGAGATTTAAAGAAAAAAATCACTAGAATACCCCTTTAAGTAATCAAAAAGTCATTTTAGTTATGGTGTTATGTCTCAACAATCTGGAAATGAAAATATTGCGCTGTAATAAAATAAAATATTCCTTTTAAAATGTAGTCAAAGTTTTTTTTTCCCCATGAATTTTCCCATCTTGAACATTTATGGCATACAGTATGCATAGGATATGGCCGACAGATTAAGGACCTGCACTTAAAAGAATAAGAGTTAGGATTCTCAGTTCATTGGGGTGGTGGAGTTACTGGGCTTGATCAGCCCTTGCCCTGACCTCAACCGTTTTCAAAACAGCAGGCCACGTGTAAGCATTTGTATATATTGAACTATATATAAAGTACCCCACCACTGCCGCTACACTGCGTATGGGCCAACTGCTTCTGGCTTTGTGTGTGTGAGCTCTTAACACCCTAATTTGAGCACAAACCCCATTAAAGTCACCTTAATGGCAAGATACAGACCCACTACAGACATGAAAATAGTTAAAAACAGCCCCCCAAACTGCCAAAAAAAAATTCCATAAAAATGAGGCACTTGGTTACCACTTGAAAATGGTATAAACTGCCCCACCACGTTACGTTGGCCTCATGCTCGGGACGGTCCTACACTGTACTATGGTCTCTCCATGGCATGAAATACACCTGTGCTCTGGGCATGCAAGATCCGTCTAATACCAGCAAAAGTAATAACGCCACCTGGGTGGGACAGGTGGAGTGCACGACCAAGGAGAGGCAGCCACTGCCCCATCTGGAACACAGAAAAAAAAAAAAAAGACAAATTTGGTCAGCTCTCCTAGAACACCATTCACACTAGGTAGGAGCACGTTGCTATGGCTGAAGTTGCAAACACACAAAAACACTGAAAAATGCAACAGCTCACCACAATGGCAAGATACAGACCCACTACAGACATGAAAATAGTTTAAAACAGCCCCCCTAACTGCCAAAAAAAAATAAAAAATGTAATGTCTGTAGTGGGTCTGTATCTTGTGATTGCGGTGAGCTGTTGCATTTTTCTGTGTTTTTGTGTGTTTGCAACTTCAGCCATAGCAACGTGCTCCTGCCTAGTGTGAATGGTGTTCTAGGAGAGCTGACCAAATTTGTCTTTTTTTTTTTTTCTGTGTCCCATTAAAGTCAATTGGGGCCCAAATTTTATAGGCCCAATATGGCTTTAAAATTACAGTAGAAAGGGCTAGACGGCTGAAAAATAGGTGAAATGGGGTGACAACAGGACAATTGCCCTGCCAAAATTAAGGAAGGAAAAGTACTGTGCTTTTCAGGGCACTAGCAGCTAGCTTATAGTGTTTAGCTAGATTTACCTACGTAGTGCTGTGGCAAAATATTCCAAGTGTTGGCAGATTTAGTCAATCAGTGCTGAGGCTAATAATCCAAATGTTGAGACAGGCATGTTGGTGCTGTGTCTCATATAGTCCTATTTGGAGACAGTTGGGGGGGGGGGGGGGGGGGGGGAGATATGTATCATTAGTACGGTAGTAGGGAAAAAAATGCACTTTTCAGGTGCTGTGCAAAAATAATCAATAGTAACGCAGGCCCTGATAAATATCGCACAATTGTTATGCTTTTGTTTTGGTTGAAAAAGACTTCCACCTGCTACTCGAGTGCTGAAAGCATAAAGCCCTCTACTTCATGTGGACCTACAAAGTAAAGAAAAAATAATGTATATTTTAGGTTGTACTTTCTACCATTGCACTCCTAACTCTGTGCAACAGGAAATCTTGGTGCCCAGATTCTATATTTATGACCATAGTTGACAACAGTTCCAGTATCTGCTAGAAAAAAAAAGACTTATGCTTTTAACTATAAGCACTCCTAATGAGCACTTATAGTTAAGTTTTAAATAGAAGTGCTTTCTCCTCCCTGCTCCCCTCACTAATGTCTCCTCTGTCTCCACACTTTTCAAGCTAAGTGACTCCACTCGATCATCGGATCGCTAAAGAAGAAAGAGGACTTTTGTGTCTGCCAAAGTTTTTTAAAAATTGTTGGCAGAGTACATAAGGAGTACTGAAGGGGCAATTACTAAGATAGACATTACTCACTGGGGGCACAGAGGGGTGAATTATTGCAACATGGGGGCAACAATACTAGGTGGGGGCTTATTCACAGGGGGCACTAGTGGAGGTATTACTAAATGGGAGACACATTATTACTCTGCAGGGGGCACTAATGCTGAGTATGGGGGGGTGTAGAGGACACTTATGATTTGTGGACACACTGTGGCTAGAACTATGGGGGGCAGCATTACTTTGAGAGGACATTACTGCTTAGGACACACAGGCAATTAGTCTGGGAGCCTTATTTTTGTGTGGAGGACTATTACTGCACGATGTACTAAGGTGGACCTCAAAATCTGAGAGTAATGATAGGAGATGCCTCATGGCGGTGTGGGCCAGATGGAGAGGAATAAGAATGTGAGTGACTCCAAGAAGATGTCACCTGTGAGCCACTGCATAACTGTACACTTACAAATAAAGGTGGACATACACCTTCAATAACTGAAGTTCGAATGATCATTGGGCGAGAAAGCTCTGGTTCCGGCTTAGCTTGGCTAGAACAAAGGGGCCAAGCAGTGATTTTCAATCCGGCCCAACCCCTGTCTCCACCTACATCATCTTTCTTTCAATCAGAAGAGACCAGATAAGGGTACAGATATTGGGGGGGGGGGAGGGAAATTATCATATGCAGCTGAAGTTTCCCAGGACTAGATCCAGCTTTTCCCAGCACCCGGGTAGGAGCGCAGTGTGTTAGAAGGCAGCAGGCTGATAGGCAGATTGCAAAGATAATGAAGCGCTTTGCTTTGTTATTACTGTAAATTCGCTCATCTCTGCCCCTCAGGATAACAAGCCTGGCTGTGGTACTTGCAGCATGCCCTCAGTAGAGTTGTGCTAACCCTGTAGCACAAAACTACCAGGTTAGTGCATTTCTTTTTTTTTTTCAAACATATGTTTATTTATCCAAGACAGAAGTGCATTTCTAATGGTGCGCTTACACAGGCAGATTTATCTGACAGATTTTGGAAGCCAAAGCCAGGAATGGATTTAAAAAGATGAGAAATCTCAGTCTTTCCTTTATGACCTGTTCCCTGTTAATGGTCTGTTCCTGGCTTTGGCTTCAAAAATCTGTCAGATAAATCTGCCTGTGTAAACGCACCATAAGTCCTATGTATAAAGTATTTGACAGTGGAGAGTCTACTACACACTATATAAGTGCCTCTGTGTGTGTTTATATGTCTGTCCTACAGCTCACCAGAGGCACACGCAGGATGTTTTAAAAGGTTCAGGATTAGAGATGAGTGAACCTGGAGCATGCTCAAGTCCATCCGAACCCGATCGTTCGGCATTTGATTAGCAGTGGCTGCTGAAGTTAGATAAAGCTCTAAGGCTATGTGTAAAACATGGATATAGTCATTGGTTGTATCCTTGTTTTCCAGACAACCTTGGAGCATCCAACTTCAGCAGCCCCAGGTAATCAAATACCGAACGTTTGGGTTCGGATGGACTCGAGCATGCTCGAGGTTCACTCATCTCTATTCAAGATCTAAAAAAATAAAAGAACAAGAACAACATATGCAGTGACTAATACCATCATAATGTTACTAAATAAAATAATAATAAAAAAAAAAAACATTTAAAATTCAGATCAAACTATATAGATTTGTATTGACACGCAAAATAAACCTAACAATGGATTACTTTGGTATGACGAGTCTGATATGGCGGCATTTCTAGTTCACAATCAACACCACATTTGGTTCACAATTGTAACGTTCTACAACCTGCAGTGGAACAATGAAGCATCATATGGATATGCTGAAGGGGAAAAAGTTATGTGACATAACATACTGTGACATAACAAAAATTCTCTCCATACAACATAAGCAAAGGCACATTTAGTGGCTCCCAGTAAAATCCATCAACCAATGCCTCCAATAGCAATGCCCTGCACTATGCTGCTTCTGGGTATCATCAGTCTGGGCAGCGTTATACACTCCGACCAGTAGGTGGCGCTGTCCTGATTTCTAGCCCTCTGCTCTCTCGCTGTCGTCTGCACTCAGCCCACCTTGTTGGTTTGGCCAGTGTAGATGTGACGTGGATCAGGAAGCCGCTGCAGATCTGCACAGAGAAGGTTCAGTGTGAACTGGTGTCGTGTCACTAGATAAGGAAGACTGTAAGTAACCTGAATGGGCTGAAATGGAGAGAATGATGAGAGACGTGTGTGCTGGGTGGAGGGAAGAGCTGCCATAGCGCCTGCTTGTTAGAGAGGAGAGGGATTTAAAGGGGTATACGCACTCTAACTTCTAATATGGAAACGCACTTTAAGGGTACGTTCACACGTACCGGATACGCAGCGGATTTTCTGCTTCTGCGGATCCGTAGCAGATTTAATCTAACTAAACACAGCATCAAATCTGCTGCGGATCCTGTATGTGTGAACGCACCCTAAAGGGGGGTTCTGCCTTCTCTAAAGATGTGACCACAGATTGTGTTAAAATAAAATCACAGCTTTATGCACCAGTTTAATCCTTGCTCCAAGGGCTGTCCCTTCAATCACCATCATTGGGTAGAGTTGTAGTTGTGATGGTGTGACCACCAATCACTGACCTCGGGGGTCTCATGTCCGTCCTCCCCTGGAGCATTGTTGTATTAGTGATGTGTGGCCGTATATTTATATAAGCGCTGACCTCGGGGGTCTCATGTCCGTCCTCCCCTGGAGCATTGTTGTATTAGTGATGTGTGGCCGTATATCTATATAATCACTGACCTCAGTGGTCTCACGTCTGTCCTCCCCCAGAGGATTGTTGTATTAGTGATGTGTGGCCGTATAGCTATATAATCACTGACCTCAGTGGTCTCACGTCTGTCCTCCCCCAGAGGATTGTTGTATTACTGATGTGTGGCCGTATATTTATATAATCACTGACCTAGGGGGGTCTCATGTCCATCCTCCCCCCAGGGCATTGTTGCAGTAGTTATGGTGTCCCATGTATCTATATCACTAGTGCAGCCAATCACTGACTTCAGTGGTGTCATGTCAGTCGTCTCTGTGGGGCATTGCAGTAGTGATGGTGTGCTCCTATATCCAAGTTACAGCTGCTGCCACCTACTGACCTCAGGGGTCTTATGTCCATCCTCCCACAGGGCATTGTTGTATTAGTGATGGTGTGGCTGTATATTTATATCACCACTGCAGTCCATGGTGCCATGTCAGTCCTCTCCCAGGGCACTGCTGTAGTAGTGATGGTGTGCCAATGTATCTATATCAACACTGCAGCCAATCACTGAGCTCGGTGGTATCATGTCCGTCCTCCCCACTGGACATTGTTGTAGTAGATATGATGTGCCCATATATTTATATCGCCGATGCAGCCAATTACTGGCCTGAGTGGTCCTGTGTGGGCCAGTGATTGGCTGCAGCGGTTACTTATGCATACAGATGCTTCATGGCTGCAGCCAAGTAATAAAGCCTGGTGGGCAGAACCAGGGCGGAGGTACTGGAAGTGACTAAACTGGCAAGCATAGCTTATTAATATGTGTATATTATTAATATTTTCTTCAAGGAGAAATCCCATGGAAGTACATAAACTGCAGGCAGGCTGGTGGGGGCAGAAAAATAGTAAACGACTGAACTCGCCCATCCCCGTGCCTCTGATGCATCGCTCCCAGGTCCCATTCACATCAGTCAATGGCTTGCAGCTCTACTAGCTGCAACGTCACTTCCCTGGCTGAGTAATTGTCCACCCAGCCAGTCAGTGACTGGGGCGGGACACCATCCCAGTCACTGACTGGCTGAACGGGCGATCTCTCAGCTGGCCTCTGACACTTCGCCTGGAGAAACCAGGTACATGACTAGGTACAGACTCTAATCCCCTGACATACTTATGCATGTTTCCATAGAGCAGGATCCAATAAAAAATAATACTACCATGTAATACATGGCTGTGACACGTTTGCTATAGAGGGGAGCATTAGCTTATTGAGAACACAATAATACACAGAGGTAGCCCTCATAGGTCAAAAGCATATCAGCTGAAAGTACAGCTATAATTGGTGTTCTCTTTGTCACCACTATGACAAGTTTATCCTGTACGTACCCATCTGATATTTATGGAAAACAGTCAAAAAACTCTAAACCTTTTCTTTTCAGTAGTAAGATGTCAAGAGCTGCTGGAAAAGCCGGAAACCTGAGAGACAAACTGGATGGAAATGAGCTGGACCTAAGTTTATGTGATCTGAGTGA
Source organism: Dendropsophus ebraccatus (assembly GCF_027789765.1). Taxonomy (NCBI): domain Eukaryota; kingdom Metazoa; phylum Chordata; class Amphibia; order Anura; family Hylidae; genus Dendropsophus; species Dendropsophus ebraccatus. Next base: position 36,967,118 of record NC_091467.1, on the reverse strand, counting down.
AGTCCCAGTACGAGACCTGGTAAGTGACTGACTTCTGATATACTTGTTTGCTGGACCTGGTACAACTGCCGAGGAACAAACTATTGTTCTTGAAATCCCACTGACCACCAGTGCTTTTGCTAAGACCTTATAATGCTATAAAGCCCTTTTTTATAAGGCAAAATAAATAAAAGAATCAGCCTTCCCCTCAGGATGCAGGCAGAGCTGTAGGTTTGTGCACAGAATGGTGCTGCAGCCAGTCTGCAGGTTCAGACAAATGTGAAAAGACAAAACAGGTAGACAAATAGCAGCATGCAGGATCACATTATGACTCAGGATCTTTATTAAGGAATCTTTAGGTTGCTTTTACACGCAGTCCTACCCAAAGCAGCTTCTACTTGCAGTTCTGAATTACAGACAAGGTCTTGCCTCTTTACACAGTAGCAAGACCACAGTTATGTGTGGATCACAAGTGATGGTGGCTGTGCCGCGATTTACTGGTGATTGCAGGCTACACTTAACTTGCCAATTGTTAGGTTTAAATTTACAATGCTGTATTTCATGTGCATTTTTGTGTCTGTATTAGAGGCCGGTTACATACCCTACACATAGGTACTAAGAGAGCCATTGTACTCAGTTTAATACTTTAGTTTAATTCTTTTCCATTAATCCATTTTCTGTGTTCTCCATTCAGGCTGCTATTCCCAAGGCAACAGTACTGGATCTTTCTTGCAACAAGTTGACAACATTACCGGTAAGATGCTGCATGGCACAGAATCATTAAAGGGTACTTATCTCTGTAATAAACTTCTGTCACATTCTGGCAGAATCTCAGGTTTAATCAGTTGGGGTCCTGGTGCTGAGACCCTCACAGGCTGTACAATGAACAGGCAGTGGCGATGAGCATGGTGCCCATTCGCATCTTATCGGCTCCACTCTCTGTGTGGCATGTGCAGTGTACGGACTACCAGAGGGACCCTCCACCAATCAATCAATCCATCTGACATGTCACCAGCACATGCCAGAAGCTTTGACAGTCCATCTACCAAACTGATGTGTAAAATCCTATAGTGTACTTTTGTCTACTGCCTTTCCAGGGTGAATTTTGCACTCTCACTCACATTGTGAGGTTGGATCTCAGCAAGAATCAGTTACTACAGCTTCCTTCGGAATTTGGGAGACTGGTGAACCTACAGCACCTTGACCTGCTACAGAACCGTTTAACAGCGCTGCCTGGTACCTTTGCCCAGTTAAAGGTAAAGAGAAGAGACTGTTTTTTTTTATCCCTTATGGGGAGCAATGGATATGACCTAGCAATGCAAATCTTGTTTGAGGTACCATGATAACCTTTACAGTGTCTGGTTCACAACTGCAGTGATGTAAAACATGTATTAACTTTTTTTCCCCACATAGAGCTTGAAGTGGCTGGACTTGAAAGACAATCCTCTGAACCCTGATCTGGCAAAAGTAGCCGGAGACTGCCTAGATGAAAAACAATGTAAAGAGTGTGCCCAGAGGGTGAGGATAAAGCTGCTGTTTGTAGCATTGTATTTGGTATGATGAAAGGGTTAAAGCCTATATGAAAGGGTTAAAGCCTTACTGTTATTTGCAATAACTTTTTATATGTCATCTTTCCTGAGATCCGCCACAATCCTGCTGAGTGGAGTGCGTGGCAGAATGCATCTCTCCCTGGCTGGCATCAGATGAAGTGAAATATTTGGCTCTTAAAGAGGATGTATCACCAGGTACATCCTCTTGAATTTAACACACTGATAGAACGGCGCCATCATGGGGAAGCTGGTGCCGCGGTCCGTTTTTTGAACCGCAGCCCGGCTCCTGTGTACGGCGCCGTTCTATCCAGCGGTATCTGGCCGTGCTGAAGCACTGGAGGTCGGCCAGCCCGCCCCCAGTGGGAGGGAATTCCCTCCCCTCTATGACGCTGCTCCATTAGAATCGGTGTGTTACATTCAAGAGGATGTACTTGGTGGTACATCCTCTTTAAGCCAGCCGGGTAGTGGAGTGCACTTCCACGCACTCCCCCTCGCTGTCTCGGGAGTGCAGGGGGTCTCAGCAGTGAGGCTCGCTGCAATCAATAATTTCTGACATGTCTGATGACATATCAAAAGATATTACCTATGACTGTAACACTTTAACTTACATCTCTCAGTAACGTAAGATATATATTTTTTTAGGGGTTTAATGCTAAGTAGAAGACAAAAATCTGTTGTGATCGAGACTGTGTCTATGGATTCACGTGGATATTTGATGGGAACAGAGCCTAAGTTGTGGTAGATGTGATAGAATTGTGGTAGAAGTGACTGTTTGATATGACAAATAGTTACCTGTATTTAATCTTTCTTTGTACAGGTTTTGCAGTATATGAAAGTCTTACAGGCTGAGCAAGAACAAGAACTGCAGCGGAAGCTCCTGGAAGAGCAAGGTTTGTCCATATATTTGCTGGAGGGAATTTTTGCTCGGAGCACTGTGTTCAGGTCTTAAAGCATAATTTTCATTATAGCTCTGAAACAGAAACGTGAGGCTCAGCAGAGACAGAAAGAGGAGAGGGAGCGAGAACAACGGCGTAAACAGAAAGCTCTGCAGAAAGCACGCAAGAGGAAGGAATTTGATGCCCTCCAGGCAGCTCAGCAAGAGATGATGATGATGAAGAAGAAGGAAACAGAGCCTACAGACAATCATAGTGAGTCTGATAGTCACCAGTTACTATTCTTTGTTATGGGGCTACACATATTCTACCCATAGTTTATATGTAAGGCATTTATGAGCAAATTATTCAATGAATTTAACCATTTATGTACCCATACATTGTTCCGTCACTGCTGACAGTATCAGACTGTGTAGAGACACAGCCTATTGACATAAGGAATGGTGATGCCCGTTTATACAATAAATAAGGTTTAAAAAAAAAAAAAGAGACAAGAGTCCATAACGTTCACCCTATAACCCTACTCTGATCCAGAAAAATTTAGACTGGATTATCTGGAACATCCCACCCCATTTTAAAATTTTTCCAAAAAGGCATTCCAGTAAGGGTAACATGAGGCAGTTTTAAGAAAAGATGTAGTTTCCTAAACATGACAGAGCAGTTGAACAGCGTTCCATTGGATTTTGTTATACGTGCTATACAGAAGTGTCTATTTATCAAGACTGGCGTAGCTGTATGCCAATCTTACATTAAATATCCGTCCCGTGCCAGATTTATTAGGAGGCGTACGCCTCCTAGTAAATCTAGCCTGTGGCTGCTGCTTGGCAGGTGTATATGTAAATTTCTGCTATGATTTACGCCTGCTAGGCCAAGCTGTCCTCCTCCTACGCCAGGGAAAAGGCAAAGATTTTTGTGCAAACCATGTGAAACTGATATGAATGGGCCCTCTGCAGGCTGCCACAGTATAGTTTGGCACTCTTTCCATGGCAGGATGCCAGCAGATAGCTGTGATGTACTGCATAACTGCTAAGTAAGCTGCACCTAAACAGTTTCTTTTTTTAAACATTTTCTTTGCAGAGATTCCTAGTAAACCTGTACACAAGCAGAAACCAAGGCGGAGCTCAAGGCTTGGTGTAGTGATGCGGATGATATTGTTTGTGTTCGTTATGCTTCTGGGAAGTATAGTCGTATGCCGTTACACCCAGCTCCAGAATCAAAGTGTGTGCTCCACCGTCATTACAGTCTATGAAGAGACAATGAGAACGCTGAGAAACTGTCACATACTGGAGAGCGTCCTTCAGATGGGTTCTCGTTCCTAATGGCTAAAGAACATTTGTGCCCCTTTGGAAAGAAAAGGGGGGGTGTTCAAAGCCTAGGGGCTCCTCCATGCATATATGTGTAAGACTTTCCCTATGTCTTAAAGAGGATTTTTTTTATGCTGGAGACACCATAAAGACTGCAGATCTTGCTCCGTTTTATGATGATGGGGGGGAGGGGGAGGGAAGGGTTGTCCTGCAACATTTCTGTGGTCTGTTTTATTGGACAGGGATTGGTACAAAACAGATATATACACATACATACACAATGACCCTCTATATTTTTATATGCATTACTATATACACATTAATAGGCAATATTGTGCTTCATAACAGTGGATTCCATTAACCATTCCTGTTCTTTTTTAACTCAGGTTTTTGGAATGGATTTATGAATGAAGTGCTTGGAACTAAAAGTTCATGATCGTTTTAATGGTCATGTAACATTGTAAAGTTTATTGTAATGTTCCCTCCTGACTCCAATTGATCTTTTATTTCTACAAATCAATGATAATACCCTGTCTGTTTTCTAGCAGCTGTCAGATTACATTGCACACGCACCATCATCTAATAAATGCATACCTATAGAAATGGACTAATGTATAGGGTATGGTCACCTTATCACCCAATTATCTTTATTACTCCATTGCATCTAAAATGAAGCAACTGTGCGAACATGTTTTTAGTGTGGACAATCATTCTGTGTTAGTGCCTCAAATGAAATATGTATCTTCATGGTAAGAGACTTTACTACTTCTTACTAATCTTCAAATATACACTTTGGCCCACATTTACAAAGGCTGTGCCAGGTAAAGATGCTTTCCATGTGGGTGGATAATGGTGTGAAGGAGACCTGCAAGCAGGTGTAAATTGTGGTAAAATTTACTCCCATTTGTGTAGATTTCAGGGCGCAAAGGCAGCCTCGGCTGAGTTGGAATGATGGGGAACCTGCGGCTCTCCAGCTGTTGCAAAACTACAATTCCCATCATGCCTGAACAGCCAAAGCTTTGTGTGGCAGTGCATGTATCTCTTTAGCTGTCAATCAAATACGAGTTTTGCATCATTATAGCAGGGAACATCTGCTCTCCAGCTGTTGCATAGCCAATGTTGACCCCCTATAGCAGTGCTTCTCAATTCCAGTCCTCGGGCCTCACCAACAGGTCATGTTTTGAGGATTTCCCATAAAAAAAACCCCTTTGAGAATACCTGATGCACTGAGTATAATTATATCACCTGTGAAATACTAAAGAAATCCTCAAAACATGACCTGTTGGTGAGGCCTGGAATTGAGAAGCCCTGCCCTATAGGGTACATAAAACAATGCCTGCATTTTCATAGCACTATGGTTTATGGTGGAGAGTGGTTATTGGTGTGTGGCTTGTATTAGTAGGCAAATTGGGAAAGGGTCCATTTACACAGAAAGATTATCTGACAGATTATCTGCCAAAGATTTGAAGCCAAAACCAGAAACAGACTATAAACAGAGATCATAAAGGAAAGCCTGAGATTTTTCCTCTTTCAAATCCATTCCTGGCTTTGGCTTCAAATCTTTGGCAGATAATCTGTCAGATAATCTTTCTGCGTAAATGGACCCTAAGGGTGCGTTTACACAGGAAGATTTATCTGACAGATTTTGGAAGCCAAAGCCAGGAATGGATTTAAAAAGAGGATAGATCCCAGTCTTTCCTTTATGACCTGATCCCTGTTTATAGTCTGCTCCTGGTTTTGGCTTCAAAGATCTGTCAGATAAATCTGTCTGTATAAACGCACCATAAGGCTCGGTTCACACGTTGTAAGAGTGCGGCTGTAATTGTGCGGCGGTATTTTTGGTGGTTCGTGTGTATGCTTGGAAGTATAGGATATGCGGCTGCACAGTGCACACTATCTCTGAATCTACGGCCCTATCGTAAACGGACCCGTAAAAAATGAACAAGACCATTGTTTGCGGCTGGACATGCGGCCGTGGATTGACAGGCGGTCCGTACGGAGTACTTCAAAAATAGCCGGCAATAATGCCGAATGCCTCTAATAGTTAATATATTAAATTAATCAAACACATTTTATTTGTAACCAAGACCCTTTCGTTGATCAATAATTTATTTCTAACGAATCCATCATTTTGCAATTAAATATACTGTAAAAAAAATAGATATATAAATAAATGTATATTTATCTATATATTTATTTTTTGACAGTATATTGAATTGCACAATGATGGATTCGTTAGAATTAAATTATTGACCAACGAAACTGAATTTATTTCCACGAAAATGTGTTTTATTCATTAAATATTAATTAGTACAGGAAGCTCTATAAGCCGTTAATTCATATGCCGGCAATAGAGCATTCTGTACTAATCATCACTTTACTTTAATGAAAACATCAAATGTTTCTTCTAATTATGTTATGACAATAGCATTATTAGAAGAAACATTTAGAATTATATGTGCGCTCAGCTGATTGGCTGTTCGGCTGAGCGCACATATAATGAGCCGGTCCGCAGTACAGTCACTTCATTGTGCTGCGGACCAGCATAGGGTCCCCCCTATTTTTATAACCAGCCGGGTTAAAAACCAAACGACAGCAGCCTGGTAACACCAGGGTGGGAAGAGCCATTGTTTTAGGCCCTCCCCAGCCTAAATCTTACCAGCCTGCTGCCGCCCGGTCCAGGAGCGCCAATTTTGACGCTCCGGGACCACTGGCACCCGGCTCTTCCCAGTACCCCTGGTGGCATTGGGTACTGGGGTAATAATAGGGGGTTAGTGTTAGCCATTTTATACCGGCTAACACTAGGCCCCAACTTAATAATGGATTCCGTCTATTAGACGGCTTCCACTACTAAGTCTAAAAAGTAAAGAAATAAAGACAAGACACAAGTTCAAAATTTTTTTTATTCAAATAAAAACACCCCCACACCCCTCATTGACCATTTTATTAAAAAAATTCAAAGAACAACCGCTGGTCATCGACGTAGTCCATGGAATCCGACGTAATCCCCAGGATACCGATATCTGAAAAACAAAAAGGGAGAAACACACAAACAGGAGCACAACACCCATCATTGTGAGCGGTGTTGTGCACCTTACAGTATGCAGCATCTTTACAGATCGCTGCTTACAGTCTGGCCCCCAAGGGGTTAAGGGAGGATGTATTGCATCCCCCTTAACCCCTTGGGGGCCAGACTGATGTCAGACTGCACCCATCCCAGCAAGGAAGGGGTTAAGTGACCCCCCCTTCCTTGCTGGGAGGGGTGCAGTGCCGGGGAGGGGGTGGGGAGAGCTCTATACTCACCCCGATGTGTCCTCTTGGCTGGTCCGCAGCACAATGAAGTCACTGTACTGTGGACCGGCTCATTATATGTGCGCTCAGCCGAACAGCCAATCAGCTGAGCGCACATATAATTCTAAATGTTTCTTCTAATAATGCTATTGTCACAACATAATTAGAAGAAACATTTGATGTTTTCATTAAAGTTAAGTGATGATTAGTACAGAATGCTCTATTGCCGGCATATGAATTAACGGCTTATAGAGCTTCCTGTACTAATTAATATTTAATGAATAAAACACATTTTCGTTTAAATAAATACAGTTTCTTTGTTCAATAATTTAATTCTAACGAATCCATCATTGTGCAATTCAATATACTGTCAAAAAATAAATATATATATAAATATACATTTATTTATATATATATTTATTTTAACAGTATATTTAATTGCAAAATGATGGAATCGTTTACATTTAATTATTGAACAATAAAAGGGACTTTATTAGACAGAAAATGTGTTTTATTAATTCAATATATTAACCATGAGAGATATCGGCTATAGTGCAGAGGATCGCAAACCCCGGTAATAGCGATTCATGTAAACTGTTTCCCTGCTTTCCCAGATGCATCCAGAGGTGTTTGCATCACTTTCTTAACATTTTATTTGTTATTTTTAGTTGAACCAGATTTCCAAGTAAATGACCGTATGTTTTGAGCCGCATGTCTATTTTTTCCCACGGCCGGAGTTTCACCCGCACATTTACAGCCGCATAAAAAATACAGCCGCACAGTTACAGCGTGTGAACCCAGCCTAAGACTTGTCAAAACAATGATAGGAAGAAGGTTGGCAGCAGATCATCAAGACTTTACCAAATAGCCCAGTGATGGCTAACCTTGACACTCCAGCTGTTGCAAAACTACAATTCCCATCATGCCTGAACAACCAAAGATATGGCTTTGGCGGCCCAGGTATCATGGGAATTGTAGTTTTACAACAGCTGGAGTGTCAAGGTTAGCCATCATTGCAATAGCCCTCTACATCCTGTGAGCATAAAGTGCATCAAACCGTGACATTTCAACTCTAAACAAGTCTTTCTTCAAGCAATACAAGGTTCTATTGGCAAAATATATATATACTAGAAAATGTACCCGGCACTGCCCGGGTATAAAGTGTCAGTGTGTTAATTAGATTTGTTCTAAGGTGCCCAGGAGGCCAAGCTAAAGGTATTGTTTCATCTGAGTTAATCAGTGGAATTAGTGTATACCTGTAGTGCATAGTTGGAGGGGTTCTGTATACCCACAATGTATAGTTTTTAGGGGTCTCGCATATCTGTAATGCATAGTTGGGGGGGCTGTATACCTATAGTGTATAGGTGGGGGGGGGGGTCCTGTAGTGTGTAGTTGGGGGGGGCTGTATACCTGTAGTGTATAGTTGGTGAAGGTCCTGTATACCTGTACTGTATAGTTCGGGGGTCCTCTATACCTGTAGTATATAGTTGGTGCTGTATACCTGTAATGTATAGTTGGTGGAGGTCTTGTATACCTGTAGTTTATAGTTTGAGGGTCCTGGATACCTGTAGTGTATAATTGGTGGAGGTCTTGTATACCTGTAGTATACAGTTCGGGGGTCCTGTATACCTGTAGTGAATAGTTTGAGGGTCCTGTATAACTATAGTATAGAGTTGGTGGAGGTCCTGTATACCTGTAGTGTATAGTTTGGGGTCCTATACACCTGTAGTATATAGCTGGTGGAGTTCCTGTATACCTGTAGTATATAGCTTTGGGGTCCTGTATACTTGTAGTATAGAGTTGGTGAAGGTGCTGTATACCTGTATTATAGAGTTAGTGTAGGTCCTGTATACCTGTAGTGTATAGTTTTGAGGTCCTGTATACCTGTAGTGTATAGTTTGGGGTCCTATATACCTGTAGTATATAGTTGGTGGAGTTCCTGTATACCTGTAGTGTATAGGTTTAGGGTAGTGTATAGTTTGGGGTCCTGTATACCTGTAGTATATAGTTGGTGGAGGTCCTGTATACCTGTAGGGTTGTATTTACCCGTATGGCAGTGTTATTCAGTCACAGTGTGTCGGTATTGGTCAGGTCTGGTGTGGCAGTGTTATCCAGTCACAGTATGGCGGTATTGGTCAGGTCTGGTGTGGCGGTGTGATCCAGTCACGGTATGGTGGTATTGGTCAGGTCTGGTATGGCGGTGTTATCCAGTCACAGTATGGCGGTATTGGTCAGGTCTGGTATGGCGGTGTTATCCAGTCACAGTATGGCAGTATTGGTCAGGTCTGATATGATGGTGTTATCCAGTCACAGTATGGCGGTATTGGTCAGGTCTGGTGTGGCGATGTTACCCAGTCACAGTTTGCCGGTATTGGTCAGGTCTGGTGTGGCAGTGTTACCCAGTCATAGTATGGCGGTATTGGTCAGGTCTGGTATGATGTTGTTATCCAGTCACAGTATGGCGATATTGGTCAGGTCTGGTGTGGCGGTGTTACCCAGTCACAGTTTGGTATACCTGTAGTGCCCTGTATATACATGTACTGTATAGATGGAGTAGGGGCTCCTGTATATACATGTACTGTATAGATGGAGTAGGGGCTCCTGTATATACATGTACTGTATAGATGGAGTAGGGGCTCCTGTATATACATGTACTGTATAGATGCAGTAGGGGGCCCTGTATATACATGTACTGTATAGATGGAGTAGGGGCTCCTGTATATACATGTACTGTATAGATTGAGTAGGGGCTCCTGTATATACATGTACTGTATAGATGGAGTAGGGGCTCCTGTATATACATGTACTGTATAGATGCAGTAGGGGGCCCTGTATATACATGTACTGTATAGATGGCAGTAGGGGGCTCCTGTATATACATGTACTGTATAGATGGAGTAGGGGCTCCTGTATATACATGTACTGTATAGATTGAGTAGGGGCTCCTGTATATACATGTACTGTATAGATTGAGTAGGGGCTCCTGTATATACATGTACTGTATAGATTGAGTAGGGGCTCCTGTATATACATGTACTGTATAGATGGAGTAGGGGCTCCTGTATATACATGTACTGTATAGATGGTGTAGGGGGTCCTGTATACATGTACTGTATAGATGGAGTAGGGGGTCCTGTATATACATGTACTGTATAGATGGAGTAGGGAGTCTACCAGTTATTACTGTGGATGTTGTGAGGCAGCTTCCCTAGCAACCATTGCTTCCTGTGAAAATGAAAGCAGTAATCCTATTGGTTGCTAAGGCTCCAACTGCCGTGTCTGCTGCAGCTAATTATATCACCTGTGTTTGCAGTGAGGAGATTTTCCCATTCATCTCTATGGGGCGCTCTTCCCCCTCCCCCTCCCCTCCTGTACATCTGGCGGGGACGGGACCTTCACCATAACCTTCCCGGGCACCCAATGTACCTGTGTGCCAAATTTGGGGTCAAACGGTTCAGGCGTTTGGAAATCTATAGAGGACAGACAGACAGACAGACTTTCATTTTTATGATATAGACTAGAAAATGTACCCGGCGCTGCCCGGGTATAAAGTGTCAGTGTGTTAATTAGATTTGTTCTAAGGTGCCCAGGAGGCCAAGCTAAAGGTATTGTTTCATCTGAGTTAATCAGTGGAATTAGTGTATGGCTGCGTTCACACTACGTATATTTCAGTCAGTATATGTATATTTCAGTCAGTATTGCAACCAAAACCAGGAGTGGATTAAAAACACAGAAAGGATCTGTTCACACAATGGTGAAATTGAGTGGATGGCCGCCATTTAATGGCAAATATTTGCTTTTATTTTAGAACAACGGCTGTTATATTGAAATAATGGCAGTTATTTACTGTTATATGGCGGCCATCCACTCAATTTCAACATTGTGTGATTAGAGCCTTTATGTGTTTTTAATCCACTCCTGGTTTTGGTTGCAATACTGACTGAAATATACTGACTGAAATATACGTAGTGTGAACCCAGCCATATACCTGTACTGCATAGTTGGAGGGGTTCTGTATACCCACAATGTATAGTTTTTAGGGGTCTTGCATATCTGTAGTGCATAGTTGGGGGGGGCTGTATACCTATAGTGTTTAGTTGAGGGAGGTCCTGAATACCTGCAGTGTACAGTTGGTGAAGGTCCTGTATACCTGTACTGTATAGTTTGGGGGTCCTGTATACCTGTAGTATATAGTTGGTGCTGTATACCTGTAATGTATAGTTGGTGGAGGTCTTGTATACCTGTAGTTTATAGTTTGAGGGTCCTGGATACCTGTAGTGTATAATTGGTGGAGGTCTTGTATACCTGTAATATATAGTTCGGGGGTCCTGTATACCTGTAGTAAATAGTTTGAGGGTCCTGTATAACTATAGTATAGAGTTGGTGGAGGTCCTGTATACCTGTAGTGTATAGTTTGGGGTCCTATATACCTGTAGTATATAGCTGGTGGAGTTCCTGTATACCTGTAGTATATTTGGGGTCCTGTATACTTGTAGTATAGAGTTGGTGAAGGTGCTGTATACCTGTATTATAGAGTTGGTGTAGGTCCTGTATACCTGTAGTGTATGGTTTTGAGGTCCTGTATACCTGTAGTGTATAGTTTGGGGTCCTATATACCTGTAGTATATAGTTGGTGGAGTTCCTGTATACCTGTAGTGTATAGTTTAGGGTCCTGTATACCTGTAGTATATAGTTGGTGGAGGTCCTGTATACCTGAAGTATATAGTTGGTGGAGGTCCTGTATACCTGTAGTATATAGTTTTGGGGTCCTGTATACCTGTAGTGTAAAGTTTGGGGTCCTGTATACCTGTAGTGTATAGTTTTGTGGAGGTCCCGTGCACCTGTAGTGTATAGTTTTGGGGTCCTGTATACCTGTAGTGTCCTGTATACCTGCAGGGTTGTATTTACCCGTATGGCAGTGTTATTCAGTCACAGTGTGTCGGTATTGGTCATGTCTGGTATGGTGGTGTTATCCAGTTACAGTATGGCGGTATTGGTCAGGTCTGGTGTGGCGGTGTTATCCAGTCACGGTATGGTGGTATTGGTCAGGTCTGGTATAGCGGTGCTATCCAGTCACAGTATGGCAGTATTGGTCAGGTCTGATATGATGGTGTTATCCAGTCACAGTATGGCGGTATTGGTCAGGTCTGGTGTGGCGGTGTTACCCAGTCAGTTTGCCGCTATTGGTCAGGTCTGGTATGGCAGTGTTATCCAGTCACAGTATGGCGGTATTGGTCAGGTCTGGTATGACAGTGTTATCCAGCACAGTATGGCGGTATTGGTCAGGTCTGGTATGGCAGTGTTATCCAGTCACAGTATGGCGGTATTGGTCAGGTCTGGTGGGACAGTGTTAACCAGCACAGTATAGCGGTATTGGTCAGGTCTGGTGTGGCGGTGTTATCCAGTCACAGTATGGCGGTATTGGTCAGGTCTGGTATGACAGTGTTATCCAGTCACAGTATGGAGGTAATGGTCAGGTCTGGTGTGGCAGTGTTATCCAGTCACAGTATGGTGGTATTGGTCAGGTCTGGAGGTGTTATTCAGTCACAGTATGGCGGTATTGGTCAGGTCTGGTGTGGCAGTGTTACCCAGTCACAGTTTGGTATACCTGTTGTGCCCTGTATATACATGTACTATATGGATGGAGTAGGGGGTCCTGTATATACAGTACATGTACTGTATAGGTGGAGTAGGGGGCCCTGTATATACATGTACTGTATAGATGGAGTAGGGGGCCCTGTATATACATGTACTGTATAAACCAATAGAGAGGTAGAATGGCACTGTGTTGACTTACAGTCCAAAAAGCTCCTAGCTTGAGGGTGCACGGCTCAGGTAACCGACCCCAGGTACCTTCAACGTAGTAATATAAAAGGGAAGAGACGGCACTCCGGAATGAAGTGATGGTGTACTTTATTCACCCAACACGAATGGCAACGTTTCGACTCTGCTCTAGAGTCTTTCTCAAGGCTTGAGAAAGACTCTAGAGCAGAGTCGAAACGTTGCCATTCGTGTTGGGTGAATAAAGTACACCATCACTTCATTCCGGAGTGCCGTCTCTTCCCTTTTATATTACTACATGTACTGTATAGATGGAGTAGGGGGTCCTGTATATATATGTACTGTATAGATGGAGTAGGGGGTCCTGTATATATATGTCCTGTATAGATGGAGTAGGGGGTCTACCAGTTATTACTGTGGATGTTGTGAGGCAGCTTCCCTAGCAACCATTGCTCCCTGTGAAAATGAAAGCAGTAATCCTATTGGTTGCTAAGGCTCCAACTGCCGTGTCTGCTGCAGCTAATTATATCACCTGTGTTTGCAGTGAGGAGATTTTCCCATTCATCTCTATGGGGCGCCGCTCTTCCCCCTCCCCCTCCCCTCCTGTACATCTGGCAAGGACGGGACCTTCGCAATAACCTTCCCGGGCACCCAATGTACCTGTGTGCCAAATTTGGGGTCAAACGGTTCAGGTGTTTGGAAGTCTATAGAGGACAGACAGACAGACTTTGATTTTTATGATATGGATATATAGTGCTATGTGGTATATCATGACAGGTGTATGTTATACAATGTAGTAAACATAGTCATGAAATTCCAGTTCAGTCTGGGACACTTTCCTCTGATGTTTTTTTTTTTTTTTTTATACCAGGACTCTGTAGCATGTTTTGCACAACCCCTTTAAACACACATTTTTGTAAATAAATTGGACATTTGCAAGAATTTTAGGGGAAAGTCCTTTTAATATGTTAAGTTATGAAAGCATGTGAACCGAAAATGGCCCGTATGTACAACTAGAAAATGTACCCGGCGCTGCCCGGGTATAAAGTGTCAGTGTCCTGTATACCTGCAGGGTCGTATTTACCATTAGGCACTCATGGTCTGGTGTGTAGGGTAGCACCTTGCAGAGGGGCAGTACCCTCCTGTTCAGACTTGCCAGAAAATCTGGTGTCTTTTCGAGGGGGGTATGGCGGTATTGGTCTGGTATAGCGGTGTTTTCCAGTCACAGTATGGCGGTATTGGTCAGGTCTGGTATGGCAGTGTTATTCAGTCACAGTGTGTCAGTATTGGTCATGACTGGTATGGCGGTATTGGTCAGGTCTGGTATGGCAGTGTTATTCAGTAAAGTGTGTCGGTATTGGTCATGTCTGGTATGGCGGTGTTATCCAGTCACAGTACGGCGGTATTGGTCAGGTCTGGTGTGGCGGTGTTATCCAGTCACAGTATGGCGGTATTGGTCAGGTGTGGTATGGCAGTGTTATCCAGTCACAGTATGGCGGTATTGGTCAAGTCTGGTATGGAGGGGTTTCTGTATATACATGTACTGTATACTTGGAGTAGAGGGTCCTGTATACATATACTGTATAGATGGAGTAGGGGGCCCTGTATATACATGTACTGTATAGTTGGCATAGGGGGTCCTGTATATACATGTACTGTATAGATGGAGTAGGGGGTCCTGTATATACATGTACTGTATGGATGGAGTAGGGGGTCCTGTATATACATGTACTGTATAGATGGAGTGGGGGGCCCTGTATATACATGTACTGTATAGATGGAGTAGGGGGCCCTGTATATACATGTACTGTATAGATGGAGTAGGGGGCCCTGTATATATATATGTACTGTATAGATGGAGTAGGGGGCCCTGTATATACATGTACTGTATAGATGGAGTAGGGGGCCCTGTATATACATGTACTGTATAGATGGAGTAGGGGGCCCTGTATATACATGTACTGTATAGATGGAGTAGGGGGTCCTGTATATACATGTACTGTATAGATGGAGTAGGGGGTCTACCAGTTATTACTGTGGATGTTGTGAGGCAGCTTCCCTAGCAACCATTGCTCCCTGTGAAAATGAAAGCAGTAATCCTATTGGTTGCTAAGGCTCCAACTGCCGTGTCTGCTGCAGCTAATTATATCAACTGTGTTTGCAGTGAGGAGATTTTTCAATTCATCTCTAAGGGGCGCCTCTCTTTCCCCTCCCCCTCCCCTCCTGTACATCTGGCGGGGACGGGACCTTCGCAATAACCTTCCCGGGCACCCAATGTATCTGTGTGCCAAATTTGGGGTCAAACGGTTCAGGCGTTTGGAAGTCTATAGAGGACAGACAGACAGACAGACTTTGATTTTTATGATATAGATAAACAAGTCTGGACTGGGCCATCAAGTTAATAAGTTATACTAATATACATTTATGGATATCTTACATATAACATAAGTGGCTATATAAGGCTATGTCCCCTAGAAAAATGTGTTGCAGATTCCAATTCTAATGCAGCTGTCATACTGGGTTGAGTGTGACTAAATAAGTCTAATCTCTGTGAGGCTACTTGATGTGGTTCCTGAGGCAAATCAAAAATAACATGTCACATGGTAAAGTGTAACGGTCACTTCAAAGAACATAACTTGAAGAAATTAAGCAAAAAGCACAAGCGATAAGAAACTCTGTAATAGTTTTTTTTAGGCAAAAGAGCTTCCTTTTGTAAGGATAAGGCTGTTTTCCCACCTTCCTCCCTCATTTTTTGTTGCAAAAAAAAAAAAAGGAAAAGTGAAGACTGGTTTGCTGTGTTCGTTATAACCTATGGAGGGGGGAGGGGGAGAACAGAGAACCAGCACAACACATCATCCTGCAATCTTACCTCACCTGGTTTCCAGACCACCACTGAGCAGTCTGAAAATTCAGTGTTTTATGTGGCCAGACAGTTTCCAAACTGCAGGGCTAGTTATCTCCTCTTCTTGCTCACTCATTCCCCTCGGCCCCTCTATAATTTATAAACCTCCTTTCACTATGCTTCTCCACAAGGTAGACAACTTTGCCTTGATAATGAACAGATAAGAATTGGGGGGGCTTAAACGCAGCTTTGTGAGTACATAAGGAAGCTAGTTTTCTTAATAAAACCTATTAAAGAGACTCTGTACCCACAATCTGGTTAATGTTCTAAAAAAAACTTTTAAACTTGCAGCCCTGTGTCAAATTGGCATGGTCTCTAGTGTGTGTGTGTGCCCTAGCCTTGCACAGCCTCTCCGTCCCTCCCCCCCACCCTCTATACCATAAGGAATGCCCTGGGCAGGATTTTTCCCATTCATCACCCGTCTGAACACTGCATAGGTGCTGGATCATTAAGGCCAGTGTTCACACAAGTGATAAATGTTATTATATGGGGCACAGTAGATTTCTACAGATGAAAATATGCAAGAAATTCAATGAAATCTGCTAATATTTAACATTTCTTGTTTCCACAGTAAAGATCGTCTGCAGGTACATTCCTCAGGAAAAAACATTTGTTAGAAAGTCAATAGAAAATTCCATCAAGAAGTGGTCAGATTTTATATTATTGGTCTACACTTTCTTCCACATGTAGATAATGAAAAATATAAAGATATAAGATGCAGAGTTCTTGGTAACAATCAGAGTTCATGGCTTATGGGGATCCTAAACCAGTAAATGAATTTGATCAAAAAATATATTTCAGAATTCAGTGAACATAAAGCAATGTACAGAATCTCATAGAAATGAATGAAAATATAAAAAATGGAAGCTCCACATAAGTCACAAATATCCTCATGTTTCATTATATGTCAAGTGATATTTCTGGTTCTGAAGACATAAGCTGCAGATAGATGCGTTTGGACAGTTCAGGGCCCACACGTCTGGAGGTAGAGGTAACACCTTCACCGCGCCGCACAAGGATATCACTTAAAAGATTGTGTCTCTCTGCATCTGTCTTACAGCGATGATAAGCCTGCGATAGAAAGCCACTTTTACAAATTACATCCAGAAAGTTCTCACAAGATCCAAAAACGAATTACTAGGTAGATGTGACAAATACTCCTACAAGAAGAAGCCATTCTCACAATAGGATATATGTCTCTCTCCTAGCAATATATAGTACCTCAGAACTAAAAGAATGTATCATTATAGAAATACTGCATGCAACAGAAAAACTGACTAATTCATAGCCTAGACATGCCAGATTTATAACTGGCTCACACAGCTAAAAAGTTATATGCCAAAAACATTCACCTAAATATAGCACATTTAAGCCATACCCCCTTTCAATAAAGCTACACCCCCTTGCTAAGCAGGCTGCAAAAATATATTTTTAAAATCCTTTTATTTTGTAAAAAAAGAAATAATTAAATCCCTCCCCTAATAAAAATACTAATTGCCCTCTTGCAATTTTTTAAAAATGTATCTATTTTTTTTTTAAACAAAAGTAAACATTTGGTATTGCTAAAGCTATATAAATTGGGTGTTGCTATACCTGACCTCATGAAGATAAGATTGCATTTGTTTTGTTTTTTTACACTCTTACTTCCAGAATATTTTTTTTCCCCATGTCACTGTACATTTTATAGTAAAATGAAAGGAAAGAAAACACAAAAACATACTCCTCAGCCAATTGTATGAAGGATAAAGGGGTTGTCCAGACAAATTTTTTTTCTTTAAAATCAACTGGTGTCAGAAAGTTATATAGATTTGAAATTTACTTCTATTAAAAAATCTCAAGTCTTCCCATACTTATTAGCTCCAATATGTCATGCAGGAAATGTCTTATTTTAAGTCTGACACAGAGCACTCTGCTGACATCTCTGACCAAGACAGGAACTCTGTCTTGGTTTTCTATGAATCCCCATAGAAAACCTCTCCTGCTCTGGACAGCTCCTGTCTTGGCCAGAGATGTCAGCAGAGATCACTGTGTCATGAAAATAAGCTAAAATTATTGTGTTAGTTTGTTTTCCCTGAGACTCATTGGCATCACAACATATGGGGTAAATTCGCCCCTGCGAGCCCCTGGGACGAAGGAATATTTAATGAAAAAATAAATTTTAATCCCCTCCTCCATGAGGTATAACTAGGCTCCACCTCCCCCTAGACCTCAGTCTGATTATAAAGAAACATAAAACACAGGGAGGGAGTCTTGTGATGCCAATGGGTCTCAGGGAAAACAAATTAACATAATCATTTTAGCTTCCCTTACGTCCCTTAATGAAGTCTTTCCCACAGAAAAAGCCCTAGGCTTTTTTGAGGACGAACCCTTATCCTCTTTTATTTCCACAGGGTGTATTTCATCTTGCACAGCTTTGCAGAGCTTGTAAATTCTATCAGCTGTGAAATACCCCTTGAATAATTCTTTCTCATCTTCAGTAGAAGATGAAGAGGTTTCAGAGGAAGAGGATGTTACTTAACTTCATCAATCACAGTACTGAAAGAAAAGACCAAAACAGGACAACAAAGAGTTAATCTACAAATCCCTCACCTGATATCTCCTGTGACCATCACCAGTGACCTGTCTGAGCTCAGATTACAGCTGTCACCCAGCTCCGAATCCTCTGTTATCTGCTTTCTGCTGCCGGCTAACTCCCTCCTTCCTCCTCCCCCCTCCCCTCTCCCTAGAACAGACAGGGTACGACTCCTGCAACAAGTCACAATTTTCAGATTTTTCAGAGTGGATGAAAAAGAGGAAGGAGGGGCGGGGACCTGGGAAAAGGCTTTTTACATGCAGATAATGGCAGATTTGGCTAATAAACCCAATTACAAAGTTTCTTAAAATCGCCTGGACTATTGATTTCTGCAAAAAAAAAAAAATACGACAGTGACTCTAAGTATAAAGAAGAGAGATCACAGCACTTTGCACTCAGATGATTTCTATTAGATCCGGATGAGCCACAGAAAATCCTTCCAGTGGAAAACAGCCAGACCTAGAGGTAGCAACAGCTTACCTTCTGCCTTGAACACACAGCTAATCCGGCGTGCAGAGAGCGCGCGCCGTTCCCGGCCCCCGAAAGTGACATCATGCTGACGCCGCAGTGGCTCGGGTGACACGCAGAGTGCGTTCCAAGATGCACTAGGTAAGAAAAACTTAAAGGAATACTTCGGTGATCATGGAAAAAAACAAATTTATTCATACATCTGTACGATGCGTCATCACTTTGTCTTGTTGTGTTTATTTTTTTTAAACTCCCCTTTGCAGCCCCCATTCACCAGCATAGATTCAGTAAAAAACGTATCTACTTCCTGTTTCATCAACATCTCCAGTGCATGAGCTCCAGTCTGACTCTCTATATTCCCCTCTGGCTGTCAAGACGCTCTAGGAGTCCCCTGGCCTCTCTATGGTCCCCTCTGTTTCTCCTCACTGCCCTACCACATGACCAACTGCCAATCCTGTGGCTAAGCAACATACTTTGTGTGTGAAGTGTGTCCTGAAAAGCAAACAAACCCCTGCTGACATAGTAATGTTGTAAATACAACGTTGTACAAAATGGGAGTTGTAGTTCTGCAACTTGAAGCTCTCCCGATTGCATAACTACAGCTACCATCATGTACCATCACCACAATATGAGGATGGGGCTTTTAGTTATGCAACCAGGAGAACTCCAAGTTGGAACAATACAACTCCCATAGAGTATTTAGCCAAAACATGACCATGGGTGTTGTAGTTCTGCAACTTGGAGCTCTCCTGGTTGCATAACTACAACTACCATCATGTACCATCAACACAAGATAAGGATGGGGATCGTAGCTATGTAACCAGGAGAGCTCCAAGTTGCAGAACACCCATGGTCATGTTTTGGCTAAATACTCTATGGGAGTTGTATTGTTCCAACTTGGAGCTCTCCTGGTTGCATAACTAAAAGCCCCATCCTCATATTGTGGTGATGGTACATGATGGTAGCTGTAGTTATGCAATCGGGAGGGCTCCAAGTATGAAAACTACAACTACCATCAGGTATTTTCCCCGCAACATTAGAATGGGGCTTGTAGCTATGCAAGTTCAACAGCTCCAGGTTGCAGAACTACAACTCCCATCTTATACTGTCACCACAACATGAGGATGGGGCTTGTAGTTATGCAACCAGCTCTCCTGGTTGAGCTCTCCTGGTTGCATAACTACAAGGCCCATCTTCATGTTGTAGTGACAGTACAAGATGGGAGTTAAAGGGGTGTTCCCATCAAAACTTTTATTAGTTAATAAAATGAAGAAGCATGGCGGCATCTGCAGCATCTCCCCGCCCCCTCCCCCCCACCTTCCTGGGACAGAAGTGATAGGCAGCATCAGAGCTGCTGATGCCGCCTGTCACTTCTGTCCCTGGAAGGTGAAGGGGGTGCGGGCAGCCGGGAGGGGGCAATTGTTCGGGGAGATGCTGCAGATGCTGCCTGTCACTTGTGTCTGGGAGTGTGTGGTTCGGGAAGATGCCGATAATGTGCAGGACTGTCCAACTTGTTGTATAATGAGTGAGGAGAGGGCGGGACACACATGGACCAATGACAGCGCTGCAATGCATGATGGGAAATGTAGTTTCCCAGCGGGCACCATGTTAGCTGTATACAAACATTTACAAAAAAGTGCAAAAACAAGAATGTCAGCACATAAAGAGGAGTGAGATGGCTCAAAATGCTCAGAGGGACTTGGTGAGTATGACTGGCAAGGTTGTCTAGCATTTAATTTTTTTTTATTATGAGGGGAATACCCCTTTAACTACAACTCCCATCATGTAATGTCACCATGGCATACTGGGAGTTGTGGCTGTGCCATCTGAGGAGCCACACTAGATGGGGAGTCACAGAGGGGGTGACAGGGAAGCCTGTAGTGAAATCCCCCACCCCTACAGAGCCACCAAGAGGCTGGGATGCTATATCTCTTATCCAAATATCTATCTATCCATTGTTCGACTGTGCTACTTGGGGCCCACCAGGGAAAATGATCCCATTGGTGCCCACCAATGAAGAACCATTGAGAAGTAACATGCTGACCTGATTTTATGCTGGATTGATCTGTGTCCACAACTAGTTGAACTACTGCTCTCAGAATGCCTTACACTTATTCAGCTATGAGGGTATGCTGGGAGTTGTAGTTCTAGAGACGACAATCCTTTAACAATTGATGGCTGTGTAGAGGCTTCTAGTGGCTGCAGTTTGTCACAACCATGAGCCATGAAGATCCATCAATAAATCTATATACAGCACCAGCAATTATCAGAGGATTGTCCATTCAAATATACTACATCTCACATCATATCCTTAGGATTGTGTGCTGTCAATAAATGCTGGGAGTTCTAGTGCCTGCAGCTGTTGTATTTTGAGTATTCTAGGTGTACTGAATACTGGATGCTTTTTGGGAGACCGGAATACATAGTTCTGTGGGGGCTCAGTATACGGAAACACCAGCATGGCACAAATAAATGCAATACCTAAAAAATCTTTATAGAAAATAGTACACAGCAAGCAAAAACATTAAAGGGAACCAATCACGCTAAAAACAGCCATAGAGCTAAGGAAACGTGTTGGTACATGACCCAGCACGCTTCCCAAACATAACCCTGTACCCTGCGTACCATGTACATATAAATCGCAAAGATAGTTTAATTATCTCCCGCGCTGTATGTAAATTACCTGCTAAGTAGTAATGGTGGGCGGGTGGCTTGTTCAAGTAGTCACGGTGGGCAGGTGGCTTGTTCAAGTAGTCACAGTGGGCGGGTGGCTTGTTCAAGTAGTCACGGTCCTGGGCCGGCTCCGGCGCTGTAATCACGCCCCTCTGGCAGTGTTGAAAAGAACTGCATGCTGACGTCACCCGGGGGGGGGGGGGGGTTCTTTCAGCATGCAGTTCTTTCCAAGCCGCCACTACTTGAACAAGCCACCCGCCCACCATGACTACTTGAACAAGCCACCCGCCCACCATGACTATTTAGCAGGACATTTACATACAGGAGATAATTAAACTGACTCTGCGGTTTATATGTACATGGTACGCAGGGTACAGGGTTATGTTTGGGAAGCGTGCTGGGTGATGTACCAGCACATTTTGTTAGCTTTATGGCCGTTTTTAGCGTGATTGGTTCCCTTTAAATACATGATACATACCAGGAGACCATGATGTAACAAACTTCCCACCGGTCCATCTAACCAAAGTATGAACTAGGGCTGGGCGGTATACCGTCAAAATACCGATACCGTCACTGACGTCGGTTAACCGACCTCCACTCTGCCAGGACGGTATCTGCGGTATTTCCCCCCTCCCTCCTCCTCCCCCCTTACCCTGCGGCCGCATCCTCTGCTCCCCTCTGTTAATCTTCCTGAGGAGGAAGACTGGAGATCGGACAGGCTGCGCACAGGCGTGCTGCGTGCTCAGAGCTGCTGCTGCTTCTGGGCGGCTCTGGAAGCTGCACAGTGTGCCCTGCCTCCCCTCTCCCTTACATGAAGTGGCTGCAGGGGTCAGGTATAGGTCGGCACATCCTCCCCCCCCACCGGGCACCGCACTCTCTCCCGCACAGGAATCCTCGGCACCTCGTTATCTTTTGGCAGTGCTGGAAGCAGCAGTGTGTCGATCTGCCTGGGACGCTGCCGGCAGATATATGTGCTACAGCACTGAGTGACAGGGGGCAGAGGATTCCTGTACAGGAGAGAGAGAGGCCGGGGGAGCATGGAGGTGCCGACCTATACCTGACCACAACTGTATGTGCTGGAGAGGGGGGGTCCAGAACAGCATGTGACAGTGACTGGGGGCAGATATTAGGTAGAAAGAGAGAGATATGGGAGTCCTATCTATCTATCTATCTATCTATCTATCTATCGCGCACACACAAACAGAGACAGGAGATAGATAGGAGACAGGTAGATAATAGATAGGAGTCCTATCTATCTATCTCCTATATATATATATATATATATATATATATATATATATATATATATATATATATATATTATTATATATATATATATTATTATATATATATATATATATTAATATATATATATAATAATATATATATATATAATATATATATATATATATATATATATATATATATATATATATATATGCGCTGTATAGATAGATAGATATAGCTAACAATATAGGCAGCACACTAAATGAACTGTGGGTGCCAGCAGACGAATCCCAGACCTTGGACCAAGTCAGCTAGTAAAAAAATACTCTGCAGCACTCCGATGGTAATACAAACGTGAATTTATTCCATATCACAATGTGCAGCAAACTTCACAAGTAATATATGACGTTTTGGCGTCTCCTATGCCATTTTCAAGTGCCACTTGAAAATGGTGTAGGAGATGCCAAAACGTTGTGTATTACTTGTGAAGTTTGCTGCACATTGTGATATGGAATAAATTCACGTTTGTATTACCATCGGAAAATAGGGTTTTCAAAAGCGGTGTGGCTTTTAAAAGGGGCGTGTCATAATTATCGTTCATCTTATCGTTACCGCGTCGACATGTATGATAAACCGCGATATTGATTTAGGCCATTATCGCCCAGCCCTAGCATGAACAGTACCCAATATACAAAAATGAGAATGCTATAGTACTACTCCAATCAATGTGTAAACAACACAGCAAGTAGTGCTGTCCTATATAAGTATATACAGCAAGGTAGTGCTCTCCTATATAAGTATACACAGCAAGGTAGTGCTCTCCTATATAAGTATATATGTATCATGCAGCCTACAGACATAAAGATGTCAGAGTGCAAAAACAAGCCGGGGGAGAGAGCAAAGTATGTATATCACCAGTAACATGCAGTCCAGGTTGGGGCTCATTGGATCCTGGGCTCTGTGTTACTGGTGATATACATACTTTGCTCTCTCCCCCTGCTTGTTTTTGCACTCTGACATCTTTATGTCTGTAGGCTGCATGATACATATATACTTATATAGACCAGCACTACCTTGCTGTGTTGTATACATATTGATTGGAGCAGTACAATAGCATTCTCATTTTTCTATATTGGTGCAGTGCCAGTGTCTTTTATTGGTGCAGTGCCGGTGTCTTTTATTGGTGCAGTGCTGGGGTCTCTATATGACATGTCTCTTTATGTTTTAATGTGACATATATAAAGGTCCCCACACTATATCTATACACAAACACTAAAGTTTCAGTCACACAAATACATATATATACACTATGCACCCCCACACATTATCTGTATGCACACACTGCAGCATCATTCACACAAACACACATACACAGGGGTGTAACTAGAAATGGCTGGGCCCCATAGCAAACTTTCCAATGGGGCCCCCCCTCCCGGCTACTGGGGAAGAAATGGACACATGGTTTTGGCCACATGCATGGTCTGGATTTTTTCTACACATTTTTAACTGCTCTCAATGGCAGATAAACTTGCAGCAGGGATGTACATCCGCAGCCCGCCCCGTTAACTCCCCAACCGCTGGAGACTATACATCACCGGGTCCCCACTCCTGCTTGCTTCGGCGGTTCCCAGTACGTCCTGCTCGGCCAATCAGTGCGCTGCCCCGCAGCGGCCGGGGGGGGTTAATGGGGCGGGCTGCGGACAAACTCGCAGCAGGGATGTACATCCCCGCTGTGAGTCTGCCATTGAGAGCACAGGGCCGGGATCCGCAGCGAGTTTCACTGCGTATTCGCAGCGAGAAACTCGCTGCGGATACGGCATGTGTTTGTAGCCTTAAAATATAAACAAGGTTGCACATTAACCCTTTGAGGACCAGGCCCAAAATGACCCAGTGGAACGCGCAAATTTTGATCTTTGCACTTTCGTTTTTCCCTCCTTCCCTTCTAAGAGCTCTAGCACTTTCAGTTTTCTATCTACAGGGCCATGTAAGGGCTTGTTTTTTACAGGAATAGTTGTACTTTGTAATGGAGTCTTTCATTTTACCATAACATGTATGATGGAATCCAAAATATATTATTTATGAAGATATAAATTGGTGAAATCGTAAAAAAGAATGCAATATGGTAACGTTTGGGGGGTTCCTGTGTCTACGTAATGCACTATACGGTAAAAGCAACATGATACCGTTATTCTATAGGTCAGTCCGAACACAACGATATACAGGTTTACACAGATTCTCTAATGTTATATATATTTTTTTAATGAAATCCTTTTTTTTGGCAATTATTAATAAAATAGCCCTATTGTGACGCTTAACGGTTTTAGTTTTTCACCTACTGGGCTGTATGGTGTGTCATTTTTTCCGCCATGATCTCTAGTTTTTATTAATACCCTATTTGTGAAGATTGATCACTTTTTATTAATTTTTTCTTATATATAATGTAACATTAAATCGGTAATCCTCACTTTTTTCCCTCTTTTCGTGTACGCCGTTCACCGTTTGCAATGACGCTTATTATATTTTAATAGATTGGACAATTACGCACGCTACAGTATATTATATGTTTATTTTTAGGTTTTATTTATATAATGTGATGGGGGGTGATTTCAACTTTTATTGGGGGAGGGGTTTTGGGGTAGTGTGTGTTTTTAACTTTTTTTTTTTTTTTACACATTTGAAGTCCCTTTGGGGGACTTTTACATACAGTACTTTGATTTCTACACCGATGATTGCTATGCCATAAGCATAGCATTGATCAGTGTTATCGGAGATCTGCTCATTGAGCCTGCCTGACCTGATACCAACATACTGTGACTTGATAACACTGTCATACCAGACCTGACCAATACCGCCATACTGTGACTGGATAACACTGTCATACCAGACCTTACCAATACCGCCATACTGTGACTGGATAACACCACCATACCAGACCTGACCAATACCACCATACTGTGACTGAAGAACACCGCTATACCAGACCTGACCAATACTGCCATACTGTGACTGGATAACACTGCCACACCAGACCTGACCAATACCGCCATACTGTGACTGGATAACACTGCTACACCAGACCTAACCAATACCGCCATACTGTGACTGGATAACACTGCCATACCAGACCTGACCAATACCGCCATACTGTGACTGGATAACACCATCATATTAGACCTGACCAATACCGCCTTACTGTGACTGGATAACACTGCCATACCAGACCTGATACCACCATCTCCAGCCTGCTACTGCACACACACACACATATATTATATATATATATATATATATATATATATAATATATGTGTGTGTGTGTGCAGTAGCAGGCTGGAGATGGTGGTATCAGGTCTGGTATGGCAGTGTTATATATATATATATATATATATATATATATATATAACACTGCCATACCAGACCTGATACCACCATCTCCAGCCTGCTACTGCACACACACATATATATATATATATATATATATATATACATCCAACCTGCTACTGCACATACTATTTATATCTCTCCAGTCTGACACTGCATATATGTATACATATACATCCAGCCTGGCACTGCAAGGTAATATGGGGCACTTGGTAGTAATTCTATGACTGTATGCAGGGTGACTATTACACATAAGGATTTTTTTCAGTCCTACAGGAGCTGCAGTCACAGGGTACCTTACTATATAGACAGTGTGAGACTACAACTCCCAGTTGGGAGTTGTAGTCCTATGTCACAGCTCCTGTAGGAATAAAACTCCACACTTATGCTTCTCTGTAAGCTAGCAGGGAGCATACAACCCCCCTCCCCCACACACACCTTATCAGTGACACAGAAGGAGGAAGGAGCTGTGGCTGTCCCTGTGCAAGGTCCCGGCAGGAGAGGGCTAGGGGGTCAGAGGTGATCCAACCACACAGGATGCTCCTCCATGCAGGCAGCTGACAGCTGCTTCAGGAGGAGAGGAGTCTCCAGTCAGGACGGAGGGAGATGCTGCAGCCATGCTTTATCTCCCTATCTCTCTCTGTGATGCTGCCCCCTGCTGGTGGGTGTTTCCGGCATTCCTATGATCAGCAGAACAGTGAGCCTGTGCACAGGGACGGCGCTGATTGGCTGATTCTGACCAATCAGAGGAAACCAGGAAGACCTGGTGACCAGGAAGATGATTGGCATATGGGGAGAGACAGAGAAGTTCGTTAGTGACGATTTGTCACAAAATGGCGGCCAAAAACGGGGGTCGACAGTCAAGTGGAGGACTTCAGTTGCACAACTTCCTGTGGGGTGGTGCAGGTTTCAAAAAGAAGAGCAAGCTGCAGGAACCCATTATGTAAGTATATTGCAATGTTATATAATTTGACTTAACCCTTCTATTGTAGGTTAATTTTTTTTCACCGGAGTACCCCTTTAAAAGCTAAGACCTGCAGAAGCAAATATCAGGATACTACCTGGACACCGGCTCCAGCGGCATCCCAGCAATCATTACCTGGAGAGAAAACCTGAATGTAACAGGTAAACAAGCATAAAAACGGAGGAGGGACAAAGTCCCCTAGGGCTAACAGCAACGAAGTAAAAAAAGACTGAGGTCTAGGGGGAGGTGGAGCCTATTTATGGAGGGGATTAAAATTTAATTGTTATTTTTTCATTAAATATTAAAGAATGTGAAGACTTGTAATTTACTTCTATTAAAAAATCTCAAGTCTATATAACTTTCTGACACCAGTTGATTTGAAAGAAAAAGATTTTCCATGGACAACCCCTTTAACATTTATAATGCTCTCATATGTCTATAGGTCTACTAACCTTAACCAGTAACTGAGGAGAAGGATAGACTGCAACAACGGCACTTGCTACCTCCACACTGACTCTGTTAAACTGTTGTATTTGCTTCTTCCATACCTCCAATAGACCCCTTCCACAGCGTTCAACTTTTACCCCTCCTGCCCAATCACCATCCATGTAGAAAGAAAACGATGAGTTATCCCGTTGCCTCCTGAAATACAGCAAAATAAAAAAAAAAAAGGCTATCATGTCCTGTGTGCAGCTGACAAATCACAATGCCTCTACTTATGACAGCTAATAAAGAATGGTGGGGGGGAATCTAATGGGTTTAGGTTAGAATTGCTGTAGAAATTCCAGTTTGTGTAAAGGTATCTTGGATATGGATGTTGTTGGGATAAACACTGCAAGATGTCTCAGAGTTGGGTCTTTACTTGATTGGAGCCTCTGCCATTGCTTTGCTAAACATGCAGACAAAATCTGAAAACTCCTTTCCAGTTTCCAGGAACCAAACAAAGACATGTGTGTACAGCTGTAAGACAGTCAACGCCTGAAAGAGAGGGAAGATGACAGATGAGTCATCATGCATGACCAGAAAAAAAAATATATACAGATTTGTAGCCAAAAGCACCTCACCTCCTCCACATCCACCCTGCTCAGTTGTGGAGGTTCTTCCTTGTGTTTCCTTTTAATCCCTTTGTCTCCTTGCACGGCCTCCTGAAGCTTCTTCCTGTCTTTCGTCTTCTGGTTTCTGTCAAAAAGGAAGGGAATGGTGAGAAGTTGTTCAATGTTTTCCACATTAAAAGGGGAACTATCAGCAGGTTAGAGGAATTGAACCTGCTGATCGCCCCTTACAGTGCCCGGGACGCTGAGGAGGAAGTTAAGAGACTTGTGCCCTTGTGGAGCAGTTACTAGTGTTCCCCATGGTTCGGTGAGACCATTAGGAGCACTGCCCACCCCCGGATGGCCTGCTCCATTCATTATCATTAGAAAAAGACAGGGCGGCCAGAACATTGTTATGGGGTGGAGAGTGCTCCTAACAACCCCCCTCGTGCTCCTAATGGTCTCATCGGACGACAGGGAACACAACTAACCGGAACGGCGCAGAGAAGGAAGATAAGAGACATACCGTCCTCCTCAGCCTCTTCAGTGCAGTAATGTGATGGTAATATAAAGTGTATGGTTACTAATGCCAGAAGTCTAGCCAGCAAGATGGGGGAGCTGGAGGCCTTGGTGCTGGAGGAGTCCATTGATGTGGTTGGTGTGACTGAGACATGGCTGGACTCCTCACATGACTGGGCTGTCAATATTCAGGGATTTACGTTGTTCAGAAGGGACCGGGTGGGCAGAAGGGGATGAGGAGTATGTCTGTATGTCAGAAATGATATTAAAGTGAGTGTAAAAGATGCAATAGTGGGCGATGACTGTGATGATGTGGAAGCATTGTGGGTAGAACTACAGAAGGAGGTAAAGAGTGAAAAAATTATTCTTGGTGTAATCTATAGACCCCCCAACATTACTGAGGAGGTAGATGGCCAGTTGAATAGACAAATAGAGCGGGCTGCCCGGGAGGGAACAGTAGTGATAATGGGGGACCTCAACTACCCAGATATAGATTGGGGTCACGGTTCAGCTAAAACCACAAAGGGGAGGGAATTTCTTAACCTCCTGCAGGATAATTTTCTGGGCCAGTTTGTGGAGGAGCCAACTAGAAGTGATGCCTTGTTGGATCTGGTTATTTCTAACAACGCTGAGCTGGTTGGGGATGTCACTGTCCATGAACACCTGGGGAATAGTGACCACAATATAGTGACTTTTAGCTTAAAGTGTAGAAAAGAAAAACATGTTGGGAGGGCAAAAACTCTTAATTTTAAAAGGGCCAATTTTCCTGGGTTAAGGGCAGAACTTCAGGGCATAGACTGGGAGCGGCTGCTGTCACATACGGATACAGCTAATAAATGGGAAATCTTCAAATCCACATTAAATAACTGTACTGCCAAATATATTCCTATGGGTAACAAATATAAACGGTTAAAATCCAATCCCACATGGCTTACAACCGAGGTTAGAGGGGCTATAAATGAGAAAAAAGGGGCATTCAAAAAATATAAATCAGAGGGGTCAGCTGTAGCATTTAAACATTACAAAGAAGTCAACAAAACCTGTAAAAATGTAATAAAAGCAGCAAAAATTCACAATGAAAAGCAAGTAGCTATAGAAAGCAAAAGAAACCCCAAAAAATTCTTCAAATATATTAATGCAAAAAAACCAAGGTCAGAGCATGTAGGACCCCTAAATAATTACGACGGGGAATTAATAACTGGTGATCAGGAGAGCTGAGTTACTTAATGGCTTCTTCAGTTCTGTATATACAAAAGAGGATGGAGCTGTGGTGGGTGGGGCCAGTACTGAGGTGGGTGGGGCCAGTGCTGCTAACACATGTAATGTACTGAACTGGTTTACTATAGATATGGTCCAAGATAAATTAAACAAACTCAATGTAACCAAAGCTCCAGGGCCTGATGGATTGCACCCCAGAGTTCTTAGGGAACTCAGTTCTGTAATTTCACTACCCTTGTATGAAATATTCAGTGATTCTTTGCTTACTGGTATTGTGCCGAGGGACTGGCGTAAGGCAAATGTAATACCGATCTTCAAAAAGGGCTCTCGAACTTCCCCAGGTAACTATAGACCTGTAAGCTTAACGTCCATTGTGGGAAAACTATTTGAGGGGCTTATAAGGGACTACATCCAGGAATATGTAGTGGCTAATAGTATTATAAGTGATAACCAGCATGGTTTTACTAAGGACAGAAGCTGTCAAACCAACCTAATATGTTTCTATGAAGAGGTAAGTAGAAGCCTGGATGGCGGCGCGGCTGTGGATATCGTGTACCTGGATTTTGCAAAAGCGTTTGACACAGTTCCTCATGGACGTCTGATGGGTAAGTTAAAGTCTATCGGTTTGGAAAATTTAATGTGTAACTGGATTGAAAACTGGCTTAATAATCGTACCCAGAGAGTGGTGGTCAATGATTCCTACTCCGAATGGTCCCCGGTAATAAGTGGTGTACCCCAAGGGTCAGTACTGGGCCCTCTTCTGTTTAACTTGTTTATTAATGATATTGAGAATGGAATTAACAGCAATGTTTCTATCTTTGCAGATGACACCAAGCTTTGTAGTACAGTACAGTCTATGGAGGATGTGCAGATATTACAGGATGACTTAGACACACTGAGTGTTTGGGCGTCCACTTGGCAAATGAGGTTCAATGTGGATAAATGTAAAGTTATGCACCTGGGTACTAATAACCCGCATGCATCATATGTCCTGGGGGGAGTTACTCTGGGAGAGTCACTGATGGAGAAGGATCTGGGTGTACTTGTAGATAATAGACTACAGAACAGCACACAATGTCAGTCAGTGGCTTCTAAGGCCAGCAGGATATTGTCATGCATTAAAACAGGCATGGACTCACAGGACAGGGATATAATATTACCGCTTTATAAAGCTTTGGTGCGGCCTCATCTGGAGTATGCCGTCCAGTTTTGGAACCCGATTCATAAAAAGGATGTTCTAGAGCTGGAGAGGGTACAAAGACGGGCAACTAAACTAATAAGGGGAATGGAGCATCTTAGTTATGAGGAGAGATTAAAAGAATTACATTTGTTTAGTCTGGAGAAGAGACGTTTAAGGGGAGATATGATTAACTTATTTAAATATATAAATGGCCCCTACAAGAGATATGGGGAAAAGATGTTCCAGGTAAAACCCCCTCAAAGGACAAGAGGGCACTGCCTCCGCCTAGAGAAAAAAAGGTTCAATCTCCGGAGGCGACAAGCCTTCTTTACCATGAGAACTGTGAATCTGTGGAACAGTCTACCACAGGATCTGGTCACAGCAAAAACAGTAGAGGGCTTCAAAACAGGGCTAGACAAGTTCTAGACCAAAATAATATAGATGCATATGTATAGAACCTATCACCCCTTCCCTGTATCCATCCCCTCCTTGGTTGAACTTGATGGACATGTGTCTTTTTTCAACCGTATTAACTATGTAACTATATATGTAAGTAGGGACATATCAGCAGGTAAGATTCATCTTTCCCCCATAAATGACCATTTCTTCCTATGACTTACTTGAAATATTTCTCTAACTCCATTACCACCAGTGTAGGGATGGCACATGACTTGTTGGCCACAATGTTTGCCACAAAGCTGCTTAAAGTAACATTGTTATGAGCAGCTTCCTGTAATACAGAAAAAGGGTCAGACGACATGAAAAAACAAAAAGGTGTAATCTTATGTGAAAGATGAAAAGAAGAAGAATGAGGCATCCGCACCATTTTACTGTTCAGAATCATGGCAACAAAGTCCTCCCCAGGAACAAGAACAAGAATTTCTGCTTCTTGGCAAAAAGTTTCTCCCTGGGTGAGAATATGTTATGTTAGCCACACATGCAGGTCTCTCCATGCTATTACATCTTACCAAAAACATGAAAAGCCTTACGCAGTGTTTTCAATGAATAGTGTTTCAAGAATATTTCTTAATATTGTAGCTACTGCATACAGGCCAGAATAATTGTTTAATCTCTTAATCTCTGTCACAATACTTAAAGGGGCTATCCAGGTTTACTAAAAACACAGCTACTTTCTTGCAAATACAGCATGACCCATCCTCAGGTTGTGTGTGGTATTGCAATTCAGCACCATTTACTTCAATAGAACAGAGCTGAAAAACTATACACAAGCTGAGTAAAGGAGAGGCGCTGTTGCTGGAAGAAAATCACACGTTTTTTCTAAGCCTAGATAACCCCTTTAAGCACTGCTAAGGGGGGCATAAACATGGCAGGCGCATCACTTGCACACAAACAAAACGACAGAGTGCAATTGTTTATTTCTTAATGGATGAAGCAGGACAGACACGAGTACTTGCAAAAAATTTTTTTCTTATTTGTGAAAATTCATAGTACATAGCAATACATCTTAGGTAATAGATAACTTCACCACAGTGCTGTAGACGCGAGGCTGGTCTTCACGCCGCGGCTGCGGCGCTCTTCATATCCTCAAGTCCATAGAGGCTCTCCCCCTCCAGGTGACCGGAAGTGATGAAACACGCAACGTTTCGGGATTAACCCTTTCTCAAGCGTATGTAGACATGTGCACCCGCCACCATTTTATAATACTCAGTAGTCATAGCAACGTCTCACTACGGAAACATAATCATACAATTAGGTACAAACATCTTTACAGGTAACCATCCTAACATATAACTTCACTGTTACCATAGGTATACTTATTCATATATTGTGTAGGTTACATATCACTACTGTATACGATGGAAAAATATACTAACTACATTTACAAAAATACAGAAAAGTTGCATACTTCGTTGAGGCCTTTAGGGTTAAGCGATTCTAAACAATGGATCCAATATGTTTCCTTTTGGAGCAACCTACGTTTTGTTTCACTCTCACTGTTCGCAAATGCCTGTTCTAGTACTTGCCATCTCAAATCATATACTTTATGGCCATTTTCTTTGAAATGCCTCGCAACAGAGGTCTCTCCAGACGTCTTCCCTCGCTCTTCCTCTTTTACAGTTTTTTGGGCGAATAGCCGAATCGCACAGCGATGTTCATTGAGTCTCACTCTGACTTCTCTAGTTGTTTGGCCGACGTAAACCAGTCCGCATGGACATTTTAACATATATACCACATTAGTACTTCTACATGTATACATTCCCCTGATAGGTATCTTTTTACCACTCAGGGGATGTACAACTGGGTCTCCCTTGACAATGTTGTTGCAGTTCTGACAAGAGAGACACGGGAAGGTTCCTATACGACATGATCTAAGTTTCATTTGTTTTGGTCTTCCTGTCCCCACTTCAGACCTCACAACCTCATTGCCAATGGTTTTACCTTTTTTATAAGCAAACATCGGACCATCTTTGAAGAGACTACCAAACTTAGTGTCGCGTGTCAACATTGGCCAATATCTAAGTATGCATCTCTTGATCATATTAGAGTGTTTTTCATACTTAGATATAAACATGATTTTATTCTCTTTTTCATTTCTCACCTTTTGTTTCAATAATTCTTGTCTAGGAATCTTTTTCACATCTTCCGCTACTTTTTCTACTTCTTGTCCCCTGTACCCCCTTTCACAGAATTTCTCTATCATAGTCTTACTTTGTTTCTCATAAGTATCTTCTTTTTTACAAATGCGCCGAAGTCGCATGAATTGGCCCTTCGGAATGCCTTTAAACGTGGAAGGCGCACGATGTGAGGATCGTAGCAACAAATTTTTGCGATCACTCGGTTTCGTATACAATTTAGTATCTATCTGCCCATTATTTAACGTCAGCTCGACGTCCAAATATTGTATTGTTTCTTTATGAGCTTCTATAGTGAATTCTATTAGCTCGTGCGCCTGATTCAAGTAGGCAACAAACTGGTTGAGCTGTGCATCCGTGCCCCTCCATAGGAGGAGCACATCAACAAATCTCAGCCAGGTATGTACCAATGGACTGAATTCATGGCCTCCGAGATATTGATCTTCAAAGGCTGCCATGAAGATGTTAGCTATACTTGGAGCCACAGGGGACCCCATCGAGACCCCCTTTTTTGCAATGTACTCGTGTCTGTCCTGCTTCATCCATCAAGGTTTGTGACTACTGGGACTAGCGACCCAGAATAGGACGGTATTCACACAGTGCATGATATGGCACAGGATTGTTTATGCTAAAGTTTGTGAATTGTCGCTAAGATAATTGTGCCAAATTGCTATAAAGTAAAGAAAAGACTGTCGAAATGTCGTTTGAGGAAATTGCTAATATAACAGATAAAAAAGCAGAGACTGTCACCCTCACAGAAGGTGAAAGAAGTAGTATACTTCAACTCGCGGAATCAGCTGGCTTTGGGTTTGAACATGTGAAAAGAGATACGAAGACTAATTACCCACGCAAATTGGAGCAGCTGTATACCCAAGAAGTGAATTTACGACTTCATGCATCTGCATTGACAGAATATGTAAAGGTGCAACGCATACCTAGAGGCCTACGAAGCAAACTAAAACCTGTGTTACTTAAAAATGATATGCTATACCAACAAAAATGGTTTGCTATCTCAAATCGCTACTCCCTTGACCTAATGTACCTTACCATCCAACACTTACAGAGTGCACTAACTGATATAAAGACTGAGATTGAAACAAATGAAAAAGAGTATAAGGACACTGTATTACTGGATGATTTCGAAAAAACGCATGTGGAATTGTAAAACAATATAGATGCTTTAAAAACTACTCTGTTTCAGACAAAAATCAATAAGTTAGAGCGGGACACACAGGATTACTTACAGAATCGAGTCTACACCTGGAAAGAGGAAAGAAGATTCAAAAGGAATTTCTCACAAGATACGAGTGTGGACAGCAACCTATCGGACCAAGCAAGCGTGGTTAACAGCTTCAGACGTGGAAGTAGGAAACCGGGTAATAAAAGCACAACTAACCAGACTCCTTTTTTAGAGAAAGGGAAAGAAAAAACTATCCCAGCAAAAGGAAATGTGAACAGTGGCGCTCGGCCAAAAACAACGAACAAAAAAAAGCCGGTGGGTTAGTCGTTAATCTCTCTTCCCGTGAACTAACTGATATAGAGATTAAAGTATTGGATAGAGGTTTGGGGTTTGTTCCCACTTGTGAAATGACCAAGTTTGAGTTTATGGTGGACTTTTATAAAATGTGCCGGGCAATGAGATTAAAAATGTATTTCATGGGGGTTGACAAAAAGAAAAAATATACTACAGAAAAACTTCCTAAAAAGTGTCGCATGAAATCTGATTTTGACCCTGACGTTGAGAGTACACTTTTGGAAAATTTCCAAAAGGTGGTAACGGAGGAGGTTATGAAAAATTGGGATCGTGTAGATGTCGGGCGATCCAACATGACCGTGGCAGAGAGAACTGCTTTGCAAAATCTAAAAAGAGATAAAAACATAATTATCAAAAAAGCTGATAAAGGCGGTGCCACGGTCGTGTTGGATAAGTCTGACTATCTGCATGAAGCCCACCTCCAGTTGTCGGATGACAAGGTCTATAAGGTGTTAAAGAGTGACCCGACAGAATATAAAAAAGAGCTTATAGAGGTGGTAAATGAAGCCCATGATTTGGGCATTATCAGTAAAGAATGCAAGTCGATATTGATCAACGAAAACCCTAGAGTACCAGTTCTTTACTTATTACCAAAAATCCATAAGCGATTGGAACGGTCCCTGGGCCGCCCAATCGTGTCTGGTATGGACTCTTTATTTTATACCCCTTCTTCTTTTGTTGATCAATATCTTCAACCCATAGTGAGAAAGTTACCAAATTGCCTTAAAGACACTACAGATCTACTGATGAGGTTAGAATCTCTTGATGTTCGAGATGTGTCATTTGTATGTACTCTCGACATTAAGAGTTTATACACGAATATACCTAGCCAAGAAGCGATGAATATAGTCAGGGATAAACTATGTGAAGATGAGAAACTAGATAATCGAACAATAGGTTTTCTCATGACCTTATTAGATCTGGTCTTATTTAAAAACTATTTTAGGTTTGAGGATGTGCTATACTTGCAGCTGCAGGGGGTCTCGATGGGGTCCCCTGTGGCTCCAAGTATAGCTAACATCTTCATGGCAGCCTTGAAGATCGATATCTCGGTGGCCATGAATTTAGTCCATTGGTACATACCTGGCTGAGATTTGTCGATGATGTGCTCCTCCTATGGAGGAGCACGGAGACACAGCTCAACCAGTTTGTTGCCTACTTGAATCAGGCGCACGAGCTAATAGAATTCACTATAGAAGCTCATAAAGAAACAATACAATATTTGGACGTCGAGCTGACGTTAAATAATGGGCAGATAGATACTAAATTGTATACAAAACCAAGTGATCGCAACAATTTGTTGCTACGATCCTCACATCATGCGCCTTCCACGTTTAAAGGCATTCCGAAGGGCCAATTCATGCGAGTTCGGCGCATTTGTAAAAAAGAAGATACTTATGAGAAACAAAGTAAGACTATGATAGAAAATTCTGTGAAAGGGGGTACAGGAGACAAGTAGAAAAGAATTATTGAAACAAAAGGTGAGAAATGAAAAAGAATAAAATCATGTTTATATCTAAGTATGAAAAACACTCTAATATGATCAAGAGATGCATACTTAGATATTGGCCAATGTTGACACGCGACACTAAGTTTGGCAGTCTCTTCAAAGATGGTCCGATGTTTGCTTATAAAAAAGGTAAAACCATTGGCAATGAGGTTGTGAGGTCTGACGTGGGGACAGGAAGAACAAAACAAATGAAACTTAGATCATGTCGTATAGGAACCTTCCCGTGTCTCTCTTGTCAGAACTGCAACAACATTGTCAAGGGAGACCTAGTTGTACATCCCCTGAGTGGTAAAAAGATACCTATCAGGGGAATGTATACATGTAGAAGTATTAATGTGGTATATATGTTAAAATGTCCATGCGGACTGGTTTACGTCGGCCAACCAACTAGAGAAGTCAGAGTGAGACTCAATGAACATCGCTCTGTGATTCAGCTATTTGCCCAAAAAACTGTAAAAGATAGGTATTTCCCCCCTCCCTCCTCCTCCTCACCGGCAGCCGCGTGCTCTGCTCCCCTCTGTTCTTACTGAGGAGGAAGGCTGGAGATCGGACAGGCTGTGCACAGGCGTGCTGTGTGCTCAGCGCTGCTGCTGCTTCCGGGCTGCTCTGGAAGCTGCATGGTGTGCCCTGCCTCCCCTCTCCCGTACATAAAGTGGCTGCAGGGGTCAGGTATGGGTCGGCACATCCTCCCCCCACAGGGCACCGCACTCTGTCGCGCACAGGAATCCTCGGCGCCCAGTTATCTTTTTGCAGTGTTGGAAGCAGCAGTGTGTGACGGGAGACGCTGCCGGCAGATATATGTGCTACAGCACTGAGTGAGAAGGGCAGAGGATTCCTGTGCGGGGGAGAGAGAGAGAGCGGTACCCGGGGGAGCATGGAGGTGCCGATCTATACCTGACCCCAACTGTATGTGCGGGAGAGGGGGGGGGGCAGGGCAGCATGTGACAGTGACTGGGGGCAGATATTAGATAGAAGATAGATAGATAGATAGGAGATAGATAGATAGGAGATAGATAGATAGAAGATAGAGAGAGATAGATATAGATAGAGAGAGGGATAGATAGGAGATAGGACTCCTATCTATCTATTATCTACCTGTCTCCTATCTATCTCCTGTCTGTGTGTGTGTGCGTGCGCTGGATGGATAGATAGATAGGAGATAGATACATGGGAGATAGATAGGAGTCTCCCATCCGTCCGTCCCTCGATAATAGATAGCTAGGAGTCCTATATATATATATATATATATATATATATATATATATATATATATATATATATATATATATATATATATACACACACACACACACACACACACACACATATACTGTATAGATAGAGCTAACAATATAGGCAGCACACTAAACAAACCTTTTGACCAAGTCAGCTAGTAAAAAAATACTCGCAGCACTCCGATGGTAATACAAACGTGAAAACGTGAATTTATTCCATATCACAATGTGCAGTAACTTCACAAGTAATATATGACGTTTTGGTGTCTCCTATGCCATTTTCAATTGCCACTTGAAAATGGCGTAGGAGATGCCAAAACATTGTGTATTACTTGTGAAGTTTGCTGCACATCGTTATATGGAATAAATCTACGTTTGTATTACCATCGGATAATGGGTTTTTCAAAAGGTGTGTGGCTTTTAAAAGGGGAGTGTCATAATTATCGTTCAATTTAACGTTACCGCGACTACATGTACGATAAACCGCGATATTGATTTAGGCCATTATCGCCCAGCCCTAGGAAGACGTTTGGAGAGACCTCTGTTGCGAGGCATTTCAAAGAAAATGGCCATAAAGTATATGATTTGAGATGGCAAGTACTAGAACAGGTATTTGCGAACAGTGAGAGTGAAACAAAACGTAGGTTGCTCCAAAAGGAAACATATTGGATCCATTGTTTAGAATCGCTTAACCCTAAAGGCCTCAACGAAGTAAGCATTTTTGTAAATGTAGTTAGTATATTTTTCCATCGTATACTTTAGTGATATGTAACCTACACAATATATGAATAAGTATACCTATGGTAACAGTGAAGTTATATGTTAGGATGGTTAGGATGTAAAAATGTTTGTACCCAATTGTATGATTATGTTTCCGTAGTGAAACGTTGCTATGACTACTGAGTAGTATAAAATGGTGGCGGGTGCACATGTCTACATACGCTTGAGAAAGGGTTAATCCCGAAACGTTGCGTGTTTCATCACTTCCGGTCACCTGGAGGGGGAGAGCCTCTATGGACTTGAGGATATGAAGAGCGCCGCAGCCGCGGCGTGAAGACCCGCCTCGCGTCTACAGCACTGTGGTGAAGTTACCTATTACCTAAGATGTATTGCTATGAACTATGAATTTTCAAAAATAAAAAAAATTTTTTTTGCAAAGTACTCATGTCTGTCCTGCTTCATCCATCAAGGTTTGTGACTACTGGGACTAGTGACCCAGAATAGGACGGTATTCACACAGTGCATGATATGGCACAGGATTGTTTATGCTGAAGATTGTTTATTTCTTAGACAGATAATGTGTTCCTGATGGCAAATGTTTGCAGAACAGGGACTAAGCAGTTGGAATCTTTTTGGTCTCAGAGAGATAAGCCACAAAGGAGCACAGCTGCAGCCAGTTTGTTTGTTTGTTTTTCTTTCTTTCTCCTGTGTTTTTACAGTCAGAAAACTGATGGTTTCCTAAAGCCTCCTAAAATGTTTCCTGACCGTAAAAAAACGTCCATGTGTGAAGGGGGCCTTAGAGTTGCTGTTTTGATCCTGACAAGCCCTTATGGTATTGACCCAGCTAGGCAACCATACTATACCCCCCAGGGCCCCTGTAATGTGTGGCTTGCTATTCTGTGCCAATACTCTATCTCAGTGCTCTGCAGACACAACCTGGGTCCCTCACTGCCAAATCCATCTGACTTTGTGGACGGCTTGTGTGAAGTCACAGGGGTTGCGTTGGACTTCCGGTTGAGTTAGTGTTATCTGCTGGTTTTGGCCTGTTCACTGTCATTCTTGATCAGAATTATATACAAATATTTTAGCTCACCTCTACCTCTGATGCAGTGCCTGGATCCACACCCAGCCAGATGTGATATGTAATATACTGGGAAAAATAAGATCAGGCACCAAGTGAAATCTTTCTTTCACTTCATTTTTTATTCCATTCAGTTGAAAATACTGTCAGACCACAATCGGCCAAACAGCTACGCGTTTCGAGCACATACACTGTCACAGTTGAGGTGCACTCTGTTAACCCCTTCTTTTATACACCTCATAATAAAGTGCGCTTGTGGCACCCAATTACAAAATCATAATTAAAAATGTATAAAATTGCTAAAAACATATTTTCCCCTGTAAATTCTTGATCAGCCCCCTTACCTGTCATTACAGCCATCTAATGTGCTTGGTCAGCTTAAAGGGGTTGGCCACTTTATAGTAAAATTGCTCAGTGTATAGTATTAGTAAGTGTACTCACTGCACTTACTGACAGCAGCTCCCTGTGTACCTCAATCAGACTCCCTCCTCCAGGCTGAGCTGCCCTGCTCTGTGGTGTTCCTGTCTAGAAGATGGCTGACTTGGAGTAGCATGTCACCATGCCCTGCCCCCCAGTGTCCACCACAGGCATATACAGGCTGTGTTGGACACTTAGGGGCGGGGCATGGTCATGTGCTCCACCATGTCAGCCATCTTATGGACAGACTTACCACAGAGCAGGACAGCACAGCCTAGAGGAAGGGAGTCTCATTTTAGCTCTATGGGGTACACAGGGAGCTGCTGTCAGTATGGGCAGTGAGTACACTTACTAATAGTATACACTGAGCAATTTTACTATAAAGTGGCCAACCCCTTAAAGATAAGGTAATGGGTAGATATTTCTCAAGGTTACGTACGGATATAAAAATAAATAAAACTTACGTTCATGTTCACCCCATTCCGGCTCCAAGTGATGCTCCTTGGCACTGGCTGTGTCTGGATGACACAAGGAGTTTCCTGGGCCTGCAGGGCACTCAGCACAAGTCCACCTGATCCGTCCTGAAGGAGAACTAGAAAGGCAGGATTGATATATATTGATATAATACAGGGACATAAGCAAACATCCTCAGCCCTAAATTAAAGTAGAACTCTTCCAACATGGAAAAACAATGGGTTAAAGTGGCAACTTCTCTAAGCCAATGGTTCTCCTCACTGGTGAAAGGCCGCCCGAACCATCCATTGAGATGTATAGGAGCTCCGCTCTACAGGGGAACATATGCGACAGGTCTGTCCATCTAACAGGAGCCTTTGTTATACCACTGGATGTCCGACAACTAGACATAACCTGATGCCCGAGCCCAGTCATTTGGCATTGGAATACCGGTGGCTAAAGAAGTTGGATGTAGCCCTAGGGAGTCTGGGAAAACATGGATGCTGACGTATACTGTGGCGCACAAAAGCAGATCTATCCAATAGGGTGGTCTGCCCCACTACTGTGTACACGGTAAGTACGTTCAGGCCATTACAGCGCGTGCACCCAATGCTGTGCACCTCAGTACACACAGACATCCCTTTTTTCAGGGTGCAGATAGATACATGGCAATAATGTTGCAGCTTGTAGACTCGACATGCTGGCTCCTCTTTTAGACGCTGCAGTGTGTTTAACACAATTGTAAACCTGCTCTATAGTCCCGCACCTGTGTCTATATGCACAGTGACTACATCCAGGTGCTTCCTCTTCCCCGGAGGGGGGACTTTGGCTGGGTCACATGATGATGACACAGCTGCTCCTAGGAGTGGCTGGGCTGTTCGGTCACGTGATGCCGCTCCTCTTCCTAGTGGCTCGGCTGGTCGGTCATGTGATGCTGCTGGTCTTCTGAGTGGCTGTGGTCGGTCATGTGTGGAAGACGATGATGATGATATTCCTAGTGGCTGGGCTGGTTGGTGACGTGAGGAGGAGCGCTGCGCCGGAGGATTCCGCGGAGCCGCACCCCCTAGGGGTTTTGGTGGAGTATCACGTGACCAGTTGCTCGTATGCACACCGAGTGGCGGTGCTGGTGCTCCTGCCGTAGTTGCCGGCATGTGGAGCCGGAGCAGGAGAGGGATGTCTGGTAGGTCGTCATCGTCACTACTACTACTGCTGCTGCTGAGAAGCATGACAGCATCGGGCAGACAGTGACAGCAGGAAGGGTCTCTGCCTCACCAGACCACCAGCCTGTGGCGGCCGCCTACATTGCTTTTAAACAGGCCGCCAGATACGGGTGACAGGAAGCGGAAGTGACGCTGGTGTACATCCTGGTGGCTGACATGCTGTGTGCAGCGGCTCGCCTGCTCGGTAAGTGCCGCTGGTGTGCGCCTACTCACTCTGACTGTGTCCCTGAGCGGTGCCCGGGGCTGCCACCGAGACGTCCGGCCTGTGGACACGCCCCTCTCGTACTGTCTATAACAACACGCAGGTTCGCAGGATGACCTTGTGAGCTCGGAACCTGTTCACACTGTGAGGCGGGGGCGCTTCGTGTCAAGCCTGGTACCCTCTATGGCAGGAACTGTATAATAACCCCAAGGGCAACTACTGGGCAAATGTGATGACTATTGCCCCGTGTACAGAAGCCAGCACCATCAGTAGTCACTGCTCGTGTCCATGTGTATAAAGGGATCATGGTGAAGGGAGGGGAGTGCCGTCAGTCAGCAGTGCGGCCAGTGTGTATGGGCCGTCAGTCAGCAGTGCGGCCAGTGCGTATGGGCCGTCAGTCAGCAGTGCGGCCAGTGCGTATGGGCCGTCAGTCAGCAGTGCGGCCAGTGTGTATGGGCCGTCAGTCAGCAGTGCGGCCAGTGTGTATGGGCCGTCAGTCAGCAGTGCGGCCAGTGTGTATGGGCCGTCAGTCAGTCAGTGCGGCCAGTGTGTATGGGCCGTCAGTCAGTCAGTGCGGCCAGTGTGTATGGGCCGTCAGTCAGTCAGTGCGGCCAGTGTGTATGGGCCGTCAGTCAGCAGTGCGGCCAGTGCGTATGGGCCGTCAGTCAGCAGTGCGGCCAGTGCGTATGGGCCGTCAGTCAGCAGTGCGGCCAGTGCGTATGGGCCGTCAGTCAGCAGTGCGGCCAGTGCGTATGGGCCGTCAGTCAGCAGTGCGGCCAGTGCGTATGGGCCGTCAGTCAGCAGTGCGGCCAGTGTGTATGGGCCTTCAGTCAGTCAGTGCGGCCAGTGTGTATGGGCCGTCAGTCAGTCAGTGCGGCCAGTGTGTATGGGCCGTCAGTCAGTCAGT
The DNA here is from genome assembly GCF_027789765.1 of Dendropsophus ebraccatus. Classification (NCBI taxonomy): domain Eukaryota; kingdom Metazoa; phylum Chordata; class Amphibia; order Anura; family Hylidae; genus Dendropsophus; species Dendropsophus ebraccatus. The sequence goes on along the minus strand of NC_091467.1, from coordinate 36,924,313 downwards.
GCGGCCAGTGTGTATGGGCCGTCAGTCAGTCAGTGCGGCCAGTGTGTATGGGCCGTCAGTCAGTCAGTGCGGCCAGTGTGTATGGGCCGTCAGTCAGTCAGTGCGGCCAGTGTGTATGGGCCGTCAGTCAGTCAGTGCGGCCAGTGTGTATGGGCCGTCAGTCAGTCAGTGCGGCCAGTGTGTATGGGCCGTCAGTCAGTCAGTGCGGCCAGTGTGTATGGGCCGTCAGTCAGTCAGTGCGGCCAGTGTGTATGGGCCGTCAGTCAGTCAGTGCGGCCAGTGTGTATGGGCCGTCAGTCAGTCAGTGCGGCCAGTGTGTATGGGCCGTCAGTCAGTCAGTGCGGCCAGTGTGTATGGGCCGTCAGTCAGTCAGTGCGGCCAGTGTGTATGGGCCGTCAGTCAGTCAGTGCGGCCAGTGTGTATGGGCCGTCAGTCAGTCAGTGCGGCCAGTGTGTATGGGCCGTCAGTCAGTCAGTGCGGCCAGTGTGTATGGGCCGTCAGTCAGTCAGTGCGGCCAGTGTGTATGGGCCGTCAGTCAGTCAGTGCGGCCAGTGTGTATGGGCCGTCAGTCAGTCAGTGCGGCCAGTGTGTATGGGCCGTCAGTCAGTCAGTGCGGCCAGTGTGTATGGGCCGTCAGTCAGTCAGTGCGGCCAGTGTGTATGGGCCGTCAGTCAGTCAGTGCGGCCAGTGTGTATGGGCCGTCAGTCAGTCAGTGCGGCCAGTGTGTATGGGCCGTCAGTCAGTCAGTGCGGCCAGTGTGTATGGGCCGTCAGTCAGTCAGTGCGGCCAGTGTGTATGGGCCGTCAGTCAGTCAGTGCGGCCAGTGTGTATGGGCCGTCAGTCAGTCAGTGCGGCCAGTGTGTATGGGCCGTCAGTCAGTCAGTGCGGCCAGTGTGTATGGGCCGTCAGTCAGTCAGTGCGGCCAGTGTGTATGGGCCGTCAGTCAGTCAGTGCGGCCAGTGTGTATGGGCCGTCAGTCAGTCAGTGCGGCCAGTGTGTATGGGCCGTCAGTCAGTCAGTGCGGCCAGTGTGTATGGGCCGTCAGTCAGTCAGTGCGGCCAGTGTGTATGGGCCGTCAGTCAGTCAGTGCGGCCAGTGTGTATGGGCCGTCAGTCAGTCAGTGCGGCCAGTGTGTATGGGCCGTCAGTCAGTCAGTGCGGCCAGTGTGTATGGGCCGTCAGTCAGTCAGTGCGGCCAGTGTGTATGGGCCGTCAGTCAGTCAGTGCGGCCAGTGTGTATGGGCCGTCAGTCAGTCAGTGCGGCCAGTGTGTATGGGCCGTCAGTCAGTCAGTGCGGCCAGTGTGTATGGGCCGTCAGTCAGTCAGTGCGGCCAGTGTGTATGGGCCGTCAGTCAGTCAGTGCGGCCAGTGTGTATGGGCCGTCAGTCAGTCAGTGCGGCCAGTGTGTATGGGCCGTCAGTCAGTCAGTGCGGCCAGTGTGTATGGGCCGTCAGTCAGTCAGTGCGGCCAGTGTGTATGGGCCGTCAGTCAGTCAGTGCGGCCAGTGTGTATGGGCCGTCAGTCAGTCAGTGCGGCCAGTGTGTATGGGCCGTCAGTCAGTCAGTGCGGCCAGTGTGTATGGGCCGTCAGTCAGTCAGTGCGGCCAGTGTGTATGGGCCGTCAGTCAGTCAGTGCGGCCAGTGTGTATGGGCCGTCAGTCAGTCAGTGCGGCCAGTGTGTATGGGCCGTCAGTCAGTCAGTGCGGCCAGTGTGTATGGGCCGTCAGTCAGTCAGTGCGGCCAGTGTGTATGGGCCGTCAGTCAGTCAGTGCGGCCAGTGTGTATGGGCCGTCAGTCAGTCAGTGCGGCCAGTGTGTATGGGCCGTCAGTCAGTCAGTGCGGCCAGTGTGTATGGGCCGTCAGTCAGTCAGTGCGGCCAGTGTGTATGGGCCCTGATCGGTGCAGCCATTGTGTATGGGCTGTGAGCAGTACAGCTAGTGTTTGTGGATGGGCTGTTGGCAGTAGAGCCAGTGTTTGTGGGCCGTCAGTTGGCAGTAGAGACAGTCCGTGAGCAGTAGAGCCAATATGTGTGGGCCGTGAGCAATAGAGCCAGTATGTGTGGGCCGTGAGCAATAGAGCTGAACATTTTGACAGATCCGCTCAACACACTAGTGATAAACCATAGGTAGATCTGCAGGGTTTGTACTGCCGTTCCTGCTTGCTGCTTAGGCTCCTGACTCCCAGGTGTCCCGCTCAGCCAGTGCGCTGCCATGTGTGCCAGTGTGCTGGAACTTGCACCGTGAAGTTCGCTGCGGATCCTGTATGTGCGCAGCGACCCTTAACCCCTTAGTGACCGCCGATACAGCTTTTTACGGCGGTCACTAAGGGTCCTTAATCTGCTGCCATCAGCTTTTTACGGCGATGGCAGAGAATAAGGCTGCTACTAACGTTAGTAGTGAAATAAGTGTATATCAGACCCCAGATCAGACCCCCCTAGTGCCCCGATAACTAACCCCCCTCCCCCGATGTTTGTTCGCAGGGATGGAAAAGTTAAAATGAATGAAAACCCCATGCTCTCCGCCACCGGAGGTAGCGGAAAGCATGGGGCTGTCATCGGGGACCCCCCTGTGGGGTCCCGGTACAAGCGATCAGCGGTATATACTATATACCGCTGATCGCTTGTACAATTCGCCGCCGGCACTTTTTATCCCCTGTCACCATAAATGATTGGTGACAGGGGATAAAAAGTGATGTCGCCCCCCACCCCCCCTGTCACCCCCGTCCCCCAGTCACCCCCCCTTCCCCATATACGTTACCTGATCCTGGAGCTCCTTCCTCTTCGGCGTCCTGGCTGGTTATGAAGTGCGCATGCGCTCCACAACCAGCCAACTCTGGAAAATTTTAAGTGACAGAGATCAATTCGGTCTCTGTCACTGAACTATGATTACTGTGATAGAAAATATCACAGTAATCATAGTAATACAGTAAAAATGAATGTATAAAGTACAAAAAGTGACACCCATACAAAAAATAAAACACACACTTTTTATTATAGTAATAATTGCAGTTTACTCCCAAATTACCCCTAACCCCCCCCAGATTACCCGTAACCACCGCACGTTGCCCGTAACCACCCCAAATTGCCAGTGACCCCCTCCAGATTGCCCGTCACCCCCCTAAATTACATGTACCCACCCCAGATTACCTATAAGCACTTCAGTTTATTAGTAACAATCCCAGATTGTCTGTAACCCTTCCAGGTTGCACATAACCCCCCCAGGTTTCCCGTAATCACGCCAGATTACATGTAACCCCCCAGATTGCACGTAACCACAGCATGTTGCCTCTGACCACGCCATGATGCCTCTGACCACCGCACCTTGCCTCTGACCACCGCACCTTGCCTCTGACCACCGCACCTTGCCTCTGACCACCGCACCTTGCCTCTGACCACCGCACCTTGCCTCTGCCAGATTACAGGTATCCACCCCAGATTGCCTATAAGAACTTCAGTTTATCCATAACCCCCCCACGTTGCCCGTAACCACCCCAGATTGTCTGTAAGCACTGCAGGTTGCCCGTATTCACCCCACGTTGCCCGTATCCACCCCAGATTGTCTGTAAGTACTGCAGGTTGCCCGTAACCACCCCAGATTGTCTGTAAGCACTGCAGGTTGCCCGTAACCACCCCACGTTGCCTGTAACCATTCCACGTTGCCTGTAACCACCCCACGTTGCCTGTAACCACCCCACGTTGCCTGTAACCACCCCACGTTGCCTGTAACCACCCCACGTTGCCTGTAACCACCCCACGTGGCCTGTAACCACCCCACGTTGCCTGTAACCACCCCACGTTGCCTGTAACCACCCCACGTGGCCTGTAACCACCCCACGTGGCCTGTAACCACCCCACGTTGCCTGTAACCACCCCACGTTGCCTGTAACCACCCCAGGTTGCCGTAACCACCCCATGTTGTCCGTAACCACCCCAGGTTGTCCGTAACCACCCCAGATTACCTGTAACCACCTCAGGTTGCCCATAACCACCCCACATTACCTGTAATCTCATTTTTTTTTTTTTTATTTTAGTAACTGCGCTATTCTAATAACCATTACTAGCTGCGGTTTTGCTCCAGTAAATTGGCGCTCCTTCCCTTCTGAGCCCTGCTGTGTGCCCAAACAGTGGTTTTTCATTTTTACTGCCAATTTTGAATACTTTCCTCTAATACCTGTGGGGTCAAAATGGTCACCACACCCCAAGATGAATTCTTTGAGGGGTGCACTTTCCAAAATGGGGTGACTTTTGGGGGGAATCTATTCTGCTGACACTACAGGGGCGCTGCAAAGGCACCTGGCGCTCAGAAACTTCTTCAGAAAAATCTGCACTGAAAATGCTAATTGGCGCTCCTTCCCTTCTGAGCCTGGCTGTGTGCCCATACAGTGGTTTATGCCCACATATGGGGTACCGTTCTACTCAGGAGAACCTGCGTTACATATATTGGGGTGACATTTCTCTCCTGTTCCTTGTGAAATTGAGAAATTTCAAACTAAACCAACATATTATTGGAAAACTTTGAGTTTTTCATTTTTACTGTCTAATTTGAAATACTTTCCTCTAATACCTGTGGGGTCAAAATGCTCACCACACCCCAAAATGAATTCTCTGAGGGGTGTACTTTCCAAAATGGAGTGACTTATTGGGAGATTTTACTCCGCTGGCACTACAGGGGCGCTGCAAACTGACCTGGCGCTCAGAAACTTCTTCAGCAAAATCTGCATTGAAAAAGCTAATTGGCGCTCCCTTCCTTCTGAGCCCTGCTGTGTGCCCATACAGTGGTTTACGCCCACATATGGGGTACCGTTGTACTCAAGTTTGCGGCCACATATGGGGTACCATTGTACTCAGGAGAACCTGCGTTACAAATTTTGGGGTACTTTTTTTCTCTTGTTCCTCGTGAAATTGAGAAATTTCAAACTAAACGAACATATTATTGGAAGAATTCGAGTTTTTCATTTTTACTGTCTTCTTTTGAATACAAAATGCTCACCTCACACCAAGATGAATTCTTTGAGGGGTGCACTTTCCAAAATGGGGTGACTTACGGGGTTTTTTCTCTCTGCTGACACTACAGGGGCACTGCAAACGCACCTGGCGCTCAGAAACTTCTTCAGCAAAATCTGCATTGGAAAAGCTAATTGGCGCTCCCTTCATTCTGAGCCCTGCTGTGTGCCCATACAGTGGTTTACGCCCACATATGGGGTACCGTTGTACTCAAGAGAACCTGCGTTACAAATTTTGGGGTGCTTTTTCTCTCATGTTCCTTTTGAAAATGAGAAACTTTAATCTAAACGTATATATTATTGGAAAATTGTAATTTTCCATTTTTTTACTGCCTAATTGTGAATATTTTCCTCCAGCCCCTGTAGGGTTAAAATGCTCATTATACCCCTAGATTAATTCTTTAAGGTGTGTAGTTTCCAAAATGGGGTCACTTATGGGGGTTTTCAGGATACCAGACTTCTAAATCCATTTAAAAAATCAGTTTTGGAAACTTTCACGAAAATGTGATAATTTGCTGATAAATTTCTAAGCCCCATAACACCCTAAAAAAGTAAAATATGTTTACCAAATTATGCCAGAATAAAGAAGACATATTGGTAATGTGCCTTAGTAACTAATTTATGTGCTACGACGTTCTTTTTTTAGAAGCAGAGAATTTCAAAGTTCATAAAATGCAATTTTTCATGATATTTTGATGTTTTTTTTACAAAAAACACACAAAGTAGTGACCAAATTTTGCCACTAACATAAAGTGCCATATGTGACGAAAAAACAATCTCAGAATCGCTAGCATACTTTAAAGCATCACTGAGCTATAAGAGCATAAAGTGAGACAGGTCAGATTTTGAAAAATTAGCCTGGTCATTAAGGCCCAAACTAGCTGCAGCACGAAGGGGTTAAAGGAGAAGTCCGGTGAAAATTTTTATTAAAGTATTGTATTGCCCCCCAAAAGTTATACAAATCACTGATATACACTTATTACGGAAAATGCACATAAAATGCTTTTTTCCCTGCACTTACTACTGCATCAAGGCTTCACTTCCTGGATAACATGGTGATGTCACGACCCGACTCCCAGAGCTGTGCGGGCTGTTGCTGCTGGCGAGGATAATGGCAGAGTGATGCTCAGTGTCCCTCCAGTGCCCTGTGTCCCTCAGTGTCCCCCTGCCATCATCCTTTCCAGCAGACACAGCCCGCACAGCTCTGGGAGTCGGGTCGTGACATCACCATTTTATCCAGGAAGTGAAGCCTTGATGCAGTAGTGGTGGGAAAAAAAGCTCTTTAATACCTATGAATCTGTCATAGCTAGAGGCAATTACACTTTTGATAAATGCAAGCGCAAATGGGAACCATGGACGTCCTCACCTCACTACCCTCTTTCTCAGTGACCTAGTCCCCATAGCGCTCATAATTCAAAAATAGATGGGGTTGCCTGATTGTCCATGTGCCTAGGAGGCCTATAGACCGTTACATGTTCTTATATTTAACTATACTGATATCCTAGTTCAATTTCATGAGATATACTTCTAGCCTCTCCTTGTTACAAACATACAGTATAGGATCCACAGCCATGGTGGAATTTTTCTGTTCCTGTATTTTGTTCCTTACAGTTGTAATGCTGTTCTTTGCCCTATTTGGCAGGGTTATATACTTACCTACTATACCTGTAGTGTGTTACATATCTTATTCATGCTGATTCTTTAGAAACTCAATGCACATGTAACAACTGCTTTCATGTTTGTAAACCTTGCAAATACTTTAATAAAAATATTGAACCAGAAAAAAAGCTCTTTATAAGCATTTCCCATAATAAGTGTATATCGGTGATTTGTATAACTTTTGGGGGGTAATACAATACTTTAATAAAAATTTTCACCAGACTTCTCCTTTAACCCTTTAAGGACAGAGCCAATTTCGATTTTTGCGTTTTAGTTTTTTCCTCCTTGTGCTTAAAAGGCCATAGCACTTGCATTTTTCCACCTAGAAACCCACATGAGCCCTTATTTTTTGCGTCACTAATTGTACTTTGCAATGACAGGCTGAATTTTTGCATAAAGTACACTGCGAAACCAGAAAAAAATTCAAAGTGTGGTGAAATTGAAAAAAAAAAGCATTTTGTTTATTTGGGGGAAATGTGTTTTTACGCCATTCGCCTTGGGGTAAAACTGACTTGTTATATATGTTCCTCAAGTCGTTACGATTAAAACGATATGTAACATGTATAACTTATATTGTATCTGATGGCCTGTAAAAAATTTAAACCATTGTCAACAAATATACGTCACTTAAAATCGCTCCATTCCCAGGGTTATAGCGCTTTTATCCTTTGGTCTATGGGGCTGTGTGCGCCATGATGTGATCTTTCTATCGGTACCTTGATTGCACATATACGACTTTTTGATCGCTTTTTATTACAATTTTTCTGGATTTGATGCGACCAAAAATGCGCAATTTTGCACTTTGGGATTTTTTTGCGCTGACGCCGTTTACCGTGCGAGATCAGGATTGTGATTAATAGTTTGGGCGATTACGCACGCGGCGATAGCAAACATGTTTGTTTGTTTATTTATTTATTTACTTTTATTTATAACCTGGGAAAAGGGGGGTGATTCAGACTTTTATTAGGGGAGGGGGCTTTTTACTATTAACAACACTTTTTTTTTAATCTAACACTTATACTAGAAGCCCCCCTGGGGGACTTCTAGTATAAGTGCTTTGATCTCTCATAGAGATCTCTGCAGCATAGATATGCTGCAGAGATCCATGAGATCGGCACTCGTTTGCTTTCGGCTGCTGCAGCCGGAAGTAAACGAGTGCCGAGCCGGCGCCATCTTGGAGCGGTCCCCGGCCGGCTTCAGAAACGGAGATCGCTCCTCCGGGATAACATCCCGGAGGAGCGATCTCCTCCACTAGACACCAGGGAACGGCTGAATCCGGTAATCGGATGCAGCTGTCATGTTTGACAGCTGCATCTGATTACTGTATTAGCGGGCACGGCGATCGGACCGTGCCCGCTAATACCTACGGTCCCGGGCTACACGCGGCACCCGGGACCGCCGCGGCTCAGAGCGGGGTCGCCGCGCGGCCCCGCTCTGAACTCCCTTACCGGCATCAGGGCTTTAATTTACGCCCGATGTCGTTAAGGGGTTAAAGGGGTTATCCAGGCTTAGAAAAAGCACAACTACTTCTTTTTTTTTTTTTTTTTGCAAAAACAGCATTGACACCTGTCCTAACGTTATGTGTGGTATTACAGTACAGCTCCCATATAAAGGGGTTATCCAGTGCTACAAAAACATGGCCACTTTCTTTCAGACACAACACCACTCTTGTCTCCACTTCAGGTGCGGTTTGCAATTAAAGGGGTTTTCCAGCGCTACAAAAACATGGCAATTTTTTCCCCTCTCTTGTCTCCAGTTCAGGTGTGGTTTGCAATTAAGCTCCATTTACTTCAATGGAACTGAGTTTGAACCCCCCCCCCCCCCCAATCTGGAGACAAGAGAGGGGGAAAAGTGGCCATGTTTCTGTAGCGCTGAATAAACCCTTTAAAGGGGTTATCCAGCGCTACAAAAGCATGGCCACTTTTCCCCCTACTGTTGTCTCCAGTTCAGGTGCGGTTTGCAATTAAGCTCCATTCACTTCAATGGAACTGAGTTTCAAAACCCCGCCCAAACTGGAGACAACAGTAGGGGGAAAGTGGCCATGTTTTTGTAGCGCTGGATAACCCCTTTAAGCTGTATTCACTTCAATGAAACTGAGCAGCAAAATCCTGCCCAAGCTGGAGACAAGAGGTGGCGGTCTTTAGAAGAAAGTGGCCATGTTTTTGTAACGCTGGATAACCCCTTTAATACGGTGGAACAGAACTGCAAAACCCAGGTCAAGTGGAGGACAAGAGTGGTGCCTTTGCTGAAAGAAAGCAGACATTTTTTTAAGCTTGTATAATTCCTTTAAGAATGTGTACAGTTTTAATAGACACAAGTCATCTTTCTTGTGTGAGTTACATATAACCTGTGACAATGATAATTTTTTGCACTCATTCCTTTTTCTTATATATAGTACCAGCATATTCTACAGCGCAGTACAGAGATCATCACTATCCACATTAGTCCCTGTCCCCAGTGGGGTTCACAATCTAGTTCCCTTTTATAGAAGCACATGGGCTCAGTGCCCCAAATAACTGGCTACTTAGGTAGCCATTGTGTTGCCCATTCTGGTGTGGCCGTTGTGCTTTCTTCCATATGTGGGGAGTGTGTAATTCTAAACATGTTCTCTGTTTCTAGTTTCTCCGACCCCCGTAACATGGATTCTGTCCCGAGGGGCGTCAAAGAAAGCTGGAACCAGCTCTAAAAACTTAGGAGGAAAAAGTGCAGGCAGAAGATATGGCATCAAGAAATTAGATGGTGAGTCTCAAAGGGTATGCTCGCACACATTGGAGTTTCACTATGTTATTGCAATAAAGGGTGTCTGGACGGTAATTGAATGATTAAACTTCTGCAATGAAGTGATGCAGAGGTTCAGCTTCTCTGCATCATGCCCCGCGGGGAAACACTCCACTATAGGGCTTCACCCATCCGTAGCATCTGTAAAATACGAGACATGTTAATAAGCCCTTAGAAGCTCGTTTAAAATGGCCTCCATTCATCCAGTCAAGAACATAGGAGTCACCTGTTGGCTAGTATATGTCAGTATGCCTTTGTTATATGCGTTATGGTATAGTCCAGGACATTTTTTTTTTGTAAAAAAAAAAAAATACAGCGCAGTATGCAGTATTGTGTTTTTTTCTTTTTGGGCAATGTGCTTCATCTAGCTCTTCCTTAATGTTTTAGGTGAATTTGTCCATGCTGGAAACATTCTCGCTACTCAAAGATTAATGCGTTGGCATCCAGGATCCCAGGTAAGTCAGTAGTTTTAGCTATAGATTGGGGACTGAGGGGGTAGTGAGTCTCCGTTAGGGGATCTCCACACCGACATATATGGAGTCTGCAGTAAGTAACAATGGCTCCCCCTGCTATTCTGGAGATTGAAGCCTGGCTGTTTGTAAAACTACAAAATGTTGTATTTAATATTTAATTGCCTACAACTGCCAAATATTATACAACAAAATTGTTTTCCATTATTACAGAGTTAAAAAAAGAATGGAAGCTTCCCACTGTTGCATTAACCACATAATCACATTAGCACTGATATGGCACTGAAATCTTTGTAAAAAGCAACTTCTATGAATCTGAAGATAATACTCAGTTGAATGAAACCTGTTGACAGAGGATCATATCACACTCATGTATGATTCTTTAACCCCTTCCCGCATCAGAATGTACATGTACGTTGCGTGGCAACCCCAGTCAGAGCTGCCGCCATTCCCAACTGCTGTTTGCAGCCCAGGACCACGGCTATTAGCCCGCTAATTAGAAATTTAAATGCAACTGTCAAAAGTGACATTTTGTGCCCCTATCCTTGGTGTCTAGTGGGGGGATCTAACCCCGCGATGCGATCCCGGAGGGGGGATACCTTCTGCTTGCCAGTCCAGGGCTCAGCGTCGCACTGACGCTGATCCCTGCTCTGCAATCTGTAGATCTGGTTTGCAGTAGACCAGAGTAATACAGCACTGATCTAATCGATCAGTGCTGTATTAAGTATACTGCAGTGATCTCTATGAGATCTCTCCTCCAGGGAGACTAAAAGTTAAAGTGTAAAAACTAAAACAAAGTTTTTTCATAAAAAAAAAATTCTCTCCCCTTATAAAAGTTTAAATCACCCCCCCCCCTTTCCAATTTTATAAATAAAAAACATATATATTGGTATCGCAGCGTGCGTAATCGCCCAAACTATTAAATTATCACATTCCTGATTTTGCGCGTTAAACGGCATAAGCATAAAATTGTCACATCAAATCGAAAAAAATGTAATAAAAAATTATCAAAAAAAGAAAGAACAAATCATAGTGCAAAAAATGACACCTCACCCCATAGACCAAAGATAATAGGGTTATAAGGATGGTAATAGAGCAATTTTAAACACATTTAGTTGTAGAAATTATCTCATGTTATTGCTAAATATATACCAGTTAGTAGTTTAACATACTACCCATTACAATTATTCTGTGTCTTTTAGGTGGGAATTGGACGCAACAAGACATTGTTTGCTTTGGAAGATGGAATTGTGCGCTACACAAAAGAAGTCTACATCCCATCCCCTCGCAGCAGTGACAGCATTAACATTGTTAGGAAACTGCCTTTTGGTGCCGTCCTCTACAAAACCTTTATAAATGTCATTCCTAAGCCGAAAGAACATAGCTTTAAGCTAGTGGAAATGATGTGATGCTAGATCATGTAAATACTGTTTTCTAATAAAGTTTATTTAATACTCTGTTCTGTCTTTTAGCAGTTATACATTACATACTGTTCAATGATTTATGATGTTTGTTTTCATCAGAGAGTTGTTAAAGGAGAAGTTCGGCCCCAAGTCGTGACGTCATCACAACTTGGGGGTCAAAACTTAGCTGAGGCTGGACTTCTCCTTTAACCCCATAACGACAATGGACGTTACTGTATGCCATGGAAGTGTGTGCCTTAACAATGTAAATGTATGCCAAGGGGTGTTAACTACAGGGGCTCTATGAATCGCGAGCTCAGGAACCATCAGCAGCCGGGTCCTCACTGTTAATGACGGGCGATAGCAATCGTGCTCCTGCCTGTCCATTACCCCCTCAACCCTGCTAACCACAGAATTTAAGCACCTGTCACTGTCCAATCTGCGGGGGTCCTGATAGTTTTCCCCAACTGCCAGAGGTCTAAGGGTGGGTTCACACTACGGAATTCTAGCGGATAAACTCTGCGGAATTCCGTCGGCTGTCCGCGCGCACGGCTGCGCGCCTTTCCGCCGGCTCCATAGACACCATTCTATGGGCTGGCGTATTCCGCTATCCGCCGGCCCATAGAATGGGGTCTATGGAGCCGGCGGAAAGGCGCGCGGACATACTGCGGAATTCTGCGGAGTTTATCCGCGAGAATTCCTCAGTATGAACCCACCCTAATGCTTACCTCTGGCCGTTCTGCAGTCTGGTCATAGTCTGCCTTAGGCAGAATTTGTGCAGAGAGCTGATAACACTGCTCAATGCTGTGCACTTGCATAGCATTGATCAGAGTTAGCAATCTAATGACTGCATGTAATAGTCCTGTAAGAAAAAAAAAGTGTGTATATATATATATATATATAATATATATATATATATACATACATATACACAGTGAGTCCAAGAAGTATTTGATCCCTAGCTGATTTTCTTTGTTTGCCCACTAATAAAGACATGATCATTCTATACTTTTAATGGTAGATGTATTCTTACATGGAGAGACAGAATATTAAAAAGAAAATCCAGAAAATAAATCTAAGGAATATATATTAATTGATTTGTATTTCATGGAGTGAAATAAGTATTTGATCCCTTAGTATTCATTAGCAGTTCTGGCTTTTACAGACCAGTTAGATACTCCCAATCAACTTGTTACCTGACCTGAAGCCACCTGTTCTCACTAATCACTTGTGTGAAAAACAACTGTCCACAGAATCAGACAGATCACACAGATTTCAAGTCTCCAACATGGGTAAAACCAAAGAGCGGTCACAGGACCTCAGAGTCAGAATGGTTGACCTTCACAAAGCTGGAATGAGCTACAAAAAGATTAGTAAGGTGTTGGATGTGAAAGTAACAACTATTGGTGTAATTATCAGAAAATTTAAAGAGTATAACATGACAATCAACAGACCTCGGCCCGGTGCTATAAAGAAGATTTCGCCTCGTGGGGTGGCAATGATGCTGAGAACAGTCAGAAATCGTCCTGCAACCACTCGGCAGGAGTTAGCAAATGACCTGAAGTCAGCTGGGACCACAGTTTGCAAGGAAACAATTGGCAACACTTTGCGCAACAATGGATTCACATCCTGCAGTGCCCGAAAGGTACTCCTGCTGAAGAGAGCGCATGTGGAGGCGCGCCTCAATTATGCCAATGATCATTTGAAAGATGAACCAAGTTATTGGGAGAAGGTTTTGTGGTCAGATGAGACCAAAATTGAACTTTTTGGCCTCAACTCCACCCGCCATGTGTGGAGGAAGAAAAATGCTGCCTATGACCCCAAGAACACTGTGCCCACCGTCAAGCATGGAGGTGGAAGCATAATGTTTTGAGGGTGTTTCTCTGCCAAGGGTACAGGGCTACTTCACCGCATCACTGGGAAGATGGATGGAGCCATGTACCACACAATCCTGAGGGACAACCTCCTCCCCTCTGCCAGGGTTCTGAAAATGGGCCGTGGTTGGGTCTTCCAACATGATAACGACCCTAAACATACAGCAAAGGCAACAAAGGATTGGCTCAAGAAAAATCACATTAAGGTCATGGAGTGGCCCAGCCAGTCGCCAGACCTTAATCCGATCGAAAATCTATGGAGGGAGCTGAAGGTCAGAGTCGCCAAGCAAAAGCCCACCAACCTTCATGATTTAGAGAGAATCTGCAAAGAAGAGTGGGCCAAAATTCCCCCTGGTGTGTGTGCTAAACTTGTGGTTAACTACAACAAACATCTCACCGCTGTGCTTGCAAACAAAGGCTTTGCCACTAAGTATTGAGTGTGTTTTGCAAGAGGGATCAAATACTTATTTTCCTCATTGAAATACAAATTAATTAAAATTTGCCACAACTGACAGGGACCCCCTGCATCACCCAAGCCCACCAGACAGCACACCTAACTTTTAAGTTGGATGTGTTGTCTGTCCGAGCTGCCATACCTCCTCCCATAGTGGTTAGTTCGGAGAGTCCTGGCATAGAGGCAGCACATCTAACTTTAATTAAGAAGTTAGATGTGCGCCTTCCTCCCGCAGTGGTTTGTACCCTCTCCTGCGCGGCATGACGTCACCCGGACCACACAACTGATTTTTGATTGACTTGACATGCGGCATGGCTGACACTCTGCTAAGAACTCGGGGGCTAGGGTTGGGTAATGTGTATGGCTGTAGGAGTTTTATGTCACCTAACGGGGTCTCGGCAGAGGCCCTGGGGTGGGGGTGAGGGGCGCCTTAAAAAGCTTTGCACAGAGCGCCATCTACCTTAAGGCCGGCCCTGTTTATGACCATAAAATTATGTTTTGGTGCCTTTTTTTTTTTATGGCCCACCAGTGTATTAAAATAGCTCTGAATGGATAGTACGGAGCTTTAATCCGCAGCAGAAGTCCCATCTATGGATGGATTAGACATCCAGCCCTATAATCAGATATATACACATCCCACCATCCCCTAGAGCAGAGCTTCTCAAACTTTTTTTACTGGAGCCTCACCCAAACGACCAAGGCAATGCCTGGGCCTCACCAGACTGACCAAGAGGGTACCAGGGCCTCACCATCTGTGGTGAAAGTCCATTTAAAAGCTGAAAATAATGCTAGGGCTACCTTTCACCTATCTCCCAAGCTCTAGATTCTAATAAAGCAAGTAATAATGTTGCTAAAATGGAGATAGTTGCGAACAGCTAAAGGACTGTGCAGATCATAGTAACTTTTGTGCAGACTGCCTCCCCAGCTGGGCCTCACCAACAACTAGGGGGTGCCTTACTGGTGAGGCCCACCTCACAGTTTGAGAAGCACTGCCCTAGAGAGACCATGATGAGGAGGCTTAGAGCAGCATGATACCAGGTGGGCATGATCACAGATGTTACAAGCACAGAATCACATACTTTGGGGTTGTTTTTGTCGTGCATACAGACAAATTACAGTGGCTGCCAGAAGATGGGATTAGTTCATGGAGAACCCCCGAACATGTTTCAGATATAGTTTTCACTCAAATATGCAACATAGACATGTTTGTTATCAATTCATGTTCAATCCATTTAGATATAATATAACGGTAAATGGTGTTCTCTAATGTAAATGTATTTTGAATTTGGTGCTGGAACACCCATTGTACCCACACCCTGACACATACAGTGGAACTTTATGAGAGGGAGTTTTTAGCTCTCTCTCCAGTGACAGACCCAGCACCATGTAGGTTTATGACACTGGATCTCTCACTGGAGAGCTCACTGGAGAGCTCCCTCTCATAAGGTTCCACTGTATGTGACAAGGTGTATGAGTGGGAGATCATGGAGGGGGGAATAAGTGCTCAGAAGACTATTCTTTTGCCAAATTCATAATAAATTTACATGAAATAATTGGCTATTGGGCATAGTGCTGATTTCTGGGGGGAAAAGAAAACACTAAGCAGCATCTTGGTAACACCTTCAAATCAAAGGACAGAGATCACGCTGTATACATCTTGTACACAATGAGGCAGCTGAATTGAGATTACTCCCTGAATACAGCATGCACACTTTATGCTTGTAGCCCCAGTCAACCAACACCATGCTGGAAAGCCATCCACCTCTGTGGTCAGAGCCATCAGACTTAACCCTTACAAAGCCAACCCTAAAATGAGCATCCGCTTAATCAGCCTGTGTGGTGGTAGATAAAAGGGGCTCCTTACACCTATTCATTACATTAGTAATGTAGACAACACAATGGTTGTAACATATTTATTAAGACAGAATTCACTCCATAAAAATCACATTAATAAAGTGCTTTGTTGTGTGACAAGAATGATTATGGGTACACTATCCTGTGGCGCCAGCCCCACACAATTTACATAGGAGGCTGCACTACCCAGGCAACCTTTGGTAATTTTTTTTTTTTTTTCAATTTGCCACTTTTTCTATTATTTTTCTAGGTCTACCAACAGTATATGAGATGGATTCAGAACTAATTCAGTGGTAGCAGATCGGTTACTACCCCAAAAAAACCTGAAAGCAGTCAATGGAGGTCAATGACTTTTACTGTCAATAATAAATGCATGTGTAAAAAGCCAGCAATTACATCACATTTTACTATTTGATCCATCAGTGTTAAAATTCCTCTCCTATCCACAGTATAGAAATAGTCATCCATCAGAGGAACCAGCCCCTGCAGGAATAGTAGTGTCAACCCATGTAGTATTTGGTCAAATCAGGTCTTGTCTTGTAGCAGCAGATGAGTCCATGGCCAGAACACATTTGGCACACATGGGAAATGCTGGACCAGCTTGGCACACCTTGCAGACCATATAAGTTAAATGAGAACTGAAGTGGTACTGAAGACATAATCATTAGCCTCAATGAATAGGAGGCCACACTTTTCTTTGTAGAATAAGACAAGCAACATTTTCTTGTTCCAACGTGTAAAGATCAGATCCCTAAAGCACAGGCCAAGTCCACAGATCTTTGCCACCTTCTTTATGACACGGTTCTCTGTTTTCGGTAGCATTACCACAATGCAGGAGTTTTTCTCTTAATACTTTCTGCTACCTCAGGCGACCATCAGGTCTGACAGACCCCAATTCAGATTTAGGGTCCGATGACAGAGAACTCCAGTGTGTATCAGAGCAGACTGGAAGTGATGGACACAATGTTGTAACAGTCTTGCTGCAAATTCCCCCGACAGACCAGAAGCCACTTAAGCTATTATCTGTCCATTTTTCCAAATCCTTTCCCATAAGCTCAGACTTTTTATCAGCTTCCTGTTCAATCTCAGTACGTGAGGGAAGACTAAGGATTCCACTCAAAGCCTGAAAATTCTGCTCCATGTACTGTCCACGAGAAGGACCAGCATGTAGCCATCTGTCACCTGAGAAAGAAAGGAGATCCTTAGATTAATATGTACACAATGATAAGAACAGTTTTTTGTTTTTTTTTTGGAACAGGCCCTTATATCCCATGACCCACTTAAATGTGTTCGTGAAGGAAAGGAGGCATTCTAAGGGTCCTCTTACACAGACTGATTGGCGCTGTATTGAAACATGTAAAAGGACCATCAATACTGTAAACGAGCGATGATCTGCTTGATCGGCACTTGTTTACTGGGCCTATTACATGGCCCGATAATTGTTTAGCAAGGGTTGCACGGACATAGTTAGAGATGTCTGTGCAGCCTTTGGCTATACAATTTTTACATTATATATCCGCTCCCCCCTAGCTCTACGTCCTTTCTCCCAGGTAATGTACACTGAGTGGCTCATCAGAGCTGACAGGCTGGAGCGGCCCATCAGAGCTGACAGGCCGCTCAGCTAATCACTGGCTGGGACCGCCACACTCTGAAGCTGCAGTGAGCGGGATTAGGGAGGAAGCACGCAGAGCGCAGGAGACCAGGAACGTGGATATATAATGTAAACTGTTGAATCGTCAGCCACGCATCAATATTGCAGGTAGCGATGCACGGTCATGTCTCCTGATGTTTTTAGGTCAGGGCCTACCGGTGATCGTTTTATCAGCGGAACGTTGTGTGAATTGGGACATTTATCCCTCCGTGTAATAGGCCTCTTAGTTTTATCCTCTATCATGGATGTTGTGCATTGGGCCAAGCAAATTGTTAGAGGGAAGCAGTAATAACATTGTATTTGTAGCATTGGTATAGTGGACCTTCTGTGGATAGAATAGCTGTACTATGTGTACACTACTTACCTTTCTGTAATGGCTGCTTGTTCCTAAAGGTAAGTGGCATCACTAAAAATTTTACTTCAGCCAGTAGCTCCCAAAAATGAAGCATGCGAACATGCCACACTCCAGGATAGAGAGGTTGGGATAAAGGGGGCTTGTATTGTGTGAAATCAGCCTCGGAGTCAACTGCAATGTCATATGAAGCAGCTATTATGTACGTAGGATCAATCCAAACCACTGTGACTGTAACATTGACTCCATGGGTCCACTTCTGCACAGCAACTGGCTCATCCATGGGCCCAATAAGACCACCAAAATTGCGGAAAATTCGCTCTTTGGGATCCCATTCAGTGCCCACCTACAACATTCAACAAGAAAGTCATCAGAAACTGGTGAAACGGACTATAAAAATATGACAAGGAAAGTGAAGGAAGCTTCCACATGCCATTTTTATACAGTTCAAACGGGGGGCAGCACATCAAAATTCCAGGTGTGAAAGAACCCTTGTGGTTATTGATGTGAATTCTTTGGGTGGACGGCAAAATCCGCCTGAGCACAAATCTATGGGACAGGCAGAGATTAAAGCGAAAGCGAGCGGCAGGATCCGCGTGAAGTTCTCAGTGCGGATTCCGGAATCTGAACCCACCCTAGAGGCAATGTATTCTAAAATGCAAGCGGTTTTGCCGAGCAGTTATTGGCCACATGACACTCTACTTCTTGCTTGAGATAATCTGCATACTCCGCACTAAATAACATTCTTTATGCAGTTTTTGAACCAAAGTCAGAAGTGGATCCAGCACAAAGGAGATATAACTCCTTCCTTTATATTTCTTATTCCTTTTGAACCTGCTTCTGGCTTTGGTGAAAAATTGCAGTGTTTTTCCTATAGTGAGTTTTATTCTTATAGCAAGATTCCTCTTTGGTATCACAGAGTTGTGATTGTTCGCTTCGGGCAATTAAAAAAAAAAAAAAAGAAAAAGAAAAGAGAATGCTACTATAAGATACTTTGCTAAATGTCCCGTCTGTATATAAGACCATTAGATTAGAAAAATACTTTTTTGGTACATAATCTGCAATCTGGTATTCCAGTTAAACCCCATTAAAGGAGTACTCCAGGCACCCCCTGTAAAATCTAAACTACTCACACAGTGGGGGATGGTTACTGGCTTCCTCTCTGACATTTCTTCCCACTCTGGCTGCTCTAGCTGCCCCTGCACTGTTCTCTGTTCCTGCTGATTACATCTCCAGCTTCCTGTTTGGACCAGTATCTGTGTGCTGCATATTACTACAGTCCCCACAATGCCTTGTTCCCCTGGCCTGCCTCTGTATACCTCCCACCCAAAAACATGCCCACAACCCCGCCCCCCATCCCTTGCTCCTCTATTCCCCACCTCCCTCCATCTATTCACCTCCCACTGCACAGCTAAGGCCTTATGCACATGTCCCGTAATATAGTAAGTTAGTGCACATTGATGTCTATTGGGCTATTCACACTATTAGTAGCAGAAATGGATGAAAATCTATCCTGAAAAAAAAAAAAGGACATGTCCTAGTGCGGACCCATTTTTTTTTGCGGATTCTCTCATTGAAATCAATTGGTTACGGATTGTAACATGTTGGCATCCGTATTTCCGCAAAAAAATACGGATGAAGTGCATTGAAAAGCAATAAGTAGTAAAAAAAATGGAATTACGGAAATACGGATGTCCAATCAGTAATTTCTCACGGGTTGTTTCAGGACCAAAAAAAAATACTGAACGTGTGCATACAGCCTTAGTCCCCAACACAAGCAGTAATGGTAAATACTGAAAACCTAGCCCCCTTACTGGGGTGTCCAGTGAATAAAAAACTGCAGCCACCATTGTCTACTTTTAATATGGCATGATGCTGAAGGTTGTGGTTGTGCAACCTGGAGTTGCAGAGCTTGAAAAATTACTACCAGCATCTTGTCCAAGAGACAATGATGGTGGTAGTAGTTCTGAAAGCTGTGCAACTCCAGTTTGCAAACATACAACCCCCACCATCATGCCATAGGAGATAGATATTATATATAATAGATATATGAACTATGTGTTATAGCTGAATCTGGTGTCCGAGGTCTCCTCTGCTTCTCAAGTCATTCTGGAGGAGAATCCTGTAGCATCAGACACCAGTGATCTCCTAGCAGGCATCTGGCATTGACAGGGTGCCAAATGCCTCCTATTCGATCTGTGACATCTGATGCTGCAGGCAGCTGCCGATCTTCTCAAGAATGACTGAGAAGCAGAGGAGACTGAGATCGTGCAGAGGAGGGAGCCCGACAGATAATATAGTATGTATTGTAAAACTGGGTGGGCAGAGGAGGAGTGGGGCGGGCAGAGGATGTGTTGAGGGGCGGGTTTCCCTGTGACAGAGAGGAAATACATCACGTCTCAATATGGCACCTGTGGAACAGCACTGAGACGTGATGTGTTTCCTTCTTCCTGAACTACAGAACTTCCTGTGGGACTTTGATTCTTTAAAAAACGGGTAACATTACAGCTGTCCTAATAAGTGTAAATGGCAATGTTATATAACTTTCCTTTGTAAGTGCAGTGTTAAATTATGTAATTTACCCGGAGTACCCCTTTAATTTCTAAAAATAAACATATGCACAAGTGGAAGTAGCCATTATAATAAGCAAAACCTATACAACTTACCTCCATACTCTGGATACGACTGGCTGCTCCAACCTGGTCAACTATTCTTAGGCTGCCTCGTGGCATCATCCAGAATTCCAGCGTCTCACCTGACTGGACTTTTTGGGTCACCAAATAACCTTGGAAGTGGTCATCGTAAAAATAGAGTTCGATACTTGAGGGGAAACCATCTGCAGAAAAGCTAGAGAAGAGGGTTTTAGATGTTAGACAATCAGTTTAACCCTTTGAGGACCAGGCCCAAAATGACCCAGTGGACCGCGCAAATTTTGATCTTAGTGCTTTCGTTTTTCCCTCCTCCCCTTCTAAGAGCTCTAGCACTCTCAGTTTTCTATCTACAAGCCATGTAAGTGCTTGTTTTTTACAGGAATAGTTGTACTTTGTAATGGCGTCATTCATTTTACCATAACATGTATGATGGAATTCCAAATATATTATTTATGAAGATATAAATAGGTGAAATCGTAAAAAAGAATGCAATATGGTAACGTTTGGGGGGTTCCTGTGTCTACATAATGCACTATATGGTAACAGCGACATGACACTATTATTCTATAGGTCAGCCCGAACACAACCATATGCAGGTTACACAGATTCTCTAATGTTATATATGTATTTTTTTTATGAAATCCTCTTTTTTGGCAATTAAATATTAATAAAATGGGCCTATTGTGACGCTTATAACGGTTTTATTTTTTCACCTACGGGGCTGTATGGGGTGTCATTTTTTCTGCCATGATCTCTAGTTTTTATTAATACCATATTTGTGAAGATCGGATGTTTTGATCACTTTTTATTGATTTTTTTTTAATATATAATGTAACATAAAATCGGTAATCTGCGCACTTTTTCCCCTCTTTTCGTGTACGCCGTTCACCGATCACAATGACGCTTGTTATATTTTAATAGATCGGACAATTACGCACGCTATGGTATATTATATGTTTATCTATTTATTCATTTTTATATGTTTTATTTATATAATGGGAAAGTTGGGTAATTTAGACTTTTATTGGGGGAGGGGTTTTGGGGTAGTGTGTTAGTGTTTTGAACTTTTTTTTTTTTACACATTTGAAGTCCCTTTGGGGGACTTTTACATACAGTACTTTGATTTCTACACTGATGAATGCTATGCCATAGGCATAGCATTGATCAGTGTTATCGGCGATCTGCTCATTTGAGTCTGCCTGTGCAGGCTCAGTGTAGCAGATCGCCGATCGGACTGCACGGAGGCAGGTGAGAGACCTCCGGCAGTCCGTTTCAACGATCGGGACCCCCGCAGTCACACTGCGGGGGTCCCGATCGGTAAGTGACAGGGGACTCCCCCTGTCACACTTAAACGCTGCGGTCGCGCCGCGATCGCGGCGTTTAACCCCTTATGGACCAAGCCTGTTTGGGCCTTAATGACCAGGCTCATTTTTCAAAATCTGACCTGTCTCACTTTATGCGCTTATAGCTCAGTGATGCTTTAACGTATGCTAGCGATTCTGAGATTGTTTTTTCGTAACATATGGTACTTTATGTTAGTGGCAAAATTTGGTCACTGTCTTGTGTGTTTTTTGTGAAAAACATCAAAATATAATGAAAAATTTGAAAATTTTGCACTTTACGAACTTTGAAATTCTTTGCTTCTAAAAAAAAAGGCACATGACAAAAATTAGTTAGTAAGTCACATTATCAATATGTCCTCTTTATTCTGGCTTCATTTCGTAAACATATTTCACTTTTTTAGGGTGTTACGGGGCTTAGAAATGTATCAGCAAATTATCAAATTTTCATGAAATTTCCAAAACTGATTTTTTTAGGGACCAGTTCTTTTTTTAAGTTGATTTAGGAGGCTTGTATACTGGAAACCCCCATAAGTGACCCCATTTTGGAAACTAGACACCTTAAAGAATTAATCTAGGGGTATAATGAGCATTTTAACCCTACAGGGGCTGGAGGAAAGTATTCACAATTAGGCCGGAAAAAAATGGAAAATAGAAATTTTCCAATAATATATTTGTTAAGATTAAAGTATCTCATTTTCATAATAAACATGAGAGAAAATGCACCCCAAATTTTGTAATGCAGGTTCTCCTGAGTAGAACGGTACCCCATATGTGGGCGTAAACCACTGTATGGGCACACAGCAGGCCTCAGAAGGAAGGGAGCACCTATTAGCATTTCCAGTTCAGATTTTGCTGAAGAAATTTCTGAGCGCCAGGTGCGTTTGCAGAGCCCCTGTAGTGTCAGCAGAATAGAACCCCCCCAAAAGTCACCCCATTTTGGAAAGTACACCCATCAAAGAATACATCTTGGGGTGTGGTGACCATTTTGACCCCACAGGTATTAGAGGAAAGTATTCAAAAGAAGACAGTAAAAATGAAAAAATTGAATTTTTCCAATAACATGTTTGTTTAGTTTGAAATTTCTCAATTTCACGAGGAACAGGGGAGAAAACTCACCCCAATATATGTAAGGCAGGTTCTCCTGAGTACAACGGTACCCCATATGTGGGCATAAACCACTGTGTGGGCACACAGCAGGGCTCAGTAGGGAGGGAGCGCCAAGCATTTTCAGTGCATGATTTTCCTGAAGAAGTTTCTGAGCGCCAGGTGCGTTTGCAGTGCCCCTGTAGTGTCTACAGAATAGAACCCTCCCCCCCAAAATCACCCCATTTTGGAAAGTACACCCCTCAAGGAATTTATCTTGGGGTGTGGTGACCATTTTGACCCCACAGGTATTGGAGGAAAGTATTCAAAACTAGACCGTAAAAATGAAAAAAATTGAATTTTTTCAATAACATGTTTGTTTAGTTAGAAATTTCTCAATTTCACTAGGAACAAGGGAGAAAAAGCCCCCCAAAACTTGTAACGGAGGTTCTCCTGAGTACAATGGTACCCCATATGTGGGCATAAACCACTGTATGGGCACACAGCAGGGCTCAGAAGAGAAGGAGTGTCATTTTAGTTACAGGCAATATGTGGGTGTTTACTGGTTATCTGGGGTGGTAATAGACAATCTCAGGGTGTTTACTGGCTATCTGGGGTGGTTACGAGCAGTCTGTGGCGCTATGGGATGGTTACGGGCTGTCTGGGATGGTTACGGGCTGTCTGGGATGGTTACGGGCTGTCTGGGATGGTTACGGGCTGTCTGGGATGGTTACGGGCTGTCTGGGATGGTTACGGGCTGTCTGGGATGGTTACGGGCTGTCTGGGATGGTTACGGGCTGTCTGGGATGGTTACGGGCTGTCTGGGATGGTTACGGGCTGTCTGGGATGGTTACGGGCTGTCTGGGATGGTTACGGGCTGTCTGGGGTGGTTACGGGCTGTCTGGGGTGGTTACGGGCTGTCTGGGGTGGTTACGGGCTGTCTGGGGTGGTTACGGGCTGTCTGGGGTGGTTACGGGCAGTCTGGGGTGGATACGGGCAGTCTGGGGTGGATACGGGCAGTCTGGGGTGGATACGGGCAGTCTGGGGTGGATACGGGCAGTCTGGGGTGGATACGGGCAGTCTGGGGTGGATACGGGCAGTCTGGGGTGGATACGGGCAGTCTGGGGTGGATACGGGCAGTCTGGGGTGGATACGGGCAGTCTGGGGTGGATACGGGCAGTCTGGGGTGGATACGGGCAGTCTGGGGTGGATACGGGCAGTCTGGGGTGGTTACGGGCTGTCTGGGGTGGTTACGGGCTGTCTGGGGTGGTTACGGGCTGTCTGGGGTGGTTACGGGCTGTCTGGGGTGGTTACGGGCTGTCTGGGGTGGTTACGGGCTGTCTGGGATGGTTACGGGCAGTCTGGGGTGGATACGGGCAGTCTGGGGTGGATACGGGCAGTCTGGGGTGGATACGGGCAATCTGGGGTGGTTACGGGCAGTCTGGGGTGGTTACGGGTAGTCCGGGGTGGTTACGGGTAATCCGGGGTGGTTACGGGTAATCCGGGGTGGTTACGGGTAATCCGGGGTGGTTACGGGTAATCCGGGGTGGTTACGGGTAATCTGGGGTGGTTACAAGTAATCCGGGGTGGTTACGGGTAATCCAGGGCACTTGACTTTGGTGACAGGCGTAAAAAAGTGCCGGCACCATTTGGAACAAGCGATCAGTGGTATATAGTATATACCGCTGATCACTTGTACTAGGACCACATCGGGTGGTCACCGATCATTGCCCCATGCTCTCCGCCACCTCCGGTGGTGGAGAGAATGAAGCTTGGATCATTTTTAGGAATCCATCACTGTGAACAGAGTCTGTTCACAGTGATGACGGCGGCCATCTTGGACCAGATGGCCGCCCAGGGAGGGGAGGGTCAGTGGCCAGGTCACTAGGGTTAATTCTGGGGATGGGGGGACATGTTTTCATCTCCTCTCACTATGGATTCACGGTGAGAAGAGATGAAAGCGTTCAGCTGCGCTGGCAATGCCCGTTACCGGTAGCCGCCTTTATACTGATAATAACGGCGATCACCGGTGAGGGGACTGGCCGGGACTGACCCCACACTCTCCCCCAACCCCTCAGCTACCTCCGATAGCTGAGAGGAGGGGGCTGCAGGCATTACCGGCGCCGCTGCACTATTCTGCACCATCGCCATAAAGAGCTGATGGCAGCAGAATAGACCCCATTAGTGATCGCCATAAAAATCCGTATCGGCGGTCACTAATAACATAATACATATATTCTCTGGGTCGCTACGGTTACGGCGATACCACATTTGTATAGTTTTTTTTAACTATTACCGCTTTGGCGCAATAGAAACTATCTTCCTAGCCAAAACCCACAAAAACTGTCCCTGCATTGCAAGATCCATAGCGTTCTCATCTTTTGCGCGACAGAGCTGGTTTTGGGCTTATTTTTTGCGGGAAGATCTGTAGTTTCTATTGATACCAAGTTTTATATGTATATGACTTTTTGATCTCTTTTATGACGTATTTTCTAAAGTGGATTGATAAAATACAGCTATTCTAGTACTGTTTTTTTTATTTTTTTTTTTACAGCGTGTGTCGTGCGATATAATTATTGATATAGTTTTATAGATTGGGTTGTTACGGACGTAACGATACCAAATATGTATAGGATTTGTGTTTTTGATCACTTTTATGTAATGTTTTATAGTGTATGGGGAATGTAATGCATCTTTATTATTGGGGGGGCTGGGGGGGGGGCTGTGTTGTGTTTGGTGCACACTTTTTTTAACTTTTACACTAGTGTACATTACTGTACACTAGTGTAAAATACTTAGATCACTGATACAATACATTGCAGTACCTGATGTACTGCAATGTATTGTATCATGCCTCATGCTGACAGGCAATAGCCGCGGCCACCCCTGTCAGCATGAGGCATCTCCATGGTGACCCCGGGGACCTTCATTAGGACCCCGGAATCACCATGGAGACATCGGGACCCGTTAGATGCCGCTGTCATGGTTTGACAGCGGCATTTAACGGGTTAAACTGCCCGGAGCGGAGAATCCTCCGCTCCGGGCAGTTACAGGAGGGTGTCAGCGGTCACACTGACCGCTGATCACCCGTCCTGCAGCCGCCGCCGGGCGGTAATTTATTCCGATGCGCCCGCCGTTAAAAGGCGTACGCATCGGAATAAAGCCCATTAGTGGCCGCCGTGAAAAGGCAGCATGGCGGTCACTAAGGGGTTAAGGGGTTAATGACACGCGGCAGCGCGATCGCTGCAGCGTGTCATTACCGGTGAGGTCCCGGCTGCTCACTGCAGCCGGCCCCCACCTGCTATGAAGCGCGCTCCGCTCCGGAGCGCGCTTCATAGCGGGAAAAACACCCAGGACGTAAGGTTACGTCATGGGTCGTCTGGGGACAGACTTCCATGACGTAACCCTACGTCCAGGGTCGTCTAGGGGTTAAACATGAAGGGGGAGATTTACCAAACTGGTGTAGAGTAGAATTGTCTTAGTTGCCCCTAGCAACCAATCAGATTCCACCTTTCATTTTCCAAAGAACCTATGATGAATGAAAAGTGGAATCTGATTCGTTGCGAGGGGCAACTGAGACAATTCTACTTTGCACCAGTTTGGTAAATCTCCCCTATAGGGATTTATGGGACATTTTAGAATAGTTCACAAGGCTCAGGTGTCTCTCATACCTGCAGGAAGACTTCCTACTCTCTTGCTCAGGGCCCTGAAGTTTGCGCAGTGACAGACGTGTAAAAGACATGTATGCAGTCAGGGTGACATCGGTGAGACCTCCTAGTCCTTCCATGCTGTTATACACATTCTCCCAGTATGCTTTCAGACCAGGGGTTCCTGCTTCTGGCTCTCCAAACAAATGGGCATCCAAAATATCCAAGACTTCTTGATTCACAGATGACTCAAACTTTCTAGCAAAGAAAGTCGGCCTGGAAAGTTGCTAAAAAGATAAAAATTGTTATAGCGTTAGTCATTTGGAGTAATTTCTGACATGACAAAAAGTATCTGACCCGCCGGGGTCTCACTTCTGAGACCCAATGTGATCCAGATATACAGCCAGGGGAGGTGCGCGGCAGTGTGCTCCTCTCTCTGGCAGGCAAAGCATTTGACTTGTTCACTCTACAGACCGTAATGAAGCAAACAAGCCGGATTTGACTGACAGTCAGGCACAACACATACTACTTCGAATTCCTCCTGGTTGTATCCCAGGATTGCACTGGGTTTTAGAAGTGAGACCTGTCGTGATCATTAACTTTTGACATCTTCTCAGACCTTTCAAATGACAGTAATGCTTTACAACTGCATTGTCAAGTAAAAAATAATGAATAAAAAACTGAATGAAACGTAAGGAACACTTGATAAACTCACCACTAGAAACAAAGACTGCCTAAAAGTGCCCGAGTGTTTTTGTTGAAGACCAGAAGCTCAGGATTAGCAATGCTCTTGACAACATTAAGACTAATCATACCTGTAATCGTACAATATCTTGTGGTTTGAAGTCATTGGGGGAGCAGCCACACCAGTCCACAATGTGCTTATACTGGCACCTACAGCCCAGTTTCCTGTTCCAGTTAGTCACTCGGAGGTTATTGTCCACAAGTGTGTTGCAATCTTTACTATTTTCCAGGACGGTATGAAAGAATGACTGAAAAGGCAGAGGAAAAACTTCAGCTGTGCTATGCTAGCAAATGGATGATCACAAATGATACAGTAAATACAAACACGCACACAACGGTGGACTTAAGGAGTACTCCAGGCACCCCCTGTAAAATCTAAACTACTCACACACTGGGGGATGGTTACTGGCTTCCTCTGTCACATTTCTTCCCACTGCACTGTTCTCTGTTGCTGCGGATTACATCTCCAGCTTCCTGTTTGGACCAGTGTCTGTGTGCTGCATATTCCTAAAGTCCCCACAATGCCTTGTTCCTCTGGCCTGACTCTGTATACCTCCCACCTCCTCCTCCCACCCACAAACATGCCCACAACCCTGCCCCCCATCCCTAGCTCCTCTATTCCCTGCCTCCCTCCATCTATTTCCCTCCCACTGCACAGCTTAGTCCACTACACAAGCAGTAATGGTAAATACTGACAACACAGCCCCCTTATTTGGGTGTCCAGTGAATAAAAACTGCAGTCACCATTGTCTACTTTTAATATGGCACCTGAGAAACAAAGGCTGGAGATGCACTGCTCTAAATATTCAGAGTATATATAAATATCAAAAAACAAAAAAGTGGGTGCACAGAGCCCGCATACCAAACAGAATACTGGACCCAAAAACACTAGTAAGTATGCAAATAAGGGCAATGGCACACCAATATAGAAGGAATAAATATCTTTATTAAACAAATCACAGAGTATAAAGAAAAAACACTTGAAAAAAGTTAAAAACACTTAAAAAGCAACACAGGAGACCATGATTGTAGTCATGTACTCAGAGCCAATAGTGGAGAATAATTTACTCCAGAAACAAGTATCCAACCCCCTCCAACACCGATATGTAAATCCCTGTTAGCCACAGGGTAGTCGATCTCAAAAAAAGCACATATACAGATAAAGCGCACACATGTAAAACGATAATGAAACATGTGTGACAAGCACAACAAGACAAAAACGAGGACTACCATGCGACACCTAGATGTAATGATGTGCAGGAGATCAAAAAAATGTGTGGACAAAGCAGGGGGGGGGGGGGGGGGGAAGAGGCAAGTAACCAGTAGCTATGGCTCAAAAAAAGCACATATACAGATAAAGCGCACACATGTAAAACGATAATGAAACATGTGTGACAAGCACAACAAGACAAAAACGAGGACTACCATGCGACACCTAGATGTAATGATGTGCAGGAGATCAAAAAAATGTGTGGACAAAGCAGGGGGGGGGGGAAGAGGCAAGTAACCAGTAGCTATGGCTCAATGGTGTCCCACGCGTTCCGTCCTGCTCCCAGGACTTCCTCAGGGATCCCTGAGGAAGTCCTGGGAGCAGGACGGAACGCGTGGGACACCATTGAGCCATAGCTACTGGTTACTTGCCTCTTCCCCCCCCCCCCCCTGCTTTGTCCACACATTTTTTTGATCTCCTGCACATCATTACATCTAGGTGTCGCATGGTAGTCCTCGTTTTTGTCTTGTTGTGCTTGTCACACATGTTTCATTATCGTTTTACATGTGTGCGCTTTATCTGTATATGTGCTTTTTTTGAGATCGACTACCCTGTGGCTAACAGGGATTTACATATCGGTGTTGGAGGGGGTTGGATACTTGTTTCTGGAGTAAATTATTCTCCACTATTGGCTCTGAGTACATGACTACAATCATGGTCTCCTGTGTTGCTTTTTAAGTGTTTTTAACTTTTTTCAAGTGTTTTTTCTTTATACTCTGTGATTTGTTTAATAAAGATATTTATTCCTTCTATATTGGTGTGCCATTGCCCTTATTTGCATACTTACTAGTGTTTTTGGGTACTTTTAATATGGCATAATGTTTAGGGTTGTGGTTGTGCAACCTGGAGTTACACAGCTTGAAAAATTACTACCAGCATCTTGTCCAAGAGACAATGATGGTGGTAGTAGTTCTGAAAGCTGTGCAAATCCAGCTTGCACACAACCCCCACCATCATGCCATGCTGATACTTGATGATGGTGGGTGTGCTTATGCAAGCTGTAGATAGATAGATATTATATATAATAGATATATGAACTGTGTGTTATAGCTGAATCTGTTGTCCGAGGTCTCCTCTGCTTCTCAAGTCATTCTGGAGGAGAATCCTGTAGCATCAGACACCAGTGATCTCCTAGCAGGCATCTGGCATTGACAGGGTGCCAAATGCCTCCTATTCGATCTGTGACATCTGATGCTGCAGGCAGCTGCCGATCTTCTAAAGAATGACTGAGAAGCAGAGGAGACTGAGATCGTGCAGAGGAGGGAGCCCGACAGATAATATAGTATGTATTGTAAAACTGGGTGGGCAGAGGAGTAGTGGGGCGGGCAGATGATGTGTTGAGGGGCGGGTTTCCCTGTGACAGAGAGGAAATACATCACGTCTCAATATGGCACCTGTGGAACAGCACTGAGACGTGATATGTTTTCTTCTTCCTGAACTACAGAACTTCCTGTGGGACTTTGATTCTTTGAAAAACGGGTAACATTACAGCTGTCCTAATGAGTGTAAATGGCAATGTTATATAACTTTCCTTTGTAAGTGCAGTGTTAAATTATGTAATTTGCCCGGAGTACCCCTTTAGTTACAGTCTCTAACCTCAGCAGGAAGCAGAGTGTACATGTAAAAGCGCCTCAGCTCGGAAACAAGGACATCCTGAGTATAGGTCACATATTTCACAAATGTGCGAGTCAGAGCGAACCAGTCTGAGCCACCATCCAACACAATACCCTCTGGAATCGGCCTCTCACCAAGACGCCACATGTGGGAGTCACATTCATGGAAAAGACGATCCAATCCTTGCTTCTTAATGAACCTAGAAGGGAAGAAAAAAAGTTTGTCTCAAGCATGTTGTGTAGGGCAAAAGGCAACTATTTTAATACCTCCTATACACGAACATATCTACTAACCAACCTGACTGTGCTTGAGTACAGATATATACGCATGTAAGCTTATAGTGGCCTTAACTGATACAATCTCTTTAAAATATCACTTTAAAATATCACAGTAGTGATACCAACGTTTCCTTACATCGAACTATGCTACTTTTAGTGAGGGAACTATGAGGGAAAAATGAATAACTAAATCCCAAATCCCCAGGCACTGATTATTCATAGAAAGGACATCCTAGAGCTGGAAAAGGTTCAGACATCAATGGAACTAAAAAGAGGCCTGGAACATCTTAGTTATATGGAGAAAAAAAATGTTCCAGGTAAAACCCTCTCAATAGACAAGGGGGGTGCTTTACCACAAGAACTGTGAATGTGTGGAATGGTCACATCAAAAACAGTGGAGGCGTCACAACAGGCTTATACGGGTTCTTAGAACAATATTGGAAGTAGAAATCTTTCCATCCCCTCCCTTAGTTAAAGGACAACTCCCACAAAAATTTTTTTTTGCTCATTTAACACACATTACAAAGTTATATAACTTTGTAATGTGGTTAAATACCCGGCCTGGCCCCCTTCCCCCACTTTCGGACCCCCTACCCCCCACCCCGGAAGTTAAGGAATGTATACATTACCTATTACGATCGTCACGGTCCTCTTCTCCGGGGCGGCATCTGGTGACGACGACGTCAGAGCCGAGGGGCGGTCCGGGTCTTCTTCCTCCTCGGCGTCTTCATGCAAAGTGAATGGGGATGAAAAGGCTGCTGGTGCACATGCGCACCAGCAGCCTTTTCATTGGCTGGAGCGCATCACATGGCTTCCAGCTTGCTCAGCCCTGATTGGCTGAGCTTGCTGGAAGCCATGTGATGCGCTCCAGCCAATGAAAAGGCTGCCGGTGCGCAAGCGCACTGGCAGCCTTTTCCATCCCCTGGACCCGGAAGTTGGAGACATCGCTGGATGGCGGAAGGCGGCGACGGAGAGGCGGACGGCGGGCGAATCGAGTGGCGATCGTCACCGGAGAGATGGTGAGTATGGTGTCTGTGTGTGTCTGTGTTTTTTTTTTTTTTGGGGTCCCGCGGGAGTTGTCCTTTAAGCCTGATGGACACATGTCTTTTTTCAACCTTACTAACTATGCAGCTACGTACAAAATAAAAGGTCAAGCGACAAATCCTGCTCAGCTTCATTCTACACACATGATCACGCATAGATAACCTTACCTAGCATTATCACGGCCATGAGATTTAAGGAAGTTCTTATCTTTGTATTTTGTTAAAAAGTAAACCAGTTCCTGGTTGGTTCTATATGGAAAAAAACCAGAGTACATGAATCAAATTATTTTCCTGCAAAGACATCTGGCCAAAACACCTAACGCGCATGTTTCATGTACCTGGTGGGGTAGTCGGTGGCACTTAGGTTGATAAAGAAGTCCCATGGCCAGTCAGTCATCTCAAGCAGATCCTGCATGCTACGCAGATACATAGTCAGCAGGCTAGCACCACCCCAGATTGTGATCATGCGCCATGGGGTGACACGAATATTGGTGTAGTGGTGCGCCATCTCAACCACCTCATGATGTAAGTAATTGGAACGCTGGCAATATATAAATGATATAAAACAATGATCGGTTACAACAAAAGCAAACAAACTCCCAGCATATCACAAGCATGGTACCCATCTCTCACCTGATCCACATGGATATAGTAGAAGTGGTCTTTGTGGTAAATTGCTTTAATAAGACGTTTCAGCTGCCGTACTGCTCTCCCATGTACAACAAGCATATAAACCACGCGTAGAGGTTTCTCCGGCAGGGGCGCTCCTATATCAGACTCTTCCCATTGCAAACCGGAGGTCATTTTACCTGAGATACAAATCAAGTATACCCTCAGAAAATAGGATAAAGCTTATCAAAGATACGCAGAAAACAAACAATTGGCCACTTTACACCTAACTCCATGGATACAATGGACAAAAGAGTTGTGGATAGCCTGGTCCTATCTTATCTATACACTGGTGCCATGCTTATTATAATCCTGGGGAGACTGCTGAAAAGTGACGTGAACAGAGCAGCATGTCGCAATTTATCATCATGAGACCACAGTAAAATGGAATAATAAAAAAAATCTAATAAGTATTTATATGACAAGACAACCAAGAACATATAACAATGGGCATCAACATGTAAAACATATGGAGACATAAAGGGGGATCAATACCTGTTACCCTGCAGTAACGTGGCAAGCTCTTTGGCATGAGCTGTCCCTGCTGATGTAAACACACCAAGTTGGCAATTTCCTGCTGGCACTTCTGTGTTGGCGCTCTTGCCAATGCAGACAAAGCATCTTTCCCCTTGATTTCACATTTTGGGGTGAAGCTGTGATCTGTGGGGTGCGGTCCTTCTACACTTCCCGTGTCCCCATCTCTGGTCAGGTTGGCCCATGTCTCCTGCAGGACATGGACACGCGTGCTTAGCTTGGACTTTGTCTCCTTAGACACTCTGGCTACCTCACTACCCGCTCGCCCTCCCTTCACTCTGGATCTCCAAGATCTGCGCCCTGCAGAACTGTCAGGGTCCTTTGAGTGTTCTGCCTTATCTGGGCTTCTATTCCTCTTCTGGGGGGTATTCTGGAATACAAAGAGTTATCATAGCAGAGAAGGAACAAAGATACAAAGACACAAATCATTGGAAGATCAATACAGGGTTACAGAGGGTAAACATTGTTTAATTCTATTTATTTCATTGTGTAGAATTACAGCATGTCCAGGGTAACCATCAGTGATCAGACTCACTGCCCTCCTCACCTACGCCAGGGATAGTGATATGTGCCATCCTGTGGCAGGAGTAGGCACCCAGAAGCTGCAGCTTTACACAATGCCACTGCGTAGTAGATGGGCAGCTGCCCAATCCTCCTCCATGTGCCATCCAGTCACCACACACATACAACATCAGGACAGCGCTTACAATCTCCCCATCCTCGTCCAGTCCGCTGAAGCTCCACACCACCAGGCCCTGTATCAGCAGCAGAGCAAGCGCGGCAGCCGCCAGGTATTTGTAACGACGACCCAGCTTCAGCACCCTGCCACTGGCCGCCATGTCCCCGCCGGGCTGTATAGCTGGACACCGGTGAGTTAGCGCCAGCTGAGCTCCCAGCGATGTCCTGCAGTGCGCGCCCACTACATAACTCTGCACTGGCGCTCCTAGCAGAGCTGGCTATAGAATTTGCCCAAAAGTAAAATGGCCGCTAGATCCAGTCGCACAGAGACACGTCAGCATCGTCACAATCCACTGCCGGAGCGCGAACGGAAGTTCGACGTGGAGTCTCTGGTTGCTTGGCAACCTTTGTATGACCCACGTGGCAGTCTTTTCAGAGTCTTCTTTTTTATTGTGTAAAATTCATCGTCACAAGGAGAAAGGATTAATCTGGTGGGAGACTATAGCCCTCAGCATGTCTAGTAATTGTGATTCTGCCATATTGCTTTGTGGTCGGATCGTTGCAGGTGTTGCATTTGTTGCTATATTAATCTAGATCAGTGATTTTCAACCAGTGTGCCGCGACACATGGTCGGGTGTGCCGCGGGGAAAGTTCCCCAAACTATGGTGCTCCTGTGAAACAGGAGAAAACAATGGGGGAGAGAAACCTGGGGATGGGAGAGAAACCTGGGGATGGGAGAGAAACATGGGGATGGGGGAGAGAAACAGCGGAGAGAAGCAGGGGGGAGAGAAGTATGGTGGAGAGAAGCACAGGAGAGAAGCATGGGGGAGAGAAGCACAGGAGAAGCAGGGGGGAGAAGTATGGTGGAGAGAAGCACAGGAGAGAAGTAGGGGGTAGAAGTATGGTGGAGAGAAGCACAGGGGGGAGAAGAAAACAGGCCCAGGTTTCACACTGAGTGAGTATAAATACATTTAGAATCTATATTATTAACTATATGTATAATATGTACTGTTTTAGTGCCATTTTGGTTGGTGGTGTGCCCCGGGATTTTTTAAGTATAAAAAGTGTGCCGCGGCTCAAAAAAGGTTGAAAATCACTGATCTAGATGGTCAGTTAATAGTATGTTATATAGTTCTTTAGGTCATGTGACCTGCAGTGGTTGCCCTTCCCCTATTAGCTGTTGCTTTTTTCTGTCTGGTCAGCCATAAAAGGCTTCTGCCCTCCCTATTATCTGTGTGTGTATGAGTCATGTACCTCCCATACTTATAAGCTGCTTTATGTCCTGCAGGAAATGTTGGTTACTAGACATGAGCGAACCGGGTTCGGGTTCCAGTCCATCCGGACCCGAAAGATCGGCATTTGATTAGCTGGGGCTGCTGAACTTGGATAAAGCTCTAAGGTTGTCTGGAAAACTTGGATACAGCCAATGACTATATCCATGTTTTCCACATAGCCTTAGGGCTTTATCCAACTTCAGCAGCCACCGCTAATCAAATGCTGAAAGTTCAGGTTCGGATGGACTCGAGCATGCTCGAGGTTCGCTCCTCTCTACCTGTTACCTCTCTCTCCCCCCCCCCTCTTATTCCCTCACAGGTGGTGCAGCCTGGTTCCAGAAAGTTCTGTAGGGGTCATCAGCTGATTGGTCAAGAGGCAGAGGTGAAAGATCAGCTGATTGGCTGTTGAAGAAAGTGCGGGAAGCCGGTTTTGAATTCAAGGAGCTGCGCCGGCTTCAGCTCAGTTGGCACTGACCCCCCCTGGATTAGAAGCTGTGAGAAGATTACCTGCTTCATCAGCTGAGGAGAAGCAGCGGCGAGGCAACAGGAGCAGAGTTGAGGAGGAGCCTGACGTGGTCAAGCCGTCGCATCCCCGGAGAGCGTCGAGGTCAAGCTGTCCCCTGTTTGTGAAGGAAGCAGGCGTCACTCCGGCATCCGGTCCAGTGATTGGCAGAGGAGTTCGGTGGGAGGAGAGCCGCCCGGTAAGTAGATCTGGTCGTGTCTTCGGTGCCTGACCTACGTGTATCCGGTTCTGGCATGTTGGCGATGGAGGACCTGTTGGCGGCGCTTATTAAGAAGGTGGAAAGCTCCGGCGGCGAGGCCTGGCTCCGGAGGTGTTTGGAGGATGTGCCCAGAGCAGAAGAGGCGGTCCTCCTAGGTTGGTCTGCAGGATCCTGCCCCCGAGACCTGAGCAGCGGAGTGGTGAGGCGGAGGATGGTGAGGGCGCGCTGAGGAGGGAGCGGACGGCAAAACGGAGGCGGAGGGGTAAAAGAGCTACAAATTCAATCCCCCGGGGCACAAATGCACTCCTCCGGGCACACTCATAGGCACTCAAGAGGTCATGCCAGGTCTCCAGCTGCAGTTGAGCTGCCGCAACCTGCTACATCTTCAGCACCACAGCAACCAGGAGCTTCTTCTTCAGCTGTGGGTGAATCGTCAGTTAAAGGGGTATTTCCCCCCCCAAAATTATTTTTGCATTAATATGTTGCCCACCCGTAGCTTTCCATCTTTCCAATATAAACTTACTATGGATTCTGCACAGTTTTGCTGCTATCTAGATGCATTCATCCCCCCACCAAATGCACAGAATCATCAGCACCCTGACACGCTCCCTGCTTCTGGCTGCCACCCTCCGAGACGGCATCACGTGTCCTCAGTCTCTTCAATGGGCTGGGTTAGCGCTTGTACCCCAGTCCACTGAAGAGAGGGAGGATAGTGAGACAGTCACAGCTGCTGCTGTTGCTGTTCACTGTCTGCCTCACTAAGAGCACCCAGAGCTCACCCGTCCCGCACCCTGTATCCCCCCACCCCCCGCAGCTCACCCATTGGCCTGTGAGTGCAGCCCCCCCCCCCTCCCCACCCCTCAAAGCGATCTCCCGGCGACCCCCGTTCCCCTCCCTACAGCCCGATCTCCAGGTGCCCCCCCCCAGTATAGCCCGCAGCCACCCTCAATCACCGATCCCTCCCCCCTGCATCTCACCCAGCAGAAGTTGTGGCTTTCCCAGTTCTTGCAGAACTACAGCTCCCAGCATGCTGAGCCTTCTCTCCCTGCATGCAGGGAGTTGTAGTTCTGCCCGAGCCGGGAGAGCCGGCCTGTAAGTGCATGTGATCCCAACCATGTAATGCCGCCTGCCGACTGCCTCCACCGTGTAATGCCGCCTGCCCCAACCATGTAACCCGGCCGGCCGCATCAACCCCCTGCCGAATCTCACCCGGCCGCCTGCATCGCCACCCCTGCACTGGCGTCTTACCCGGCCGCCCGCATCGCCACCCCCGCACCAGTGTCTCACCCGGCCGCCCGTATCGCCACCCCCGCACCAGTGTCTCACCCGGCCGCCCGCATCGCCACCCGCCGCATCAGCAACCAGGTGAGATCAGTGGCTGGGTGAGATGCGGCGGGGGTTTGCTGATGACACTATCCCTTTAAGGACAGAGCCTGAAATGGCCTTAAGGAGAGAGACAAATTTTATGAATATGACCTGTGTCACTTTATTCATTAATAACTTCGGGATGCTTTTACCTATCCGGACGATTCTGAGATTGTTTTCTCGTGACATATGGTACTTTACATTTCTGGTAAAATGGAGTCGATACTCATAACAAATCTTTATGAAAAACACCAAAATAAAGTGAAAAATTGTGAAAAAATGCATTTTTCCAACTTTGAAACCTTTCTGCTTATACAGAAAATTGTTATGCCACATAAATTATATATTAAATAGCATTAGCAACATGTCTACTTTATGTTGGTAGCTTTTATTAAACTATATTTCATTTTTTTTAGACAATAGGAAGCTTAAAACATTAGCAGCAATTTTCCAAATTTTCTATAAAATTTTGAAATCAGATATTTTTAGGGACCTGTTCAGGTTTAAAGTTTATTTGAGGGGACTGTATGTTAGAAAGCCCCACAAAGCATTCCATTTCAGAAACTGCACCCCCCCCAAACTCTGC
The DNA here is from genome assembly GCF_027789765.1 of Dendropsophus ebraccatus. Classification (NCBI taxonomy): domain Eukaryota; kingdom Metazoa; phylum Chordata; class Amphibia; order Anura; family Hylidae; genus Dendropsophus; species Dendropsophus ebraccatus. The sequence goes on along the minus strand of NC_091467.1, from coordinate 36,887,318 downwards.
AAAAGCACATCCAGAAAGTTTTTTAACCCTTTAGGGGAGTCACAGAAATAAAAGCTAAGTGTGTAAGAAATTAGAAAATTTTTATTTTTATGTGCAGAGATTTTATTGTAATCCAATATCTTTCATAATGATAAACCTATTAGCACAGAAATGCACCCCAATATTGATTGCTCCGTTTCTGCAGTTTAAAGAAATACCCCATATGTGGCCCTATTGCGCTATTTGACGCAACCACAAGCCTCAGATATAAGGGAGCGCCTAGTGAATTTCAACGCCTCCGTTGTATTTGGTCATTTTTGACCCTACCACTTCAGGTTGGCAGAGGCTCTGGGGTGCCAAAACCTAATAAACACCCCTAAAGGGACACCATTTAGAAAACTGCACCCGTCAAGGAATGTAACAAGGGGTGCGGTGAGCATTTGGACCCCACAGGTGCTTCACAGATTTTCAGAACAATGTGGTGTAAAAAAGGAAAAATTCTATTTTTTACACTAAAATGTTGTTCTAGCCTTAATTTTTCATTTTTACAAGGGGATAAAAGAAAAAAAAAACACTAAACATGTAGCGCAGTTTCTCCCGAATACAGAAATACCCCACATGTGGACATAAAGTGCCAAGCGGGCGCAGGACGAGCCTCCAAAGGGAAGGAGCGCCAATTGTCCTTTGCAAGCTGGATTTTACTGGAATGGATTTCAAGGGTCATGTCGCATTTACAGAGCCTTCGTGCTGCCAAAACACTGGAAACCCCCCACAAGTGACCTCATTCTGGAAACTACACCCTTCAAGGAATCTAACAAGGGGTTCATTGAGCATATGGACCCCACTGGTGACAGGCACAAATGTGGAACAATGTGACGTGAAAGGAAAAATTTTCATTTTTTCACTTTCACGGCACAAATGTGGCCGTCATCAAGGGGTCCATATCCTCACTGCACCCCTTGTTAGATTCCTTGAGGGGTGAAGTTCCCAGAATGGGGTCACTTGTTGGGGGTTTCCAGTGTTTTGGCAGCACGAGGGCTCTGTATATGCGACATGGCAGTCATCATCCATTCTGGCCACATCCAGCCTCCAAAATCCAAATGGCGCTCCTTCCCTTTGGAGGCTTGCCCTGCGCCCACATGGCGCTTTTTGTCCACATGTGGGGTATTTACGGACTCAGGGGGAATTGCTCTACACATTTAGTGTGTTTTTTTTCTCTTTTAACCACTTGTGAAAATGAAAAATTTAAGCCTAGACCAACATTATAGTGTAAAAAATGTAATATTTCATTTTCACGCCATATTGTTCCACATTTGTTCCCGTCACCAGTGGGGTCCATATGCTTACTACACCCCTTGTTACATTCCCTGAGGGGTGTAGTTTCCATATTGGGGTCACTTGTGGGGGGGTTCGACTGTCTTGGCAACACAGAGGCGTTTTAAATGCAACAAGGCCCTCGAAATCCATTCCAGCCTCCAAAAGCCACATGTGGGGTATTTCCGTACTCAGGGGAAATTGCTCTACACATTTAGTGTTTGTTTTTTTTTTTGTTTTTTTTTAAATCTTTTAACCCCTTGTGAAAATAAAAAAATCAAGACAAGATCAATGATTTAGTGTAAAAATTAAACATTTTTTACACTAAATGTTGGTCTATCCTTTTCCTTTTCCACAAGGGGTTAAAAAAAGTGAACACAAAACGTGTAGGGTAATTTCACCTGAGTATGAAAATACCCCACATGTGGATATGATGTGCCATATGGGCACAGGGCATGCCACCAAAGGGACAGAGCGCCATTTAGAGCCTGGAATGGAGGATGGAGGCCATGTCGCATTTAAAAGCTCCTGTGCTGCCAGAACAGTAGAAACCTCCCACAAGTGACCCCATTCTGGAAACTACACCCCATAAGGAATCTAACAAGTGGTGCAGTGAGCATATGGACCCCACTGGTGATGGGCACATATGTGGAACATGTGCCGTGAAAATCAAAATTTTTTTTCTTTTCACGCCACAAATATGCCTGTCACCAGGGGGCCATATCCCCGCTGCCCCCCTTGTTAGATTCCTTGTGGGGTGTAGTTTCCAGAATGGGGTCACTTGTGGGGGGCTTCTACTGTCCTGGCAGCACAGAGGCTTTGTAATTGCATCATGGCATCCTCTAATGGGAATGGCAGCCATACCTATTTAGCTGGGGAAAAAGGACAATTCTAATTTATTTGGGGATATTAGGCCAATTATTAGTTTATGCAATTGTCACTGCGGGAATTGATTATAAAAACGGCTGCCGCTAGCCCCAATATTACACATGCCCGATGGTGTACAAACAATTATTTAAATATTTCGCAAACGGACTCCTTTACACCCTAGGGCAATAAAACTTAACTTTTATTTAAAGAATAAATGCTAAAAAACTGTCATGACAATAACAAACATAAATAGTGAAAACGCACGTGTTCAGACTTATCCCTACACTAAAGGTAGCTTGATAAAGGGAGATATAAATATATAAGGGCTGTCCACACTGATGTTCTCAAATGGCTAGGGGAGGGAAAGTGCTCTCTTACAGCTAGTCCCGGTGATCGGTTCTCACCCTGCCTTTTGGGGTTACCCACCTACTTAATAGGGTGGCCCCAACCACGGTGACAGTCCCTACTTACTTACTAAGTGCAGGGAAAAAAATAACAAAAGAAAGTGAAAAACGTGTATAACAATAAAAACTTCACCAACACCCTATATACAAAAATTTATATACAGTTCCAACACGTTTCTCCTGTCCAGTTTTTACAGGTTCATCAGGGAAACAGGTGTATTAATTGTATGAATCAGCAAATAGCACATAATGTAGTTGATACAATACTGTACAAGGAACAGTCTGCTACTAGTCAAACATAAAGTACACGTAAAAATCTCCTACTAGACAGGGACACGATATTCCCCTTGAAAGATCTCGGCGTCTGCCATTAGATCCATTCAAACACTTAATTTAGTGAGTCCCACAAGATACATCACCGGACACAACCATGCGTTCGATATAGGTAGTACTTAGCTTTAAGGTGTAGCTCAAGATGTGATTCTTACAGCGCAGATGTACCCCAGCTACTGTAGTGACTGCATGCCCACTTAGATGTTGGTAGGCCGGTAAGCCACGCCCCATCGCGGTAAGCCCCGCCCCCATATCCGACCCAATGCTATGCAATTCACTCCAATGCAATTTGAATGGGGGCATGTTAAAAAAAAAATGGCGGTGCTGTGCATGAGAAGCAAGAGCCGACCCAGCACCAAAGGAAAGGAAGAGTTGCGTCTGCTGAAGAGATGGCAGTAAGCATTGCATGTTGCCATAGTTGCACACTGTAACGGGCATGACGCGGTTAGCCCCGCCCCCATCGCGGTAAGCCCCGCCCCCCGGCGCTGACCCAATGCTATGCAACGCACTGCGATGCATGTTGCCGACTGTACCGGGCTTAAAGAGAACGAATCATGGACGAAAGTTAAACATTTTTTATTCCCTAATTAGATGTAAATCATCATTTTATTGACATTTGTAAATATAATTCATTATTTTTATTACCACGTTTTTTAATTATTCACTTTTTACTTTCCTGTCTCGAGCCGGCTCTTTTCAAAAGAGCCGGCGCGAGACAGGAAACTCCCGTCATGCAGAGCGGCAGGAAAGGTTCCCATGATCCTTTGCCCGCCGCTCCGTTAATACACAGTGATCTCGCGCTATACAGCGCATGATCGCTGTGTATTTTCTAGTCCCACTTCTCTAATCTATTTATGAAGATACAGACTGCTTCTGCAGTCTGTATCTTTATACTTTACCTATCCTCTTCTTCGGTGCAGCAAGGCCGGCGCCGCCATCTTGATTACGTCACTTGCGTTCCAGCGGTGGAACGCAAGGCCCGTAATCAAGATGGCGGCGCCCGGCCGTGCGGCACTGAAGCAGAGGATAGGTAAAGTATAAAGATACAGACTGCAAATACAGTCTGTATCTTCATGAAGTCTATCTATGAAGATACAGACTGCCTTTGCAGTCTGTATCTTTATACTTTACCCGATTCTCTGTTCCCTGGCTGTTCCGGCGGCGGCGCCATCTTGATGACGTCACGCTGGAACGCACCGCTGGAACGCAAGTGACGTCATCAAGATGGCGGCGCCCACCGGAACAGCCAGGGAACAGAGGATCAGGTAAAGTATAAAGATAGAGACTGCAAATGCAGTCTGTATCTTCATGAATAGACTTAGGGAGAGATATACTTTCATAATAGGGACAGTTACATTTAGGTGATTGGTTCTCTTTAAGCCGCTAAGCCCCGACCCCCGGCGCCGACCCAATCCTATGAAATAAACTGCGATGCATGTGACCAACTGTACCGGGCTTAAGCCGGTAAGCCCCGCCCCCATCGCGGTAAGCCCCGCCCCCTGCGCCGACCCAATGCTATGCGATGCATGTTGCCGACTGTACCGGGCTTAAGCCGGTAAGCTTCGCCCCCATCGCGGTAAGCCCCGCCCCCTGCGCCGACCCAATGCTATGCAATGCACTGCGATGCATGTTGCCGGCTGTACCGAGCTTAAGCCGGTAAGCCCCGCCCCCATCGCGGTAAGCCCCGCCCCCTGCGCAGACCCAGTGCTATGCAATGCACTGCGATGCATGTTGCCGACTGTACCGGGCTTAAGCCGGTAAGCCCCGCCCCCCCCCGGCGCCGACCCAATCCTATGCAATGAACTGTGATTCATGTGACCACCTGTACCGGGCTTTAGCCGGTAAACCCCGCCCCCCGGCGCTGGCGCCATGCAATGCATGTTGCCGACTGTATTGGGCTTAAGCCGGTAAGCCCTGCCCCCATCGCGGTAAGCCCCGCCCCCATAGCCGACCCAATGCTATGCAATTCACTCCAATGCAATTTGAATTGGGGACATGTTAAAAAAAAATGGCGGTGCAGTACATGAGAAGTAACAGCCGCCCAAGCACCAAAGGAAATGAAGTGTTGAATCTGCTGAAGAGGTGGCAGTAAGCATTGCATGTTTCAAACTGTATCGGGATTATGGCGGTAAGCCCCAACCCCATCTCGGTAAGCCACACCCCCCACCCAATGCCATGTAATTCGCTGCAATTCATTTTTTTTTTACTATTTAATGTTTGTTTTTGGGTGTGGAAGGAAACCGGAGTACCCAGACGGAACCCACGCAAACATGGAGAGAACATACACACCTCTTTGCAGATGTTGTCCTTGGTGGGATTTGTACCCAGGACCCCAGCGCTGCCCTGCGCCACCGTGCTGCCTCTACTGCAATGCAATTTTATGGGGGCATGTGTGAAAAAAATGGCGTTGCTATGCCATGAGAAGCAAGAGCCGACCCAGCGCCAAAGGAAATGAAGCAGTGCCTCTGCTCCAGAGGTGGCAGTAAGCATTGCATGTTGCCATAGTTGCACACTGTACCGGGCATGACGCGGTTAGCCCCGCCCCCATCGCGGTAAGCCCCGCCCCCGGCGCTGACCCAATGCAATGCACTGCGATGCATGTTGCCGACTGTACCGGGCTTAAGCCGGTAAGCCCCGCCCCCCCCGGCGCCGACCCAATCCTATGCAATGAACTGCGATTCATGTGACCAACTGTACCGGGCTGAAGCCGGTAAGCCCCGCCCCCCGGCGCCGACCTAATGCTATGCAATGCACTGCGATTCATGTGACCAACTGTACCGGGCTTACGCCGGTAAGCCCCGCCCCCCGGCGCTGACCCAATGCCGACTTATTGGGCTTAAGCCGGTAAGCCCCGCCCCCATCGCGGTATGCCCCGCCCCCATAGCCATCCCAATGCTATGCAATTCACTCTAATGCAATTTGAATGGGGGCATGGTAAAAAAAATGATGGCGGTGCTGTACATGAGAAGTAACAGCCGCCCAAGCACCAAAGGAAATACAGTGTTGTATCTGCTGAAGAAGTGGCAGTTAGCATTGCATGTTGCAAACTGTACCGGGATTATGCCGGTAAAGCCCAAACCCCATCTCGGTAAGCCCCGCCCCCCACGCAATTCGTTGCAATGCATTTTTTTTAACTATTTAATGTTTGTTTTTGGGTGTGGAAGGAAACCGGAGTACCCAGACGGAAGCCACGCAAACACGGAGAGAACATACACACTCTTTGCAGATGTTGTCCTTGGTGGGATTTGTACCCAGGACCCCAGCGCTGCAAGGCTACTGTGCTAACCACTGCGCCACCGTGCTGCCTCTACTGCAATGCAATTTTAATGGGGGCACGTGTAAAAAAAATGGCGTTGCTATGCCATGAGAAGCAAGGGCCGACCCAGCGCCAAAGCAAATAAAGTGTTGCGTCTGCTCAAGAGGTGGCAGTAAGCATTGCATGTTGCCATAGTTGCACACTGTACCGGGCATGACGCGGTTAGCCCCGCCCCCATCGCGGTAAGCCCCGCCCCCATCGCGGTAAGCCCCGCCCCCCGGCGCTGACCCAATGCAATGCACTGCGATGCATGTTGCCGGCTGTACCGGGCTTAAGCCGATAAGGTCCGCCCCCTGGCGCCAAACCAATGCTATGCAATGCACTGCGATGCATGTTGCCGGCTGTACCGGGCTTAAGCCGGTAAGCCCCGCCCCCATCGCGGTAAGCCCCGCCCCCTGCGCCGGCCCAGTGCTATGCAATGCACTGCGATGCATGTTGCCGACTGTACCGGGCTTAAGCCGGTAAGCCCCGCCCCCCCCCGGCGCCGACCCAATCCTATGCAATGAACTGCGATGCATGTGACCAACTGTACCGGGTTTAAGCCGGTTAGCCGGCTTACCGGCTTCAGCCCGGTACAGTTGGTCACATGAATCGCAGTTCATTGCATAAGGTTGGGTCGGCGCCGGAGGGCGGGGCTTACCGGCTTAAGCCCGGTACAGCCGGCAACATGCATCGCAGTGCATTGCATAGCATTGGATCAGCGCCGGGGGCGGGGCTTACCGCGATGGGGGCGTTGCTAACCGCGTCATGCCCGGTATAGTGTGCAACTATGGCAACATGCAATGCTTACTGCCACCTCTTGAGCAGACGCAACACTTCATTTCCTTTGGCGCTGGGTCGGCCCTTGCTTCTCATGGCATAGCATCGCCATTTTTTTTACACGTGCCCCCATTAAAATTGCATTGCAGTAGAGGCAGCACGGTGGCGCAGTGGTTAGCACAGTAGCCTTGCAGCGCTGGGGTCCTGGGTACAAATCCCACCAAGGACAACATCTGCAAAGAGTGTGTATGTTCTCTCCGTGTTTGCGTGGCTTCCGTCTGGGTACTCCGGTTTCCTTCCACACCCAAAACCAAACATTAAATAGTGAAAAAAAAATGCATTGCAACGAATTACATGGCATTGGGTGGGGGGCGGGGCTTACCGAGATGGGGTTGGGCCTTTACCGGCATAATCCCGGTACAGTTTGCAACATGCAATGCTTACTGCCACTTCTTCAGCAGATACAACACTTCATTTCCTTTGGTGCTTGGGCGGCTGTTACTTCTCATGTACAGCACCGCCATTATTTTTTTTACCATGCCCCCATTCAAATTACATTAGAGTGAATTGCATAGCATTGGGATGGCTATGGGGGCGGGGCATACCGCGATGGGGGCGGGGCTTACCGGCTTAAGCCCAATACAGTCGGCATTGGGTCAGCGCCGGGGGGCGGGGCTTACCGGCGTAAGCCCGATACAGTTGGTCACATGAATCGCAGTTCATTGCATAGGAGTGGGTCGGCGCCGGGGGGCGGGGCTTACCGGATTCAGCCCGGTACAGTTGGTCACATGAATCGCAGTTCATTGCATAGGATTGGGTCAGCGCCGGGGGGGGGCGGGGCTTACCGGCTTAAACCCGGTACAGCCGGCAACATGCATCGCAGTGCATTGCATAGCATTAGGTCGGCGCCGGGGGGCGGGGCTTACCGCGATGGGGGCGGGGCTAACCGCGTCATGCCCGGTATAGTGTGCAACTATGGCAACATGCAATGCTTACTGCCACCTCTTGAGCAGACGCAACACTTCATTTCCTTTGGCGCTGGGTCGGCCCTTGCTTCTCATGGCATAGCATCGCCATTTTTTTTTACACGTGCCCCCATTAAAATTGCATTGCAGTAGAGGCAGCACGGTGGCGCAGTGGTTAGCACAGTAGCCTTGCAGCGCTGGGGTCCTGGGTACAAATCCCACCAAGGGCAACATCTGCAAAGAGTGTGTATGTTCTCTCCGTGTTTGCGTGGCTTCCGTCTGGGTACTCCGGTTTCCTTCCACACCCAAAACCAAACATTAAATAGTGAAAAAAAAATGCATTGCAACGAATTACATGGCATTGGGTGGGGGGCGGGGCTTACCGAGATGGGGTTGGGCCTTTACCGGCATAATCCCGGTACAGTTTGCAACATGCAATGCTTACTGCCACTTCTTCAGCAGATACAACACTTCATTTCCTTTGGTGCTTGGGCGGCTGTTACTTCTCATGTACAGCACCGCCATTATTTTTTTTACCATGCCCCCATTCAAATTACATTAGAGTGAATTGCATAGCATTGGGATGGCTATGGGGGCGGGGCATACCGCGATGGGGGCGGGGCTTACCGGCTTAAGCCCAATACAGTCGGCATTGGGTCAGCGCCGGGGGGCGGGGCTTACCGGCGTAAGCCCGATACAGTTGGTCACATGAATCGCAGTTCATTGCATAGGAGTGGGTCGGCGCCGGGGGGCGGGGCTTACCGGATTCAGCCCGGTACAGTTGGTCACATGAATCGCAGTTCATTGCATAGGATTGGGTCAGCGCCGGGGGGGGGGGGGGGCGGGGCTTACCGGCTTAAACCCGGTACAGCCGGCAACATGCATCGCAGTGCATTGCATAGCATTAGGTCGGCGCCGGGGGGCAGGGCTTACCGGCTTCAGCCCGGTACAGTTGGTCACATGAATCGCAGTTCATTGCATAGGATTGGGTCGGCGCCGGGGGGCGGGGCTTACCGGCTTAAGCCCGGTACAGCCGGCAACATGCATCGCAGTGCATTGCATAGCATTGGGTAAGCGCCGGGGGGCGGGGCTTACCGCGATGGGGGCGGGGCTAACCGCGTCATGCCCGGTATAGTGTGCAACTATGGCAACATGCAATGCTTACTGCCACCTCTTGAGCAGACGCAACACTTCATTTCCTTTGGCGCTGGGTCGGCCCTTGCTTCTCATGGCATAGCATCGCCATTTTTTTTTACACGTGCCCCCATTAAAATTGCATTGCAGTAGAGGCAGCACGGTGGCGCAGTGGTTAGCACAGTAGCCTTGCAGCGCTGGGGTCCTGGGTACAAATCCCACCAAGGGCAACATCTGCAAAGAGTGTGTATGTTCTCTCCGTGTTTGCGTGGCTTCCGTCTGGGTACTCCGGTTTCCTTCCACACCCAAAAACAAACATTAAATAGTAAAAAAAAATGCATTGCAACGAATTACATGGCATTGGGTGGGGGGCGGGGCTTACCGAGATGGGGTTGGGGCTTTACCGGCATAATCCCGGTACAGTTTGAAACATGCAATGCTAACTGCCACTTCTTCAGCAGATACAACACTGTATTTCCTTTGGTGCTTGGGCGGCTGTTACTTCTCATGTACAGCACCGCCATCATTTTTTTTACCATGCCCCCATTCAAATTGCATTAGAGTGAATTGCATAGCATTGGGATGGCTATGGGGGCAGGGCATACCGCGATGGGGGCGGGGCTTACCGGCTTAAATCCAATACAGTCGGCATTGGGTCAGCGCCGGGGGGCGGGGCTTACCGGCGTAAGCCCGGTACAGTTGGTCACATGAATCGCAGTTCATTGCATAGGAATGGGTCGGCGCCGGGGGGCGGGGCTTACCGGCTTCAGCCCGGTACAGTTGGTCACATGAATCGCAGTTCATTGCATAGGATTGGGTCGGCGCCGGGGGGGGCGGGGCTTACCGGCTTAAACCCGGTACAGCCGGCAACATGCATCGCAGTGCGTTGCATAGCATTAGGTCGGTGCCGGGGGGCGGGGCTTACCGGCTTCAGCCCGGTACAGTTGGTCACATGAATCGCAGTTCATTGCATAGCATTAGGTCGGCGCCGGGGGGCGGGGCTTACCGGCTTCAGCCCGGTACAGTTGGTCACATGAATCGCAGTTCATTGCATAGGATTGGGTCGGCGCCGGGGCTTACCGGCTTAAGCCCGGTACAGCCGGCAACATGCATCGCAGTGCATTGCATAGCATTGGGTCAGCGCCGGGGGGCGGGGCTTACCGTGATGGGGGCGGGGCTAACCGCGTCATGCCCGGTATAGTGTGCAACTATGGCAACATGCAATGCTTACTGCCACCTCTTGAGCAGACGCAACACTTCATTTCCTTTGGCGCTGGGTCGGCCCTTGTTTCTCATGGCATAGCATCGCCATTTTTTTTTACACGTGCCCCCATTAAAATTGCATTGCAGTAGAGGCAGCACGGTGGCGCAGTGGTTAGCACAGTAGCCTTGCAGTGCTGGGGTCCTGGGTACAAATCCCACCAATGACAACATCTGCAAAGAGTGTGTATGTTCTCTCCGTGTTTGCGTGGCTTCCGTCTGGGTACTCCGGTTTCCTTCCACACCCAAAAACAAACATTAAATAGTGAAAAAAAATGCATTGCAACGAATTACATGGCATTGGGTGGGGGGCGGGGCTTACCGAGATGGGGTTGGGGCTTTACCGGCATAATCCCGGTACAGTTTGCAACATGCAATGCTTACTGCCACTTCTTCAGCAGATACAACACTTCATTTCCTTTGGTGCTTGGGCGGCTGTTACTTCTCATGTACAGCACCGCCATTATTTTTTTTACCATGCCCCCATTCAAATTGCATTAGAGTGAATTGCATAGCATTGGGATGGCTATGGGGGCAGGGCATACCGTGATGGGGGCGGGGCATACCGGCTTAAATCCAATACAGTCGGCATTGGGTCAGCGCCGGGGGGCGGGGCTTACCGGCGTAAGCCCGGTACAGTTGGTCACATGAATCGCAGTTCATTGCATAGGAGTGGGTCGGCGCCGGGGGGCGGGGCTTACCGGCTTCAGCCCGGTACAGTTGGTCACATGAATCGCAGTTCATTGCATAGGATTGGGTCGGCGCCGGGGGGGGCGGGGCTTACCGGCTTAAACCCGGTACAGCCGGCAACATGCATCGCAGTGCATTGCATAGCATTAGGTCGGCGCCGGGGGGCGGGGCTTACCGGCTTCAGCCCGGTACAGTTGGTCACATGAATCGCAGTTCATTGCATAGGATTGGGTCGGCGCCGGGGGGCGGGGCTTACCGGCTTAAGCCCGGTACAGCCGGCAACATGCATCGCAGTGCATTGCATAGCATTGGGTCAGCGCCGGGGGGCGGGGCTTACCGCGATGGGGGCGGGGCTAACCGCGTCATGCCCGGTATAGTGTGCAACTATGGCAACATGCAATGCTTACTGCCACCTCTTGAGCAGACGCAACACTTCATTTCCTTTGGCGCTGGGTCGGCCCTTGCTTCTCATGGCATAGCATCGCCATTTTTTTTACACGTGCCCCCATTAAAATTGCATTGCAGTAGAGGCAGCACGGTGGCGCAGTGGTTAGCACAGTAGCCTTGCAGCCAGGGCCGCCATCAGGAATTTCGGGGCCCCATACAACCAAAGTGTCTGGGCCCCCCACATTAATAAAAAAAAAAATAGTGTGTTCGCCCCACGCCTTGCTGGGAGGTATAATTTGGTTCCGATCAATTCTAGAGAACTGGCTCATATTCCCCATTTTCCCCAGTGGCTTAAAATGTAACCTCTGTTATACAGTTATAAAATTGTAGAAACTAAATGTGAACAAGGTGCAATTTAAATGTCACCATACAGACACTTACTTGTATAGCTGCCTCTTGTGCTCTGTATGCAGTGCATTATATTCACCCTTGCAACGTACAATTTATAGCGTGTCTAGAAGCCCAGCGGGGCTCATTATGATGGAGACTAAAACTTATACAAGAGTGGGGTAGGGGTTCCCCTGTATTCAGAATGCTGTTGAGTACTAGGCAATGCCCCGTTTGGGGTTATTGAATTTCGAGGGTCTGGGGGGGCTGTTTGATTTGTATATGTTCACCAATAATAATGCCCCAGAGGTGCCCCCATACACTAATAATGCCCCCAGAGGTGCCCCCATACACTAATAATGCCCCCAGAGGTGCCCCCATACACTAATAATGCCCCCAGAGGTGCCCCCATACACTAATAATGCCCCCAGAGGTGCCCCCATACACTAATAATGCCCCCAGAGGTGCCCTCATACACTAATAATGCCCCCAGAGGTGCCCCCAATGAGATAATAATGCCCCCAGAGGTGCCCCCATGAGCTAATAATGCCCCCAGAGGTGCCCCCATATACTAATAATGCCCCCAGAGGTGCCCCCATATACTAATAATGCCCCCAGAGGTGCCCCCATATACTAATAATGCCCCCAGAGGTGCCCCCCAAGAACTAATAATGCCCCCGGAGGTGCCCCCATATACTAATAATGCCCCCGGAGGTGCCCCCATGAACTAATAATGCCCCCAGAGGTGCCCCCATACACTAATAATGCCCCCAGAGGTGCCCCCATACACTAATAATGCCCCCAGAGGTGCCCCCATACACTAATAATGCCCCCAGAGGTGCCCCCATATACTAATAATGCCCCCAGAGGTGCCCCATATACTAATAATGCCCCCAGAGGGGCCCCCATATACTAATAATGCCCCCAGAGGTGCCCCCATACACTAATAATGCCCCCAGAGGTGCCCCCATATACTAATAATGCCCCCAGAGGTGCCCCCCATGAACTAATAATGCCCCCAGAGGTGCCCCCCAAGAACTAATAATGCCCCCGGAGGTGCCCCCATATACTAATAATGCCCCCGGAGGTGCCCCCATGAACTAATAATGCCCCCAGAGGTGCCCCCATACACTAATAATGCCCCCAGAGGTGCCCCCATACACTAATAATGCCCCCAGAGGTGCCCCCATATACTAATAATGCCCCCAGAGGTGCCCCCATATACTAATAATGCCCCCAGAGGTGCCCCATATACTAATAATGCCCCCAGAGGTGCCCCCATATACTAATAATGCCCCCAGAGGTGCCCCCATATACTAATAATGCCCCCAGAGGTGCCCCCATACACTAATAATGCCCCCAGAGGTGCCCCCATATACTAATAATGCCCCCAGAGGTGCCCCCCATGAACTAATAATGCCCCCAGAGGTGCCCCCCATACACTAATAATGCCCCCAGAGGTGCCCCCCATATACTAATAATGCCCCCAGAGGTGCCCCCATATACTAATAATGCCCCCAGAGGTGCCCCTAAAAAAACAAACATCCTACTCACCTAATCCGCGCTGTGCAGGCAGCAGCTCTTCCTCCTCCTCTTTGGGCTCCATCTTGCGAGCCGCAGGGACGGGACTTCCGGCAGACGTGATGACGTCACATGATCACGCCTGCCGGAGAGGTCACGGCCCGGCCTCCCATAGGCTGCTGGTATGAAGTGCCGGCAGCCAGGCCTGTATTTAGAGTTTATGCTGCCCTAGGCACTTTGCACGCTGAGGCGCCCCCCCCCCCATTACTGTACATGCATGGTATATACCCTGGCACTTGGGTGTCGCTCTGCTTGATGCCCGCTGTTCTCATCAAACAAATGTGATGGAGGAAGGAAGGAGGCCGGGGACGTCTTAGTTCGGGGGCCGCTTCTGTCCAGTGTTGGACTGGGGGACCTGGGGCCCACCAATATAGAACCAGTGAGACACGACATGCTGACCCGCTCCTTTCCTGAATTCCTCTGTATCTGTGACAAATCCCTACATTTATACAGCTCTCAGGGTATGCTGGGAGTTGTAGTCTCTGAGAGGACAACCCTGTAATAAATCACTGTGTGCAGAGGCTCCTGGTGGCTGCAATCTGTGGGTGACAACCATCAGCCCTGAAGGTCCAGCAATACATCTGTCTACACTGTACTACAACTCCCAGCATACTCTGAGGGCTGCAGACTGTCAGTACATGCTGGGAGTTGTAGTGCCTGCAGCTGTTGTGGTTGGGTCCTGGATGCTTTGTGGCATATAAGAATACATAGATCTGTGGGGGCTCAGTGCAGGGAAGTGACCCCAGAACAGCACTAATAGGGGATAGAACAAAACATCTCCCCCTATCCCCTATTAGTGATGTTCTGGGGTCACTTCCCTGCACTGAGACCCCACAGATCTCTGTATTCTTATATGCCACAAAGCCTCCAGTGTATAATGCACCTAGGACCCAACTACAACAGCTGCAGGCACTACAACTCCCAGCATTTACTGACAGTCTGCAGCCCTCAGCATATGCTGGGAGTTGTAGTGCCTGCGGCTGTTGTAGTTGGGTCCTAGTTTAAAAGTTTGCGCTAGTGTACTGTAGTGACCGCAGGGCTGTGTCAGTACACTACCGCAAACAATACACTGACCCATTTAGACCCCAATGGTACACAGGCTCTGCACACTATAGAAGTGATTACAGTGCAGTTACTAATGACTCACAGGTGACGTCTTCTCCGATTGCCGTCGCTTCTTGCTTTCTTCTCCATCTGGCGCAGCAATCAAGAAGACTTCTCCGACCACAACTAGTCTGCAAGCAGGCAGCTGGGGGTGACTGGGGAAGGGAGGCAGCTGGGGGTGGCAGGGGAAGCCGCTGGGGTGAAGGGGAGAAGCTGGGGTGACAGGGGGAAGGAGAGCAGCTGGGGTGACGGGGAGGGGGAGCAGCTAGGGGTGGCAGGGGGAGAATCTGGGGAGGCAGAGGGAGCAGCTGGGGGCAGGGGAGTAGATGGGGGCAGGAGGAGGAGCAGATGGGGGGCAGGGGGAGCAGCTGGGGTGAGAGGGGCAGGGGTAGTAGATGGGGGCAGGGGGAGCAGCTGGGGGGGCAGAGGGAGCAATGTGGGGCAGAGGGATCAGCTCAGGGGCAGCAGCTGGGGTGGCAGGGGGAGTAGATGGGGGGCAGGAGGAGCAGCTGGGGTGGCAGGCAGGGGGAGCAGATAGGGGGCAGCTAGGGTGGCAGGGAGAAGATTGGGCAGCTGGGGTGGCAGGGGGAGAAGATGGGGGACAGGCGGAGGAGCAGCTGGGGGGCAGGGAGAGCAGCTGGGGGTGCTGGTGGAGAGGCGAGGGGGTGCAGGAGGAGAGGCTGGGGGGTGCTGACAGAGAGGCTAGGGGGTGCAGGAGGAGAGACAGGGGGGTACAGGAGGAGAGGCTGAGGGGTACAGGAGGAGAGGCTGTGGGGTGCAGGAGGAGAGGCTAGAGGAGGTACAGGAGGAGAGGCTGGGGGTGCAGGAGGAGAGACGGGGGTACAGGAGGAGAGGCTGGAGGGGGTACAGGAGGGGGGGTACAGGAGGAGAGGCTGGAGGGGGGGTACAGGAGGAGAGGCTGGAGGGGGGGTACAGGAGGAGAGGCTGGAGGGGGGGTACAGGAGGAGAGGCTGGAGGGGGGGTACAGGAGGAGAGGCTGGAGGGGGGGTACAGGAGGAGAGGCTGGAAGGGGGGTACAGGAGGAGAGGCTGGAGGGGGGGTACAGGAGGAGAGGCTGGAGGGGGGGGTACAGGAGGGGAGGCTGTAAGGGGGTACAGGAGGAAAGGCTGGAAGGGGGGGGTACAGGAGGAGAGGCTGGAGGGGGGGTACAGGAGGAGAGGCTGGAGGGGGGGTACAGGAGGAGAGGCTGGAGGGGGGGTACAGGAGGAGAGGCTGGAGGGGGTACAGGAGGAGAGGCTGGAGGGGGGGTACAGGAGGAGAGGCTGGAGGGGGGGGTACAGGAGGAGAGGCTGGAGGGGGGGGTACAGGAGGAGAGGCTGGAGGGGGGGTACAGGAGGGGAGGCTGTAAGGGGGTACAGGAGGAAAGGCTGGAAGGGGGGGGTACAGGAGGAGAGGCTGGGGGAAGAGGGAGCGGCCGGGGGAGCAGAGGCAGGTGAGGCAGGGCCCCCCTTCCCATGCAGCTTTGGTCCGGTGAGCTTCCGGCACACGCTGCCTCTATCACTGTCCGGAAGCTCACAGCTGCAGCCTCGCGGTCCAGGAACTTCTCTCCTGCTCGGCGCGATGACGTCACGTGCGCCGCTGCCGAGCAGGAGAGAAGGACCGCAGGGCTGCAGCTGTGAGCTTCCGGCCAGTGATAGAGGCAGCGTGTGCCGGAAGCTCACCGGACCGAAGTGGCACAAACCCCCCCCCCCCCCCAGGTGGCAAGGGGGGCCGTGCGGGCCCCCCTAGCATAGCGGTCGGGGAGGGGGCGGCGGCCGGGGGAGGGGGAGTGGGGCGGCGGCCGGGGGAGGGGCAGGGGGCGGCGGCCGGGGGAGGGGGCGGCGGCCGGCGGGCCCGCCGGGCCCCCCCCCATGTCTCTTAGGGTCCGGGCCCCATACGGCAGTACTGGTTGTACTGCCCTATCGGCGGCCCTGCTTGCAGCGCTGGGGTCCTGGGTACAAATCCCACCAAGGACAACATCTGCAAAGAGTGTGTATGTTCTCTCCGTGTTTGCGTGGCTTCCGTCTGGGTACTCCGGTTTCCTTCCACACCCAAAAACAAACATTAAATAGTGAAAAAAAATGCATTGCAACGAATTACATGGCATTGGGTGGGGGGCGGGGCTTACCGAGATGGGGTTGGGGCTTTACCGGCATAATCCCGGTACAGTTTGCAACATGCAATGCTTACTGCCACTTCTTCAGCAGATACAACACTTCATTTCCTTTGGTGCTTGGGCGGCTGTTACTTCTCATGTACAGCACCGCCATTATTTTTTTTACCATGCCCCCATTCAAATTGCATTAGAGTGAATTGCATAGCATTGGGATGGCTATGGGGGCAGGGCATACCGCGATGGGGGCGGGGCTTACCGGCTTAAGCCCAATACAGTCGGCATTGGGTCAGCGCCGGGGGGCGGGGCTTACCGGCGTAAGCCCGGTACAGTTGGTCACATGAATCGCAGTTCATTGCATAGGAGTGGGTCGGCGCCGGGGGGCGGGGCTTACCGGTTTCAACCCGGTACAGTTGGTCACATGAATCGCAGTTCATTGCATAGGATTGGGTCGGCGCCGGGGGGGGCGGGGCTTACCGGCTTAAACCCGGTACAGCCGGCAACATGCATCGCAGTGCATTGCATAGCATTAGGTCGGCGCCGGGGGGCGGGGCTTACCGGCTTCAGCCCGGTACAGTTGGTCACATGAATCGCAGTTCATTGCATAGGATTGGGTCGGCGCCGGGGGGCGGGGCTTACCGGCTTAAGCCCGGTACAGCCGGCAACATGCATCGCAGTGCATTGCATAGCATTGGGTCAGCGCCGGGGGGCGGGGCTTACCGCGATGGGGGCGGGGCTAACCGCGTCATGCCCGGTATAGTGTGCAACTATGGCAACATGCAATGCTTACTGCCACCTCTTGAGCAGACGCAACACTTCATTTCCTTTGGCGCTGGGTCGGCCCTTGCTTCTCATGGCATAGCATCGCCATTTTTTTTACACGTGCCCCCATTAAAATTGCATTGCAGTAGAGGCAGCACGGTGGCGCAGTGGTTAGCACAGTAGCCTTGCAGTGCTGGGGTCCTGGGTACAAATCCCACCAAGGACAACATCTGCAAAGAGTGTGTATGTTCTCTCCGTGTTTGCGTGGCTTCCGTCTGGGTACTCCGGTTTCCTTCCACACCCAAAAACAAACATTAAATAGTGAAAAAAAATGCATTGCAACGAATTACATGGCATTGGGTGGGGGGCGGGGCTTACTGAGATGGGGTTGGGGCTTTACCGGCATAATCCCGGTACAGTTTGCAACATGCAATGCTTACTGCCACTTCTTCAGCAGATACAACACTTCATTTCCTTTGGTGCTTGGGCGGCTGTTACTTCTCATGTACAGCACCGCCATTATTTTTTTTACCACGCCCCCATTCAAATTACATTAGAGTGAATTGCATAGCATTGGGATGGCTATGGGGGCGGGGCATACCGCGATGGGGGCGGGGCTTACCGGCTTAAGCCCAATACAGTCGGCATTGGGTCAGCGCCGGGGGGCGGGGCTTACCGGCGTAAGCCCGGTACAGTTGGTCACATGAATCGCAGTTCATTGCATAGGAGTGGGTCGGCGCCGGGGGGCGGGGCTTACCGGCTTCAGCCCGGTACAGTTGGTCACATGAATCGCAGTTCATTGCATAGGATTGGGTCGGCGCCGGGGGGGGGGGCGGGGCTTACCGGCTTAAACCCGGTACAGCCGGCAACATGCATCGCAGTGCATTGCATAGCATTAGGTCGGCGCCGGGGGGCGGGGCTTACCGGCTTCAGCCCGGTACAGTTGGTCACATGAATCGCAGTTCATTGCATAGGATTGGGTCGGCGCCGGGGGGCGGGGCTTACCGGCTTAAGCCCGGTACAGCCGGCAACATGCATCGCAGTGCATTGCATAGCATTGGGTCAGCGCCGGGGGGCGGGGCTTACCGCGATGGGGGCGGGGCTAACCGCGTCATGCCCGGTATAATGTGCAACTATGGCAACATGCAATGCTTACTGCCACCTCTTGAGCAGACGCAACACTTCATTTCCTTTGGCGCTGGGTCGGCCCTTGCTTCTCATGGCATAGCATCGCCATTTTTTTTACACGTGCCCCCATTAAAATTGCATTGCAGTAGAGGCAGCACGGTGGCGCAGTGGTTAGCACAGTAGCCTTGCAGCGCTGGGGTCCTGGGTACAAATCCCACCAAGGACAACATCTGCAAAGAGTGTGTATGTTCTCTCCGTGTTTGCGTGGCTTCCGTCTGGGTACTCCGGTTTCCTTCCACACCCAAAACCAAACATTAAATAGTGAAAAAAAAATGCATTGCAACGAATTACATGGCATTGGGTGGGGGGCGGGGCTTACCGAGATGGGGTTGGGGCTTTACCGGCATAATCCCGGTACAGTTTGCAACATGCAATGCTTACTGCCACTTCTTCAGCAGATACAACACTTCATTTCCTTTGGTGCTTGGGCGGCTGTTACTTCTCATGTACAGCACCGCCATTATTTTTTTTACCATGCCCCCATTCAAATTACATTAGAGTGAATTGCATAGCATTGGGATGGCTATGGGGGCGGGGCATACCGCGATGGGGGCGGGGCTTACCGGCTTAAGCCCAATACAGTCGGCATTGGGTCAGCGCCGGGGGCGGGGCTTACCGGCGTAAGCCCGGTACAGTTGGTCACATGAATCGCAGTTCATTGCATAGGAGTGGGTCGGCGCCGGGGGGCGGGGCTTACCGGCTTCAGCCCGGTACAGTTGGTCACATGAATCGCAGTTCATTGCATAGGATTGGGTCGGCGCCGGGGGGGGGCGGGGCTTACCGGCTTAAACCCGGTACAGCCGGCAACATGCATCGCAGTGCATTGCATAGCATTAGGTCGGCGCCGGGGGGCGGGGCTTACCGGCTTCAGCCCGGTACAGTTGGTCACATGAATCGCAGTTCATTGCATAGGAGTGGGTCGGCGCCGGGGGGCGGGGCTTACCGGCTTCAGCCCGGTACAGTTGGTCACATGAATCGCAGTTCATTGCATAGGATTGGGTCAGCGCCGGGGGGCGGGGCTTACCGGCTTAAGCCCGGTACAGCCGGCAACATGCACCGCAGTGCATTGCATAGCATTGGGTCAGCGCCGGGGGGCGGGGCTTACCGCGATGGGGGCGGGGCTAACCGCGTCATGCCCGGTATAGTGTGCAACTATGGCAACATGCAATGCTTACTGCCACCTCTTGAGCAGACGCAACACTTCATTTCCTTTGGCGCTGGGTCGGCCCTTGCTTCTCATGGCATAGCATCGCCATTTTTTTTACACGTGCCCCCATTAAAATTGCATTGCAGTAGAGGCAGCACGGTGGCGCAGTGGTTAGCACAGTAGCCTTGCAGCGCTGGGGTCCTGGGTACAAATCCCACCAAGGACAACATCTGCAAAGAGTGTGTATGTTCTCTCCGTGTTTGCGTGGCTACCGTCTGGGTACTCCGGTTTCCTTCCACACCCAAAAACAAACATTAAATAGTAAAAAAAAAATGCATTGCAACGAATTACATGGCATTAAGTGGGGGGCGGGGCTTACCGAGATGGGGTTGGGGCTTTACCGGCATAATCCCGGTACAGTTTGCAATATGAAATGCTTACTGCCACTTCTTCAGCAGATACAACACTTCATTTCCTTTGGTGCTTGGGCGGCTGTTACTTCTCATGTACAGCACCGCCATTATTTTTTTTACCATGCCCCCATTCAAATTACATTAGAGTGAATTGCATAGCATTGGGATGGCTATGGGGGCGGGGCATACCGCGATGGGGGCGGGGCTTACCGGCTTAAGCCCAATACAGTCGGCATTGGGTCAGCGCCGGGGGGCGGGTCTTACCGGCGTAAGCCCGGTACAGTTGGTCACATGAATCGCAGTTCATTGCATAGGAGTGGGTCGGCGCCGGGGGGCGGGGCTTACCGGCTTCAGCCCGATACAGCCGGCAACATGCATCGCAGTGCATTGCATAGCATTAGGTCGGCGCCGGGGGGCGGGGCTTACCGGCTTCAGCCCGGTACAGTTGGTCACATGAATCGCAGTTCATTGCATAGGATTGGGTCGGCGCCGGGGGGCGGGGCTTACCAGCTTAAGCCCGGTACAGCCGGCAACATGCATCGCAGTGCATTGCATAGCATTGGGTCAGCGCCGGGGGCGGGGCTTACCGCGATGGGGGCGGGGCTAACCGCGTCATGCCCGGTATAGTGTGCAACTATGGCAACATGCAATGCTTACTGCCACCTCTTGAGCAGACGCAACACTTCATTTCCTTTGGTGCTAGGTCGGCCCTTGCTTCTCATGGCATAGCATCGCCATTTTTTTTACACGTGCCCCCATTAAAATTGCATTGCAGTAGAGGCAGCACGGTGGCGCAGTGGTTAGCACAGTAGCCTTGCAGCGCTGGGGTCCTGGGTACAAATCCCACCAAGGACAACATCTGCAAAGAGTGTGTATGTTCTCTCCGTGTTTGCGTGGCTTCCGTCTGGGTACTCCGGTTTCCTTCCACACCCAAAAACAAACATTAAATAGTGAAATAAAAATGCATTGCAACGAATTACAGGGCATTGGGTGGGGGGCGGGGCTTACCGAGATGGGGTTGGGGCTTTACCGGCATAATCCCGGTACAGTTTGCAACATGCAATGCTTACTGCCACTTCTTCAGCAGATACAACACTTCATTTCCTTTGGTGCTTGGGCGGCTGTTACTTCTCATGTACAGCACCGCCATTATTTTTTTTACCATGCCCCCATTCAAATTACATTAGAGTGAATTGCATAGCATTGGGATGGCTATGGGGGCGGGGCATACCGCGATGGGGGCGGAGCTTACCGGCTTAAGCCCAATACAGTCGGCATTGGGTCAGCGCCGGGGGGCGGGGCTTACCGGCGTAAGCCCGGTACAGTTGGTCACATGAATCGCAGTTCATTGCATAGGAGTGGGTCGGCGCCGGGGGGCGGGGCTTACCGGCTTCAGCCCGGTACAGTTGGTCACATGACTCGCAGTTCATTGCATAGGATTGGGTCGGCGCCGGGGGGGGCGGGGCTTACCGGCTTAAACCCGGTACAGCCGGCAACATGCATCGCAGTGCATTGCATAGCATTAGGTCGGCGCCGGGGGGCGGGGCTTACCGGCTTCAGCCCGGTACAGTTGGTCACATGAATCGCAGTTCATTGCATAGGATTGGGTCGGCGCCGGGGGGCGGGGCTTACCGGCTTAAGCCCGGTACAGCCGGCAACATGCATCGCAGTGCATTGCATAGCATTGGGTCAGTGCCGGGGGGCGGGGCTTACCGCGATGGGGGCGGGGCTAACCGCGTCATGCCCGGTATAGTGTGCAACTATGGCAACATGCAATGCTTACTGCCACCTCTTGAGCAGACGCAACACTTCATTTCCTTTGGCGCTGGGTCGGCCCTTGCTTCTCATGGCATAGCATCGCCATTTTTTTTACACGTGCCCCCATTAAAATTGCATTGCAGTAGAGGCAGCACGGTGGCGCAGTGGTTAGCACAGTAGCCTTGCAGCGCTGGGGTCCTGGGTACAAATCCCACCAAGGACAACATCTGCAAAGAGTGTGTATGTTCTCTCCGTGTTTGCGTGGCTTCCGTCTGGGTACTCCGGTTTCCTTCCACACCCAAAACCAAACATTAAATAGTGAAAAAAAAATGCATTGCAACGAATTACATGGCATTGGGTGGGGGGCGGGGCTTACCGAGATGGGGGTGGGGCTTTACCGGCATAATCCCGGTACAGTTTGCAACATGCAATGCTTACTGCCACTTCTTCAGCAGATACAACACTTCATTTCCTTTGGTGCTTGGGCGGCTGTTACTTCTCATGTACAGCACCGCCATTATTTTTTTTACCATGCCCCCATTCAAATTACATTAGAGTGAATTGCATAGCATTGGGATGGCTATGGGGGCGGGGCATACCGCGATGGGGGCGGGGCTTACCGGCTTAAGCCCAATACAGTCGGCATTGGGTCAGCGCCGGGGGGCGGGGCTTACCGGCGTAAGCCCGGTACAGTTGGTCACATGAATCGCAGTTCATTGCATAGGAGTGGGTCGGCGCCGGGGGGCGGGGCTTACCGGTTTCAGCCCGGTACAGTTGGTCACATGAATCGCAGTTCATTGCATAGGATTGGGTCGGCGCCGGGGGGGGCGGGGCTTACCGGCTTAAACCCGGTACAGCCGGCAACATGCATCGCAGTGCATTGCATAGCATTAGGTCGGCGCCGGGGGGCGGGGCTTACCGTCTTCAGCCCGGTACAGTTGGTCACATGAATCGCAGTTCATTGCATAGGAGTGGGTCGGCGCCGGGGGGCGGGGCTTACCGTCTTCAGCCCGGTACAGTTGGTCACATGAATCGCAGTTCATTGCATAGGATTTGGTCAGCGCCGGGGGGCGGGGCTTACCGGCTTAAGCCCGGTACAGCCGGCAACATGCATCGCAGTGCATTGCATAGCATTGGGTCAGCGCCGGGGGGGCGGGGCTTACCGCGATGGGGGCGGCGCTAACCGCGTCATGCCCGGTATAGTGTGCAACTATGGCAACATGCAATGCTTACTGCCACCTCTTGAGCAGACGCAACACTTCATTTCCTTTGGCGCTGGGTCGGCCCTTGCTTCTCATGGCATAGCATCGCCATTTTTTTTACACGTGCCCCCATTAAAATTGCATTGCAGTAGAGGCTGCACGGTGGCGCAGTGGTTAGCACAGTAGCCTTGCAGCGCTGGGGTCCTGGGTACAAATCCCACCAAGGACAACATCTGCAAAGAGTGTGTATGTTCTCTCCGTGTTTGCGTGGCGGCTACCGTCTGGGTACTCTGGTTTCCTTCCACACCCAAAAACAAACATTAAATAGTAAAAAAAAAATGCATTGCAACGAATTACATGTCATTAAGTGGGGGGCGGGGCTTACCGAGATGGGGTTGTGGCTTTACCGGCATAATCCCGGTACAGTTTGCAACATGAAATGCTTACTGCCACTTCTTCAGCAGATACCACACTTCATTTCCTTTGGTGCTTGGGCGGCTGTTACTTCTCATGTACAGCACCGCCATTATTTTTTTTACCATGCCCCCATTCAAATTACATTAGAGTGAATTGCATAGCATTGGGATGGCTATGGGGGCGGGGCATACCGCGATGGGGGCGGGGCTTACCGGCTTAAGCCCAATACAGTCGGCATTGGGTCAGCGCCGGGGGGCGGGGCTTACCGGCGTAAGCCCGGTACAGTTGGTCACATGAATCGCAGTTCATTGCATAGGAGTGGGTTGGCGCCGGGGGGCGGGGCTTACCTGCTTTAGCCCGGTACAGTTGGTCACATGAATCGCAGTTCATTGCATAGGATTGGGTCGGCGCCGGGGGGGGGCGGGGCTTACCGGCTTAAACCCGGTACAGCCGGCAACATGCATCGCAGTGCATTGCATAGCATTAGGTCGGCGCCGGGGGGCGGGGCTTACCGGCTTCAGCCCGGTACAGTTGGTCACATGAATCGCAGTTCATTGCATAGGATTGGGTCGGCGCCGGGGGGCGGGGCTTACCGGCTTAAGCCCGGTACAGCCGGCAACATGCATCGCAGTGCATTGCATAGCATTGGGTCAGCGCCGGGGGGCGGGGCTTACCGCGATGGGGGCGGGGCTAACCGCGTCATGCCCGGTATAGTGTGCAACTATGGCAACATGCAATGCTTACTGCCACCTCTTGAGCAGACGCAACACTTCATTTCCTTTGGTGCTAGGTCGGCCCTTGCTTCTCATGGCATAGCATCGCCATTTTTTTTACACGTGCCCCCATTAAAATTGCATTGCAGTAGAGGCAGCACGGTGGCGCAGTGGTTAGCACAGTAGCCTTGCAGCGCTGGGGTCCTGGGTACAAATCCCACCAAGGACAACATCTGCAAAGAGTGTGTATGTTCTCTCCGTGTTTGCGTGGCTTCCGTCTGGGTACTCCGGTTTCCTTCCACACCCAAAAACAAACATTAAATAGTGAAATAAAAATGCATTGCAACGAATTACAGGGCATTGGGTGGGGGGCGGGGCTTACCGAGATGGGGTTGGGGCTTTACCGGCATAATCCCGGTACAGTTTGCAACATGCAATGCTTACTGCCACTTCTTCAGCAGATACAACACTTCATTTCCTTTGGTGCTTGGGCGGCTGTTACTTCTCATGTACAGCACCGCCATTATTTTTTTTACCATGCCCCCATTCAAATTACATTAGAGTGAATTGCATAGCATTGGGATGGCTATGGGGGTGGGGCATACCGCGATGGGGGCGGGGCTTACCGGCTTAAGCCCAATACAGTCGGCATTGGGTCAGCGCCGGGGGGGCGGGGCTTACCGGCGTAAGCCCGGTACAGTTGGTCACATGAATCGCAGTTCATTGCATAGGAGTGGGTCGGCGCCGGGGGGCGGGGCTTACCGGCTTCAGCCCGGTACAGTTGGTCACATGAATCGCAGTTCATTGCATAGGATTGGGTCGGCGCCGGGGGGGGGCGGGGCTTACCGGCTTAAACCCGGTACAGCCGGCAACATGCATCGCAGTGCATTGCATAGCATTAGGTCGGCGCCGGGGGGCGGGGCTTACCGGCTTCAGCCCGGTACAGTTGGTCACATGAATCGCAGTTCATTGCATAGGATTGGGTCGGCGCCGGGGGGCGGGGCTTACCGGCTTAAGCCCGGTACAGCCGGCAACATGCATCGCAGTGCATTGCATAGCATTGGGTCAGTGCCGGGGGGCGGGGCTTACCGCGATGGGGGCGGGGCTAACCGCGTCATGCCCGGTATAGTGTGCAACTATGGCAACATGCAATGCTTACTGCCACCTCTTGAGCAGACGCAACACTTCATTTCCTTTGGCGCTGGGTCGGCCCTTGCTTCTCATGGCATAGCATCGCCATTTTTTTTACACGTGCCCCCATTAAAATTGCATTGCAGTAGAGGCAGCACGGTGGCGCAGTGGTTAGCACAGTAGCCTTGCAGCGCTGGGGTCCTGGGTACAAATCCCACCAAAGACAACATCTGCAAAGAGTGTGTATGTTCTCTCCGTGTTTGCGTGGCTTCCGTCTGGGTACTCCGGTTTCCTTCCACACCCAAAAACAAACATTAAATAGTGAAATAAAAATGCATTGCAACGAATTACATGGCATTGGGTGTGGGGCGGGGCTTACCGAGATGGGGTTGGGGCTTTACCGGCATAATCCCGGTACAGTTTGCAACATGCAATGCTTACTGCCACTTCTTCAGCAGATACAACACTTCATTTCCTTTGGTGCTTGGGCGGCTGTTACTTCTCATGTACAGCACCGCCATTATTTTTTTTACCATGCCCCCATTCAAATTACATTAGAGTGAATTGGATAGCATTGGGATGGCTATGGGGGCGGGGCATACCGCGATGGGGGCGGGGCTTACCGGCTTAAGCCCAATACAGTCGGCATTGGGTCAGCGCCGGGGGGCGGGTCTTACCGGCGTAAGCCCGGTACAGTTGGTCACATGAATCGCAGTTCATTGCATAGGAGTGGGTCGGCGCCGGGGGGCGGGGCTTACCGGTTTCAGCCCGGTACAGTTGGTCACATGAATCGCAGTTCATTGCATAGGATTGGGTCGGCGCCGGGGGGGGGCGGGGCTTACCGGCTTAAACCCGGTACAGCCGGCAACATGCATCGCAGTGCATTGCATAGCATTAGGTCGGCGCCGGGGGGCGGGGCTTACCGGCTTCAGCCCGGTACAGTTGGTCACATGAATCGCAGTTCATTGCATAGGAGTGGGTCGGCACCGGGGGGCGGGGCTTACCGGCTTCAGCCCGGTACAGTTGGTCACATGAATCGCAGTTCATTGCATAGGATTGGGTCAGCGCCGGGGGGCGGGGCTTACCGGCTTAAGCCCGGTACAGCCGGCAACATGCACCGCAGTGCATTGCATAGCATTGGGTCAGCGCCGGGGGGCGGGGCTTACCGCGATGGGGGCGGGGCTAACCGCGTCATGCCCGGTATAGTGTGCAACTATGGCAACATGCAATGCTTACTGTCACCTCTTGAGCAGACGCAACACTTCATTTCCTTTGGCGCTGGGTCGGCCCTTGCTTCTCATGGCATAGCATCGCCATTTTTTTTACACGTGCCCCCATTAAAATTGCATTGCAGTAGAGGCAGCACGGTGGCGCAGTTGTTAGCACAGTAGCCTTGCAGCGCTGGGGTCCTGGGTACAAATCCCACCAAAGACAACATCTGCAAAGAGTGTGTATGTTCTCTCCGTGTTTGCGTGGCTTCCGTCTGGGTACTCCGGTTTCCTTCCACACCCAAAAACAAACGTTAAATAGTGAAATAAAAATGCATTGCAACGAATTACATGGCATTGGGTGTGGGGCGCGGCTTACCGAGATAGGGTTGGGGCTTTACCGGCATAATCCCGGTACAGTTTGCAACATGCAATGCTTACTGCCACTTCTTCAGCAGATACAACACTTCATTTTCTTTGGTGCTTGGGCGGCTGTTACTTCTCATGTACAGCACCGCCATTATTTTTTTTACCATGCCCCCATTCAAATTACATTAGAGTGAATTGCATAGCATTGGGATGGCTATGGGGGCGGGGCATACCGCGATGGGGGCGGGGCTTACCGGCTTAAGCCCAATACAGTCGGCATTGGGTCAGCGCCGGGGGGCGGGTCTTACCGGCGTAAGCCCGGTACAGTTGGTCACATGAATCGCAGTTCATTGCATAGGAGTGGGTCGGCGCCGGGGGGCGGGGCTTACCGGCTTCAGCCCGGTACAGTTGGTCACATGAATCGCAGTTCATTGCATAGGATTGGGTCAGCGCCGGGGGGCGGGGCTTACCGGCTTAAGCCCGGTACAGCCGGCAACATGCATCGCAGTGCATTGCATAGCATTGGGTCAGCGCCGGGGGGCGGGGCTTACCGCGATGGGGGCGGGGCTAACCGCGTCATGCCCGGTATAGTGTGCAACTATGGCAACATGCAATGCTTACTGCCACCTCTTGAGCAGACGCAACACTTCATTTCCTTTGGCGCTGGGTCGGCCCTTGCTTCTCATGGCATAGCATCGCCATTTTTTTTACACGTGCCCCCATTAAAATTGCATTGCAGTAGAGGCAGCACGGTGGCGCAGTGGTTAGCACAGTAGCCTTGCAGCGCTGGGGTCCTGGGTACAAATCCCACCAAGGACAACATCTGCAAAGAGTGTGTATGTTCTCTCCGTGTTTGCGTGGCTTCCGTCTGGGTACTCCGGTTTCCTTCCACACCCAAAAACAAACATTAAATAGTGAAAAAAAATGCATTGCAACGAATTACATGGCATTGGGTGGGGGGCGGGGCTTACCGAGATGGGGTTGGGGCTTTACCGGCATAATCCCGGTACAGTTTGCAACATGCAATGCTTACTGCCACTTCTTCAGCAGATACAACACTTCATTTCCTTTGGTGCTTGGGCGGCTGTTACTTCTCATGTACAGCACCGCCATAATTTTTTTTACCATGCCCCCATTCAAATTGCATTAGAGTGAATTGCATAGCATTGGGATGGCTATGGGGGCGGGGCATACCGCGATGGGGGCGGGGCTTACCGGCTTAAGCCCAATACAGTCGGCATTGGGTCAGCGCCGGGGGGCGGGGCTTACCGGCGTAAGCCCGGTACAGTTGGTCACATGAATCGCAGTTCATTGCATAGGAGTGGGTCGGCGCCGGGGGGCGGTGCTTACCGGCTTCAGCCCGATACAGTTGGTCACATGAATCGCAGTTCATTGCATAGGATTGGGTCGGCGCCGGGGGGGGGCGGGGCTTACCGGCTTAAACCCGGTACAGCCGGCAACATGCATCGCAGTGCATTGCATAGCATTAGGTCGGCGCCGGGGGGCGGGGCTTACCGGCTTCAGCCCGGTACAGTTGGTCACATGAATCGCAGTTCATTGCATAGGATTGGGTCGGCGCCGGGGGGCGGGGCTTACCGGCTTAAGCCCGGTACAGCCGGCAACATGCATCGCAGTGCATTGCATAGCATTGGGTCAGCGCCGGGGGGCGGGGCTTACCGCGATGGGGGCGGGGCCAACCGCGTCATGCCCGGTATAGTGTGCAACTATGGCAACATGCAATGCTTACTGCCACCTCTTGAGCAGACGCAACACTTCATTTCCTTTGGCGCTGGGTCGGCCCTTGCTTCTCATGGCATAGCATCGCCATTTTTTTTACACGTGCCGCCATTAAAATTGCATTGCAGTAGAAGCAGCACGGTGGCGCAGTGGTTAGCACAGTAGCCTTGCAGCGCTGGGGTCCTGGGTACAAATCCCACCAAGGACAACATCTGCAAAGAGTGTGTATGTTCTCTCCGTGTTTGCGTGGCTTCCGTCTGGGTACTCCGGTTTCCTTCCACACCCAAAAACAAACATTAAATAGTGAAAAAAAATGCATTGCAACGAATTACATGGCATTGGGTGGGGGGCGGGGCTTACCGAGATGGGGTTGGGGCTTTACCGGCATAATCCCAGGTACAGTTTGCAACATGCAATGCTTACTGCCACTTCTTCAGCAGATACAACACTTCATTTCCTTTGGTGCTTGGGCGGCTGTTACTTCTCATGTACAGCACCGCCATTATTTTTTTTTACCATGCCCCCATTCAAATTACATTAGAGTGAATTGCATAGCATTGGGATGGCTATGGGGGCGGGGCATACCGCGATGGGGGCGGGGCTTACCGGCTTAAGCCCAATACAGTCGGCATTGGGTCAGCGCCGGGGGGCGGGGCTTACCGGCGTAAGCCCGGTACAGTTGGTCACATGAATCGCAGTTCATTGCATAGGAGTGGGTCGGCGCCGGGGGGGCGGGGCTTACCGGCTTCAGCCCGGTACAGTTGGTCACATGAATCGCAGTTCATTGCATAGGATTGGGTCGGCGCCGGGGGGGGGCGGGGCTTACCGGCTTAAACCCGGTACCGCCGGCAACATGCATCGCAGTGCATTGCATAGCATTTGGTCGGCGCCGGGGGGCGGGGCTTACCGGCTTCAGCCCGGTACAGTTGGTCACATGAATCGCAGTTCATTGCATAGGATTGGGTCGGCGCCGGGGGGCGGGGCTTACCGGCTTAAGCCCGGTACAGCCGGCAACATGCATCGCAGTGCATTGCATAGCATTGGGTCAGCGCCGGGGGGCGGGGCTTACCGCGATGGGGGCGGGGCTAACCGCGTCATGCCCGGTATAGTGTGCAACTATGGCAACATGCAATGCTTACTGCCACCTCTTGAGCAGACGCAACACTTCATTTCCTTTGGCGCTGGGTCGGCCCTTGCTTCTCATGGCATAGCATCGCCATTTTTTTTACACGTGCCCCCATTAAAATTGCATTGCAGTAGAGGCAGCACGGTGGCGCAGTGGTTAGCACAGTAGCCTTGCAGCGCTGGGGTCCTGGGTACAAATCCCACCAAGGACAACATCTGCAAAGAGTGTGTATGTTCTCTCCGTGTTTGCGTGGCTTCCGTCTGGGTACTCCGGTTTCCTTCCACACCCAAAACCAAACATTAAATAGTGAAAAAAAAAATGCATTGCAACGAATTACATGGCATTGGGTGGGGGGCGGGGCTTACCGAGATGGGGTTGGGGCTTTACCGGCATAATCCCGGTACAGTTTGCAACATGCAATGCTTACTGCCACTTCTTCAGCAGATACAACACTTCATTTCCTTTGGTGCTTGGGCGGCTGTTACTTCTCATGTACAGCACCGCCATTATTTTTTTTACCATGCCCCCATTCAAATTACATTAGAGTGAATTGCATAGCATTGGGATGGCTATGGGGGCGGGGCATACCGCGATGGGGGCGGGGCTTACCGGCTTAAGCCCAATACAGTCGGCATTGGGTCAGCGCCGGGGGGCGGGGCTTACCGGCGTTAGCCCGGTACAGTTGGTCACATGAATCGCAGTTCATTGCATAGGAGTGGGTCGGCGCCGGGGGGCGGGGCTTACCGGTTTCAGCCCGGTACAGTTGGTCACATGAATCGCAGTTCATTGCATAGGATTGGGTCGGCGCCGGGGGGGGCGGGGCTTACCGGCTTAAACCCGGTACAGCCGGCAACATGCATCGCAGTGCATTGCATAGCATTAGGTCGGCGCCGGGGGGCGGGGCTTACCGGCTTCAGCCCGGTACAGTTGGTCACATGAATCGCAGTTCATTGCATAGGAGTGGGTCGGCGCCGGGGGGCGGGGCTTACCGGCTTCAGCCCGGTACAGTTGGTCACATGAATCGCAGTTCATTGCATAGGATTGGGTCAGCGCCGGGGGGCGGGGCTTACCGGCTTAAGCCCGGTACAGCCGGCAACATGCATCGCAGTGCATTGCATAGCATTGGGTCAGCGCCGGGGGGGCGGGGCTTACCGCGATGGGGGCGGGGCTAACCGCGTCATGCCCGGTATAGTGTGCAACTATGGCAACATGCAATGCTTACTGCCACCTCTTGAGCAGACGCAACACTTCATTTCCTTTGGCGCTGGGTCGGCCCTTGCTTCTCATGGCATAGCATCGCCATTTTTTTTACACGTGCCCCCATTAAAATTGCATTGCAGTAGAGGCAGCACGGTGGCGCAGTGGTTAGCACAGTAGCCTTGCAGCGCTGGGGTCCTGGGTACAAATCCCACCAAGGACAACATCTGCAAAGAGTGTGTATGTTCTCTCCGTGTTTGCGTGGCTTCCGTCTGGGTACTCCGGTTTCCTTCCACACCCAAAAACAAACATTAAATAGTGAAATAAAAATGCATTGCAACGAATTACATGGCATTGGGTGTGGGGCGGGGCTTACCGAGATGGGGTTGGGGCTTTACCGGCATAATCCCGGTACAGTTTGCAACATGCAATGCTTACTGCCACTTCTTCAGCAGATACAACACTTCATTTCCTTTGGTGCTTGGGCGGCTGTTACTTCTCATGTACAGCACCGCCATTATTTTTTTTACCATGCCCCCATTCAAATTACATTAGAGTGAATTGCATAGCATTGGGATGGCTATGGGGGCGGGGCATACCGCGATGGGGGCGGGGCTTACCGGCTTAAGCCCAATACAGTCGGCATTGGGTCAGCGCCGGGGGGCGGGGCTTACCGGCGTAAGCCCGGTACAGTTGGTCACATGAATCGCAGTTCATTGCATAGGAGTGGGTTGGCGCCGGGGGGCGGGGCTTACCTGCTTTAGCCCGGTACAGTTGGTCACATGAATCGCAGTTCATTGCATAGGATTGGGTCGGCGCCGGGGGGGGCGGGGCTTACCGGCTTAAACCCGGTACAGCCGGCAACATGCATCGCAGTGCATTGCATAGCATTAGGTCGGCGCCGGGGGGCGGGGCTTACCGGCTTCAGCCCGGTACAGTTGGTCACATGAATCGCAGTTCATTGCATAGGATTGGGTCGGCGCCGGGGGGCGGGGCTTACCGGCTTAAGCCCGGTACAGCCGGCAACATGCATCGCAGTGCATTGCATAGCATTGGGTCCGCGCCGGGGGGCGGGGCTTACCGCGATGGGGGCGGGGCTAACCGCGTCATGCCCGGTATAGTGTGCAACTATGGCAACATGCAATGCTTACTGCCACCTCTTGAGCAGACGCAACACTTCATTTCCTTTGGTGCTGGGTCGGCCCTTGCTTCTCATGGCATAGCATCGCCATTTTTTTTACACGTGCCCCCATTAAAATTGCATTGCAGTAGAGGCAGCACGGTGGCGCAGTGGTTAGCACAGTAGCCTTGCAGCGCTGGGGTCCTGGGTACAAATCCCACCAAAGACAACATCTGCAAAGAGTGTGTATGTTCTCTCCGTGTTTGCGTGGCTTCCGTCTGGGTACTCCGGTTTCCTTCCACACCCAAAAACAAACATTAAATAGTGAAAAAAAAATGCATTGCAACGAATTACATGGCATTGGGTGGGGGGCGGGGCTTACCGAGATGGGGTTGGGGCTTTACCGGCATAATCCCGGTACAGTTTGCAACATGCAATGCTTACTGCCACTTCTTCAGCAGATACAACACTTCATTTCCTTTGGTGCTTGGGCGGCTGTTACTTCTCATGTACAGCACCGCCATTATTTTTTTTACCATGCCCCCATTCAAATTACATTAGAGTGAATTGCATAGCATTGGGATGGCTATGGGGGCGGGGCATACCGCGATGGGGGCGGGGCTTACCGGCTTAAGCCCAATACAGTCGGCATTGGGTCAGCGCCGGGGGGCGGGGCTTACCGGCGTAAGCCCGGTACAGTTGGTCACATGAATCGCAGTTCATTGCATAGGAGTGGGTCGGCGCCGGGGGGCGGGGCTTACCGGCTTCAGCCCGGTACAGTTGGTCACATGAATCGCAGTTCATTGCATAGGATTGGGTCGGCGCCGGGGGGGGCGGGGCTTACCGGCTTAAACCCGGTACAGCCGGCAACATGCATCGCAGTGCATTGCATAGCATTAGGTCGGCGCCGGGGGGCGGGGCTTACCGGCTTCAGCCCGGTACAGTTGGTCACATGAATCGCAGTTCATTGCATAGGATTGGGTCGGCGCCGGGGGGCGGGGCTTACCGGCTTAAGCCCGGTACTGTCGGCAACATGCATCGCAGTGCATTGCATAGCATTGGGTCGGCGCGGGGGGCGGGGCTTACCGCTATGGGGGCGGGGCTAACCGCGTCATGCCCGGTATAGTGTGCAACTATGGCAACATGCAATGCTTACTGCCACCTCTTGAGCAGACGCAACACTTCATTTCCTTTGGCGCTGGGTCGGCCCTTGCTTCTCATGGCATAGCATCGCCATTTTTTTTACACGTGCCCCCATTAAAATTGCATTGCAGTAGAGGCAGCACGGTGGCGCAGTTGTTAGCACAGTAGCCTTGCAGCGCTGGGGTCCTGGGTACAAATCCCACCAAGGACAACATCTGCAAAGAGTGTGTATGTTCTCTCCGTGTTTGCGTGGCTTCCGTCTGGGTACTCAGGTTTCCTTCCACACCCAAAAACAAACATTAAATAGTGAAAAAAAATGCATTGCAACGAATTACATGGCATTGGGTGGGGGGCGGGGCTTACCTGAGCTGGGGTTGGGGCTTTACCGGCATAATCCCGGTACAGTTTGCAACATGCAATGCTTACTGCCACTTCTTCAGCAGATACAACACTTCATTTCCTTTGGTGCTTGGGCGGCTGTTACTTCTCATGTACAGCACCGCCATTATTTTTTTTTACCATGCCCCCATTCAAATTACATTAGAGTGAATTGCATAGCATTGGGATGGCTATGGGGGCGGGGCATACCGCGATGGGGGCGGGGCTTACCGGCTTAAGCCCAATACAGTCGTCAACGTGCATTGCATAGCATTAAGTCAGCGCCGGGGGGCGGGGCTTACCGGCTTAACCCCGGTACAGTTGGTCACATGCATCGCAGTGCATTGCATAGGATTGGGTCGGCGCCGGGGGGCGGGGCTTACCGGCTTAAGCCCGGTACAGTTGGTCACATGCATCGCAGTTCATTGCATAGGATTGGGTCGGCGCCGGGGGGCGGGGCTTACCGGCTTAAGCCCGGTACTGTCGGCAACATGCATCGCAGTGCATTGCATAGCATTGGGTCGGCTATGGGGGCGGGGCTTACCGCGATGGGGGCGGGGCTTACCGGCTTAAGCCCAATACAGACGGCAACGTGCATTGCATAGCATTAAGTCAGCGCCGGGGGGCGGGGCTTACCGGCTTAAGCCCGGTACTGTCGGCAACATGCATCGCAGTGCATTGCATAGCATTGGGTCAGCGCCGGGGGCGGGGCTTACCGCTATGGGGGCGGGGCTAACCGCGTCATGCCAGGTACGGTGTGCAACTATGGCAACATGCAATGCTTACTGCCACCTCTTGAGCAGACGCAACACTTCATTTCCTTTGGCGCTGGGTCGGCCCTTGCTTCTCATGGCATAGCATCGCCATTTTTTTTACACGTGCCCCCATTAAAATTGCATTGCAGTAGAGGCAGCACGGTGGCGCAGTGGTTAGCACAGTAGCCTTGCAGCGCTGGGGTCCTGGGTACAAATCCCACCAAGGACAACATCTGCAAAGAGTGTGTATGTTCTCTCCGTGTTTGCGTGGCTTCCGTCTGGGTACTCCGGTTTCCTTCCACACCCAAAACCAAACATTAAATAGTGAAAAAAAAAATGCATTGCAACGAATTACATGGCATTGGGTGGGGGGCGGGGCTTACCGAGATGGGGTTGGGGCTTTACCGGCATAATCCCGGTACAGTTTGCAACATGCAATGCTTACTGCCACTTCTTCAGCAGATACAACACTTCATTTCCTTTGGTGCTTGGGCGGCTGTTACTTCTCATGTACAGCACCGCCATTATTTTTTTTTACCATGCCCCCATTCAAATTACATTAGAGTGAATTGCATAGCATTGGGATGGCTATGGGGGCGGGGCATACCGCGATGGGGGCGGGGCTTACCGGCTTAAGCCCAATACAGTCGGCATTGGGTCAGCGCCGGGGGGCGGGGCTTACCGGCGTAAGCCCGGTACAGTTGGTCACATGAATCGCAGTTCATTGCATAGGAGTGGGTCGGCGCCGGGGGGCGGGGCTTACCGGCTTCAGCCCGGTACAGTTGGTCACATGAATCGCAGTTCATTGCATAGGATTGGGTCGGCGCCGGGGGGGGCGGGGCTTACCGGCTTAAACCCGGTACAGCCGGCAACATGCATCGCAGTGCATTGCATAGCATTAGGTCGGCGCCGGGGGGCGGGGCTTACCGGCTTCAGCCCGGTACAGTTGGTCACATGAATCGCAGTTCATTGCATAGGAGTGGGTCGGCGCCGGGGGGCGGGGCTTACCGGCTTCAGCCCGGTACAGTTGGTCACATGAATCGCAGTTCATTGCATAGGATTGGGTCAGCGCCGGGGGGCGGGGCTTACCGGCTTAAGCCCAGTACAGCCGGCAACATGCACCGCAGTGCATTGCATAGCATTGGGTCAGCGCCGGGGGGCGGGGCTTACCGCGATGGGGGCGGGGCTAAACTTGTCATGCCCGGTATAGTGTGCAACTATGGCAACATGCAATGCTTACTGCCACCTCTTGAGCAGACGCAACACTTCATTTCCTTTGGCGCTGGGTCGGCCCTTGCTTCTCATGGCATAGCATCGCCATTTTTTTTACACGTGCCCCCATTAAAATTGCATTGCAGTAGAGGCAGCACGGTGGCGCAGTGGTTAGCACAGTAGCCTTGCAGCGCTGGGGTCCTGGGTACAAATCCCACCAAAGACAACATCTGCAAAGAGTGTGTATGTTCTCTCCGTGTTTGCGTGGCTTCCGTCTGGGTACTCCGGTTTCCTTCCACACCCAAAAACAAACATTAAATAGTGAAATAAAAATGCATTGCAACGAATTACATGGCATTGGGTGGGGGCGGGGCTTACCGAGATGGGGTTGGGGCTTTACCGGCATAATCCCGGTACAGTTTGCAACATGCAATGCTTACTGCCACTTCTTCAGCAGATACAACACTTCATTTCCTTTGGTGCTTGGGCGGCTGTTACTTCTCATGTACAGCACCGCCATTATTTTTTTTACCATGCCCCCATTCAAATTACATTAGAGTGAATTGCATAGCATTGGGATGGCTATGGGGGCGGGGCATACCGCGATGGGGGCGGGGCTTACCGGCTTAAGCCCAATACAGTCGGCATTGGGTCAGCGCCGGGGGGCGGGTCTTACCGGCGTAAGCCCGGTACAGTTGGTCACATGAATCGCAGTTCATTGCATAGGAGTGGGTCGGCGCCGGGGGGCGGGGCTTACCGGCTTCAGCCCGGTACAGTTGGTTCACGATGCATCGCAGTCATTGCATAGGTTGGTCCCGGGGGCGGGGCTTACCGGCTTAAGCCCGGTACGTGTCGGCAACATGCATCGCAGTGCATTGCATAGCATTGGGTCCGCTATGGGGGCGGGGGCTTACCGCGATGGGGGCGGGGCTTACCGGCTTAAGCCCAATACAGACGGCAACGTGCATTGCATAGCATTAAGTCAGCGCCGGGGGGCGGGGCTTACCGGCTTAAGCCCGGTACTGTCGGCAACATGCATCGCAGTGCATTGCATAGCATTGGGTCAGCGCCGGGGGCGGGGCTTACCGCTATGGGGGCGGGGCTAACCGCGTCATGCCCGGTACAGTGTGCAACTATGGCATAATGCAATGCTTACTGCCACCTCTTCAGCAGACGCAACGCTTCATTTCCTTTGGCGCTGGGTCAGCTCTTGCTTCTCATGACATAGCAACCGCCCGTTTTATTTCACACATGCCCCATTAAAATTGCTATGCAGTAGAGGCAGCACGGTGGCTCAGTGGTTAGCACAGTAGCCTTGCAGCGCTGGGGTCGTGGGTACAAATCCCACCAAGGGCAACATCTGCAAAGAGTGTGTATGTTCTCTCCGTGTTTGCGTGGGTTCCGTCTGGGTACTCCGATTTCCTTCACCACCCAAAAACAAACATTAAATAGTGAAAAAAAATGCATTGCAACGAATTACATGGCATTGGGTGGGGGGCGGGGCTTACCGAGATGGGGTTGGGGCTTTATCGGCATAATCCCGGTACAGTTTGCAACATGCAATGCTTACTGCCACTTCTTCAGCAGATACAACACTTCATTTCCTTTGGTGCTTGGGCGGCTGTTACTTCTCATGTACAGCACCGCCATTATTTTTTTTTACCATGCCCCCATTCAAATTACATTAGAGTGAATTGCATAGCATTGGGATGGCTATGGGGGCGGGGCATACCGCGATGGGGGCGGGGCTTACCGGCTTAAGCCCAATACAGTCGGCATTGGGTCAGCGCCGGGGGGCGGGGCTTACCGGCGTAAGCCCGGTACAGTTGGTCACATGAATCGCAGTTCATTGCATAGGAGTGGGTCGGCGCCGGGGGGCGGGGCTTACCGGCTTCAGCCCGGTACAGTTGGTCACATGAATCGCAGTTCATTGCATAGGATTGGGTCGGCGCCGGGGGGGGCGGGGCTTACCGGCTTAAACCCGGTACAGCCGGCAACATGCATCGCAGTGCATTGCATAGCATTAGGTTGGCGCCGGGGGGCGGGGCTTACCGGCTTCAGCCCGGTACAGTTGGTCACATGAATCGCAGTTCATTGCATAGGATTGGGTCGGCGCCGGGGGGCGGGGCTTACCGGCTTAAGCCCGGTACAGCCGGCAACATGCATCGCAGTGCATTGCATAGCATTGGGTCAGCGCCGGGGGGCGGGGCTTACCGCGATGGGGGCGGGGCTAACCTCGTCATGTCGGTATAGTGTGCAACTATGGCAACATGCAATGCTTACTGCCACCTCTTGAGCAGACGCAACACTTCATTTCCTTTGGCGCTGGGTCGGCCCTTGCTTCTCATGGCATAGCATCGCCATTTTTTTTACACGTGCCCCCATTAAAATTGCATTGCAGTAGAGGCAGCACGGTGGCGCAGTGGTTAGCACAGTAGCCTTGCAGCGCTGGGGTCCTGGGTACAAATCCCACCAAGGACAACATCTGCAAAGAGTGTGTATGTTCTCTTCGTGTTTGCGTGGCTTCCGTCTGGGTACTCCGGTTTCCTTCCACACCCAAAACCAAACATTAAATAGTGAAAAAAAAAATGCATTGCAACGAATTACATGGCATTGGGTGGGGGGCGGGGCTTACTGAGATGGGGTTGGGGCTTTACCGGCATAATCCCGGTACAGTTTGCAACATGCAATGCTTACTGCCACTTCTTCAGCAGATACAACACTTCATTTCCTTTGGTGCTTGGGCGGCTGTTACTTCTCATGTACAGCACCGCCATTATTTTTTTTACCATGCCCCCATTCAAATTACATTAGAGTGAATTGCATAGCATTGGGATGGCTATGGGGGCGGGGCATACCGCGATGGGGGCGGGGCTTACCGGCTTAAGCCCAATACAGTCGGCATTGGGTCAGCGCCGGGGGCGGGGCTTACCGGCGTAAGCCCGGTACAGTTGGTCACATGAATCGCAGTTCATTGCATAGGAGTGGGTCGGCGCCGGGGGGCGGGGCTTACCGGATTCAGCCCGGTACAGTTGGTCACATGAATCGCAGTTCATTGCATAGGATTGGGTCGGCGCCGGGGGGGGCGGGGCTTACCGGCTTAAACCCGGTACAGCCGGCAACATGCATCGCAGTGCATTGCATAGCATTAGGTCGGCGCCGGGGGGCGGGGCTTACCGGCTTCAGCCTGGTACAGTTGGTCACATGAATCGCAGTTCATTGCATAGGAGTGGGTCGGCGCCGGGGGGCGGGGCTTACCGGCTTCAGCCCGGTACAGTTGGTCACATGAATCGCAGTTCATTGCATAGGATTGGGTCAGCGCCGGGGGGCGGGGCTTACCGGCTTAAGCCCAGTACAGCCGGCAACATGCACCGCAGTGCATTGCATAGCATTGGGTCAGCGCCGGGGGGCGGGGCTTACCGCGATGGGGGCGGGGCTAACCGCGTCATGCCCGGTATAGTGTGCAACTATGGCAACATGCAATGCTTACTGCCACCTCTTGAGCAGACGCAACACTTCATTTCCTTTGGCGCTGGGTCGGCCCTTGCTTCTCATGGCATAGCATCGCCATTTTTTTTACACGTGCCCCCATTAAAATTGCATTGCAGTAGAGGCAGCACGGTGACGCAGTGGTTAGCACAGTAGCCTTGCAGCGCTTGGGTCCTGGGTACAAATCCCACCAAGGACAACATCTGCAAAGAGTGTGTATGTTCTCTCCGTGTTTGCGTGGCTACCGTCTGGGTACTCCGGTTTCCTTCCACACCCAAAAACAAACATTAAATAGTAAAAAAAAAATGCATTGCAACGAATTACATGGCATTAAGTGGGGGGCGGGCTTACCGAGATGGGGTTGGGGCTTTACCGGCATAATCCCGGTACAGTTTGCAACATGAAATGCTTACTGCCACTTCTTCAGCAGATACAACACTTCATTTCTTTTGGCACTGGGGCGGCTGTTACTTCTCATGCACAGCACCGCCATTTTTTTTTTTTTTTTAACATGCCCCCATTCAAATTGCATTGGAGTGAATTGCATAGCATTGGGTCGGCTATGGGGGGCGGGGCTTACCGCGATGGGGGCGGGGCTTACCGGCTTAAGCCCAATACAGTCGGCAACGTGCATTGCATAGCATTAAGTCAGCGCCGGGGGGCGGGGCTTACCGGCTTAAGCCCGGTACAGTTGGTCACATGCATCGCAGTGCATTGCATAGGATTGGGTCGGCGCCGGGGGGCGGGGCTTACCGGCTTAAGCCCGGTACAGTTGGTCACATGCATCGCAGTTCATTGCATAGGATTGGGGTCGGCGCCGGGGGGCGGGGCTTACCGGCTTAAGCCCGGTACTGTCGGCAACATGCATCGCAGTGCATTGCATAGCATTGGGTCGGCTATGGGGGCGGGGCTTACCGCGATGGGGGCGGGGCTTACCGGCTTAAGCCCAATACAGACGGCAACGTGCATTGCATAGCATTAAGTCAGCGCCGGGGGGCGGGGCTTACCGGCTTAAGCCCGGTACTGTCGGCAACATGCATCGCAGTGCATTGCATAGCATTGGGTCAGCGCCGGGGGCGGGGCTTACCGCTATGGGGGCGGGGCTAACCGCGTCATGCCCGGTACAGTGTGCAACTATGGCATAATGCAATGCTTACTGCCACCTCTTCAGCAGACGCAACGCTTCATTTCCTTTGGCGCTGGGTCAGCTCTTGCTTCTCATGACATAGCAACGCCGTTTTATTTCACACATGCCCCCATTAAAATTGCTATGCAGTAGAGGCAGCACGGTGGCTCAGTGGTTAGCACAGTAGCCTTGCAGCGCTGGGGTCGTGGGTACAAATCCCACCAAGGGCAACATCTGCAAAGAGTGTGTATGTTCTCTCCGTGTTTGCGTGGGTTCCGTCTGGGTACTCCGATTTCCTTCACCACCCAAAAACAAACATTAAATAAAAAAAAAGTGCATTGCAGTGATTTACACGGCTATTGGGTGGGGGGCGGGGCTTACCGAGATGGGGTTGGGGCTTTACCGGCATAATCCCGGTACAGTTTGCAACATGCAATGCTTACTGCCACTTCTTCAGCAGATACAACACTTCATTTCCTTTGGTGCTTGGGCGGCTGTTACTTCTCATGTACAGCACCGCCATTATTTTTTTTACCATGCCCCCATTCAAATTACATTAGAGTGAATTGCATAGCATTGGGATGGCTATGGGGGCGGGGCATACCGCGATGGGGGCGGGGCTTACCGGCTTAAGCCCAATACAGTCGGCATTGGGTCAGCGCCGGGGGGCGGGTCTTACTGGCGTAAGCCCGGTACAGTTGGTCACATGAATCGCAGTTCATTGCATAGGAGTGGGTCGGCGCCGGGGGGCGGGGCTTACCGGCTTCAGCCCGGTACAGTTGGTCACATGAATCGCAGTTCATTGCATAGGATTGGGTCAGCGCCGGGGGGCGGGGCTTACCGGCTTAAGCCCGGTACAGCCGGCAACATGCATCGCAGTGCATTGCATAGCATTGGGTCAGCGCCGGGGGCGGGGCTTACCGCGATGGGGGCGGGGCTAACCGCGTCATGCCCGGTATAGTGTGCAACTATGGCAACATGCAATGCTTACTGCCACCTCTTGAGCAGACGCAACACTTCATTTCCTTTGGCGCTGGGTCGGCCCTTGCTTCTCATGGCATAGCATCGCCATTTTTTTACACGTGCCCCCATTAAAATTGCATTGCAGTAGAGGCAGCACGGTGGCGCAGTGGTTAGCACAGTAGCCTTGCAGCGCTGGGGTCCTGGGTACAAATCCCACCAAGGACAACATCTGCAAAGAGTGTGTATGTTCTCTCCGTGTTTGCGTGGCTTCCGTCTGGGTACTCCGGTTTCCTTCCACACCCAAAAACAAACAT
Organism: Dendropsophus ebraccatus; assembly: GCF_027789765.1. NCBI lineage: Eukaryota > Metazoa > Chordata > Amphibia > Anura > Hylidae > Dendropsophus > Dendropsophus ebraccatus. The sequence goes on along the minus strand of NC_091467.1, from coordinate 36,845,854 downwards.
TAAATAGTGAAAAAAAATGCATTGCAACGAATTACATGGCATTGGGTGGGGGGCGGGGCTTACCGAGATGGGGTTGGGGCTTTACCGGCATAATCCCGGTACAGTTTGCAACATGCAATGCTTACTGCCACTTCTTCAGCAGATACAACACTTCATTTCCTTTGGTGCTTGGGCGGCTGTTACTTCTCATGTACAGCACCGCCATTATTTTTTTTTACCATGCCCCCATTCAAATTACATTAGAGTGAATTGCATAGCATTGGGATGGCTATGGGGGCGGGGCATACCGCGATGGGGGCGGGGCTTACCGGCTTAAGCCCAATACAGTCGGCATTGGGTCAGCGCCGGGGGGCGGGGCTTACCGGCGTAAGCCCGGTACAGTTGGTCACATGAATCGCAGTTCATTGCATAGGAGTGGGTCGGCGCCGGGGGGCGGGGCTTACCGGCTTCAGCCCGATACAGTTGGTCACATGAATCGCAGTTCATTGCATAGGATTGGGTCGGCGCCGGGGGGGGCGGGGATTACCGGCTTAAACCCGGTACAGCCGGCAATATGCATCGCAGTGCATTGCATAGCATTAGGTCGGCGCCGGGGGGCGGGGCTTACCGGCTTCAGCCCGGTACAGTTGGTCACATGAATCGCAGTTCATTGCATAGGATTGGGTCGGCGCCGGGGGGTGGGGCTTACCGGCTTAAGCCCGGTACAGCCGGCAACATGCATCGCAGTGCATTGCATAGCATTGGGTCAGCGCCAGGGGGCGGGGCTTACCGCGATGGGGGCGGGGCTAACCGCGTCATGCCCGGTATAGTGTGCAACTATGGCAACATGCAATGCTTACTGCCACCTCTTGAGCAGACGCAACACTTCATTTCCTTTGGCGCTGGGTCGGCCCTTGCTTCTCATGGCATAGCATCGCCATTTTTTTTACACGTGCCCCCATTAAAATTGCATTGCAGTAGAGGCAGCACGGTGGCGCAGTGGTTAGCACAGTACCTTGCAGCGCTGGGGTCCTGGGTACAAATCCCACCAAGGACAACATCTGCAAAGAGTGTGTATGTTCTCTCCGTGTTTGCGTGGCTTCCGTCTGGGTACTCCGGTTTCCTTCCACACCCAAAAACAAACATTAAATAGTGAAAAAAAATGCATTGCAACGAATTACATGGCATTGGGTGGGGGGCGGGGCTTACCGAGATGGGGTTGGGTCTTTACCGGCATAATCCCGGTACAGTTTGCAACATGCAATGCTTACTGCCACTTCTTCAGCAGATACAACACTTCATTTCCTTTGGTGCTTGGGCGGCTGTTACTTCTCATGTACAGCACCGCCATTATTTTTTTTACCATGCCCCCATTCAAATTACATTAGAGTGAATTGCATAGCATTGGGATGGCTATGGGGGCGGGGCATACCGCGATGGGGGCGGGGCTTACCGGCTTAAGCCCAATACAGTCGGCATTGGGTCAGCGCCGGGGGGCGGGGCTTACCGGCGTAAGCCCGGTACAGTTGGTCACATGAATCGCAGTTCATTGCATAGGAGTGGGTCGGCGCCGGGGGGCGGGGCTTACCGGCTTAAGCCCGGTACAGTTGGTCACATGCATCGCAGTTCATTGCATAGGATTGGGTCGGCGCCGGGGGGGCGGGGCTTACCGGCTTAAGCCCGGTACTGTCGGCAACATGCATCGCAGTGCATTGCATAGCATTGGGTCGGCTATGGGGGGCGGGGCTTACCGCGATGGGGCGGGGCTTACCGGCTTAAGCCCAATACAGACGGCAACGTGCATTGCATAGCATTAAGGTCAGCGCCGGGGGGCGGGGCTTACCGGCTTAAGCCCGGTACTGTCGGCAACATGCATCGCAGTGCATTGCATAGCATTGGGTCAGCGCCGGGGGCGGGGCTTACCGCTATGGGGGCGGGGCTAACCGCGTCATGCCCGGTACAGTGTGCAACTATGGCATAATGCAATGCTTACTGCCACCTCTTCAGCAGACGCAACGCTTCATTTCCTTTGGCGCTGGGTCAGCTCTTGCTTCTCATGACATAGCAACGCCGTTTTATTTCACACATGCCCCCATTAAAATTGCTATGCAGTAGAGGCAGCACGGTGGCTCAGTGGTTAGCACAGTAGCCTTGCAGCGCCGGGGTCGTGGGTACAAATCCCACCAAGGGCAACATCTGCAAAGAGTGTGTATGTTCTCTCCGTGTTTGCGTGGGTTCCGTCTGGGTACTCCGATTTCCTTCACCACCCAAAAACAAACATTAAATAAAAAAAAAGTGCATTGCAGTGATTTACACGGCTATTGGGTGGGGGGCGGGGCTTACTGCGATGGGGTTGGAGTTTACCGGCATAATCCCGGTACAGTTGGCAACATACAATGCTTACTGCCACCTCTTCAGCAGACGCAACACTTCATTTCTTTTGGCACTGGGGCGGCTGTTACTTCTCATGCACAGCACCGCCATTTTTTTTTTTTTTTTTTAACATGCCCCCATTCAAATTGCATTGGAGTGAATTGCATCGCATTGGGTCGGCTATGGGGGGCGGGGCTTACCGCGATGGGGGCGGGGCTTACCGGCTTAAGCCCAATACAGTCGGCAACGTGCATTGCATAGCATTAAGTCAGCGCCGGGGGGGCGGGGCTTACCGGCTTAAGCCCGGTACAGTTGGTCACATGAATCGCAGTTCATTGCATAGGAGTGGGTCGGCGCCGGGGGGCGGGGCTTACCGGCTTCAGCCCGGTACAGTTGGTCACATGAATCGCAGTTCATTGCATAGGATTGGGTCGGCGCCGGGGGGGGGGGGCGGGGCTTACCGGCTTAAACCCGGTACAGCCGGCAACATGCATCGCAGTGCATTGCATAGCATTAGGTCGGCGCCGGGGGGCGGGGCTTACCGGCTTCAGCCCGGTACAGTTGGTCACATGAATCGCAGTTCATTGCATAGGATTGGGTCGGCGCCGGGGGGCGGGGCTTACCGGCTTAAGCCCGGTACAGCCGGCAACATGCATCGCAGTGCATTGCATAGCATTGGGTCAGCGCCGGGGGCGGGGCTTACCGCGATGGGGGCGGGGCTAAACTCGTCATGCCCGGTATAGTGTGCAACTATGGCAACATGCAATGCTTACTGCCACCTCTTGAGCAGACGCAACACTTCATTTCCTTTGGCGCTGGGTCGGCCCTTGCTTCTCATGGCATAGCATCGCCATTTTTTTTACACGTGCCCCCATTAAAATTGCATTGCAGTAGAGGCAGCACGGTGGCGCAGTGGTTAGCACAGTAGCCTTGCAGTGCTGGGGTCCTGGGTACAAATCCCACCAAGGACAACATCTGCAAAGAGTGTGTATGTTCTCTCCGTGTTTGCGTGGCTTCCGTCTGGGTACTCCGGTTTCCTTCCACACCCAAAAACAAACATTAAATAGTGAAAAAAAAATGCATTGCAACGAATTACATGGCATTGGGTGGGGGGCGGGGCTTACCGAGATGGGGTTGGGGCTTTACCGGCATAATCCCGGTACAGTTTGCAACATGCAATGCTTACTGCCACTTCTTCAGCAGATACAACACTTCATTTCCTTTGGTGCTTGGGCGGCTGTTACTTCTCATGTACAGCACCGCCATTATTTTTTTTACCATGCCCCCATTCAAATTACATTAGAGTGAATTGCATAGCATTGGGATGGCTATGGGGGCGGGGCATACCGCGATGGGGGCGGGGCTTACCGGCTTAAGCCCAATACAGTCGGCATTGGGTCAGCGCCGGGGGGCGGGTCTTACCGGCGTAAGCCCGGTACAGTTGGTCACATGAATCGCAGTTCATTGCATAGGAGTGGGTCGGCGCCGGGGGGCGGGGCTTACCGGCTTCAGCCCGGTACAGTTGGTCACATGAATCGCAGTTCATTGCATAGGATTGGGTCGGCGCCGGGGGGGGCGGGGCTTACCGGCTTAAACCCGGTACAGCCGGCAACATGCATCGCAGTGCATTGCATAGCATTAGGTCGGCGCCGGGGGGCGGGGCTTACCGGCTTCAGCCCGGTACAGTTGGTCACATGAATCGCAGTTCATTGCATAGGATTGGGTCGGCGCCGGGGGGCGGGGCTTACCGGCTTAAGCCCGGTACAGCCGGCAACATGCATCGCAGTGCATTGCATAGCATTGGGTCAGCGCCGGGGGGCGGGGCTTACCGCGATGGGGGCGGGGCTAACCGCGTCATGCCCGGTATAGTGTGCAACTATGGCAACATGCAATGCTTACTGCCACCTCTTGAGCAGACGCAACACTTCATTTCCTTTGGCGCTGGGTCGGCCCTTGCTTCTCATGGCATAGCATCGCCATTTTTTTACACAGTGCCCCCATTAAAATTGCATTGCAGTAGAGGCAGCACGGTGGCGCAGTGGTTAGCACAGTAGCCTTGCAGCGCTGGGGTCCTGGGTACAAATCCCACCAAGGACAACATCTGCAAAGAGTGTGTATGTTCTCTCCGTGTTTGCGTGGCTTCCGTCTGGGTACTCCGGTTTCCTTCCACACCCAAAACCAAACATTAAATAGTGAAAAAAAAATGCATTGCAACGAATTACAGGGCATTGGGTGGGGGGTGGGGCTTACCGAGAAGGGGTTGGGGCTTTACCGGCATAATCCCGGTACAGTTTGCGACATGCAATGCTTACTGCCACTTCTTCAGCAGATACAACACTTCATTTCCTTTGGTGCTTGGGCGGCTGTTACTTCTCATGTACAGCACCGCCATTATTTTTTTACCATGCCCCCATTCAAATTACATTAGAGTGAATTGCATAGCATTGGGATGGCTATGGGGGCGGGGCATACCGCGATGGGGGCGGGGCTTACCGGCTTAAGCCCAATACAGTCGGCATTGGGTCAGCGCCGGGGGGCGGGGCTTACCGGCGTAAGCCCGGTACAGTTGGTCACATGAATCGCAGTTCATTGCATAGGAGTGGGTCGGCGCCGGGGGGCGGGGCTTACCGGCTTCAGCCCGGTACAGTTGGTCACATGAATCGCAGTTCATTGCATAGGATTGGGTCGGCGCCGGGGGGGGCGGGGCTTACCGGCTTAAACCCGGTACAGCCGGCAACATGCATCGCAGTGCATTGCATAGCATTAGGTCGGCGCCGGGGGGCGGGGCTTACCGGCTTCAGCCCGGTACAGTTGGTCACATGAATCGCAGTTCATTGCATAGGATTGGGTCGGCGCCGGGGGGCGGGGCTTACCGGCTTAAGCCCGGTACAGCCGGCAACATGCATCGCAGTGCATTGCATAGCATTGGGTCAGCGCCGGGGGGCGGGGCTTACCGCGATGGGGGCGGGGCTAACCGCGTCATGCCCGGTATAGTGTGCAACTATGGCAACATGCAATGCTTACTGCCACCTCTTGAGCAGACGCAACCCTTCATTTCCTTTGGCGCTGGGTCGGCCCTTGCTTCTCATGGCATAGCATCGCCATTTTTTTTACACGTGCCCCCATTAAAATTGCATTGCAGTAGAGGCAGCACGGTGGCGCAGTGGTTAGCACAGTAGCCTTGCAGCGCTGGGGTCCATTTGTACAAATCCCACCAAGGACAACATCTGCAAAGAGTGTGTATGTTCTCTCCGTGTTTGCGTGGCTTCCGTCTGGGTACTCCGGTTTCCTTCCACACCCAAAACCAAACATTAAATAGTGAAAAAAAAATGCATTGCAACGAATTACATGGCATTGGGTGGGGGGCGGGGCTTACCGAGATGGGGTTGGGGCTTTACCGGCATAATCCCGGTACATTTTGCAACATGCAATGCTTACTGCCACTTCTTCAGCAGATACAACACTTCATTTCCTTTGGTGCTTGGGCGGCTGTTACTTCTCATGTACAGTACCGCCATTATTTTTTTTTACCATGCCCCCATTCAAATTACATTAGAGTGAATTGCATAGCATTGGGATGGCTATGGGGGCGGGGCATACCGCGATGGGGGCGGGGCTTACCGGCTTAAGCCCAATACAGTCGGCATTGGGTCAGCGCCGGGGGCGGGGCTTACCGGCGTAAGCCCGGTACAGTTGGTCACATGAATCGCAGTTCATTGCATAGGAGTGGGTCGGCGCCGGGGGGCGGGGCTTACCGGCTTAAGCCCGGTACAGTTGGTCACATGCATCGCAGTTCATTGCATAGGATTGGGTCGGCGCCGGGGGGCGGGGCTTACCGGCTTAAGCCCGGTACTGTCGGCAACATGCATCGCAGTGCATTGCATAGCATTGGGTCGGCTATGGGGGCGGGGCTTACCGCTATGGGGGCGGGGCTTACCGGCTTAAGCCCAATACAGACGGCAACGTGCATTGCATAGCATTAAGGCAGCGCCGGGGGGCGGGGCTTACCGGCTTAAGCCCGGTACTGTCGGCAACATGCATCGCAGTGCATTGCATAGCATTGGGTCAGCGCCGGGGGCGGGGCTTACCGCTATGGGGGCGGGGCTAACCGCGTCATGCCCGGTACAGTGTGCAACTATGGCATAATGCAATGCTTACTGCCACCTCTTCAGCAGACGCAACGCTTCATTTCCTTTGGCGCTGGGTCAGCTCTTGCTTCTCATGACATAGCAAACGCCGTTTTATTTCACACATGCCCCCATTAAAATTGCTATGCAGTAGAGGCAGCACGGTGGCGCAGTGGTTAGCACAGTAGCCTTGCAGCGCTGGGGTCCTGGGTACAAATCCCACCAAGGACAACATCTGCAAAGAGTGTGTATGTTCTCTCTGTGTTTGCGTGGCTTCCGTCTGGGTACTCCGGTTTCCTTCCACACCCAAAAACAAACATTAAATAGTGAAAAAAAAATGCATTGCAACGAATTACATGGCATTGGGTGGGGGGCGGGGCTTACCGAGATGGGGTTGGGGCTTTACCGGCATAATCCCGGTACAGTTTGCAACATGCAATGCTTACTGCCACTTCTTCAGCAGATACAACACTTCATTTCCTTTGGTGCTTGGGCGGCTGTTACTTCTCATGTACAGCACCGCCATTATTTTTTTTACCATGCCCCCATTCAAATTACATTAGAGTGAATTGCATAGCATTGGGATGGCTATGGGGGCGGGGCATACCGCGATGGGGCAGGGCTTACCGGCTTAAGCCCAATACAGTCGGCATTGGGTCAGCGCCGGGGGGCGGGGCTTACCGGCGTAAGCCCGGTACAGTTGGTCACATGAATCGCAGTTCATTGCATAGGAGTGGGTCGGCGCCGGGGGGCGGGGCTTACCGTCTTCAGCCCGGTACAGTTGGTCACATGAATCGCAGTTCATTGCATAGGATTGGGTCAGCGCCGGGGGGCGGGGCTTACCGGCTTAAGCCCGGTACAGCCGGCAACATGCATCGCAGTGCATTGCATAGCATTGGGTCAGCGCCGGGGGGCGGGGCTTACCGCGATGGGGGCGGGGCTAACCGCGTCATGCCCGGTATAGTGTGCAACTATGGCAACATGCAATGCTTACTGCCACCTCTTGAGCAGGACGCAACACTTCATTTCCTTTGGCGCTGGGTCGGCCCTTGCTTCTCATGGCATAGCATCGCCATTTTTTTTACACGTGCCCCCATTAAAATTGCATTGCAGTAGAGGCAGCACGGTGGCGCAGTGGTTAGCACAGTAGCCTTGCAGCGCTGGGGTCCTGGGTACAAATCCCACCAAGGACAACATCTGCAAAGAGTGTGTATGTTCTCTCCGTGTTTGCGTGGCTTACCGTCTGGGTACTCCGGTTTCCTTCCACACCCAAAACAAACATTAAATAGTGAAATAAAAATGCATTGCAACGAATTACATGGCATTGGGTGGGGGGCGGGGCTTACCGAGATGGGGTTGGGGCTTTACCGGCATAATCCCGGTACAGTTTGCAACATGCAATGCTTACTGCCACTTCTTCAGCAGATACAACACTTCATTTCCTTTGGTGCTTGGGCGGCTGTTACTTCTCATGTACAGCACCGCCATTATTTTTTTTACCATGCCCCCATTCAAATTACATTAGAGTGAATTGCATAGCATTGGGATGGCTATGGGGGCGGGGCATACCGCGATGGGGGCGGGGCTTACCGGCTTAAGCCCAATACAGTCGGCATTGGGTCAGCGCCGGGGGGCGGGGCTTACCGGCGTAAGCCCGGTACAGTTGGTCACATGAATCGCAGTTCATTGCATAGGAGTGGGTCGGCGCCGGGGGGGCGGGGCTTACCGGCTTCAGCCCGGTACAGTTGGTCACATGAATCGCAGTTCATTGCATAGGATTGGGTCGGCGCCGGGGGGGGCGGGGCTTACCGGCTTAAACCCAATACAGCCGGCAACATGCATCGCAGTGCATTGCATAGCATTAGGTCGGCGCCGGGGGGCGGGGCTTACCGGCTTCAGCCCGGTACAGTTGGTCACATGAATCGCAGTTCATTGCATAGGAGTGGGTCGGCGCCGGGGGGCGGGGCTTACCGGCTTAAGCCCGGTACAGCCGGCAACATGCATCGCAGTGCATTGCTAGCATTGGGTCAGCGCTGGGGGGCGGGGCTTTACCGCGATGGGGGCGGGGCTAACTCGTCATGCCCGGTATAGTGTGCAACTATGGCAAACATGCAATGCTTACTGCCACCTCTTGAGCAGACGCAACACTTCATTTCCTTTGGCGCTGGGTCGGCCCTTGCTTCTCATGGCATAGCATCGCCATTTTTTTTACACGTGCCCCCATTAAAATTGCATTGCAGTAGAGGCAGCACGGTGGCGCAGTGGTTAGCACAGTAGCCTTGCAGCGCTGGGGTCCTGGGTACAAATCCCACCAAGGACAACATCTGCAAAGAGTGTGTATGTTCTCTCCGTGTTTGCGTGGCTTCCGTCTGGGTACTCCGGTTTCCTTCCACACCCAAAAACAAACATTAAATAGTGAAATAAAAATGCATTGCAACGAATTACATGGCATTGGGTGGGGGGCGGGGCTTACCGAGATGGGGTTGGGGCTTTACCGGCATAATCCCGGTACAGTTTGCAACATGCAATGCTTACTGCCACTTCTTCAGCAGATACAACACTTCATTTCCTTTGGTGCTTGGGCGGCTGTTACTTCTCATGTACAGCACCGCCATTATTTTTTTTACCATGCCCCCATTCAAATTACATTAGAGTGAATTGCATAGCATTGGGATGGCTATGGGGGCGGGGCATACCGCGATGGGGGCGGGGCTTACCGGCTTAAGCCCAATACAGTCGGCATTGGGTCAGCGCCGGGGGGCGGGGCTTACCGGCGTAAGCCCGGTACAGTTGGTCACATGAATCGCAGTTCATTGCATAGGAGTGGGTCGGCGCCGGGGGGCGGGGCTTACCGGCTTCAGCCCGGTACAGTTGGTCACATGAATCGCAGTTCATTGCATAGGATTGGGTCAGCGCCGGGGGGCGGGGGTTACCGGCTTAAGCCCGGTACAGCCGGCAACATGCATCGCAGTGCATTGCATAGCATTGGGTCAGCGCCGGGGGGCGGGGCTTACCGCGATGGAGGCGGGGCTAACCGCGTCATGCCCGGTATAGTGTGCAACTATGGCAACATGCAATGCTTACTGCCACCTCTTGAGCAGACGCAACACTTCATTTCCTTTGGCGCTGGGTCGGCCCTTGCTTCTCATGGCATAGCATCGCCATTTTTTTTACACGTGCCCCCATTAAAATTGCATTGCAGTAGAGGCAGCACGGTGGCGCAGTGGTTAGCACAGTAGCCTTGCAGCGCTGGGGTCCTGGGTACAAATCCCACCAAGGACAACATCTGCAAAGAGTGTGTATGTTCTCTCCGTGTTTGCGTGGCTTCCGTCTGGGTACTTCCGGTTTCCTTCCACACCCAAAAACAAACATTAAATAGTGAAATAAAAATGCATTGCAACGAATTACATGGCATTGGGTGGGGGGCGGGGCTTACCGAGATGGGGTTGGGGCTTTACCGGCATAATCCGGTACAGTTTGCAACATGCAATGCTTACTGCCACTTCTTCAGCAGATACAACACTTCATTTCCTTTGGTGCTTGGGCGGCTGTTACTTCTCATGTACAGCACCGCCATTATTTTTTTTACCATGCCCCCATTCAAATTACATTAGAGTGAATTGCATAGCATTGGGATGGCTATGGGGGCGGGGCATACCGCGATGGGGGCGGGGCTTACCGGCTTAAGCCCAATACAGTCGGCATTGGGTCAGCGCCGGGGGGGCGGGGCTTACCGGCGTAAGCCCGGTACAGTTGGTCACATGAATCGCAGTTCATTGCATAGGAGTGGGTCGGCGCCGGGGGGCGGGGCTTACCGGCTTCAGCCCGGTACAGTTGGTCACATGAATCGCAGTTCATTGCATAGGATTGGGTCGGCGCCGGGGGGGGGCGGGGCTTACCGGCTTAAACCCGGTACAGCCGGCAACATGCATCGCAGTGCATTGCATAGCATTAGGTCGGCGCCGGGGGGCGGGGCTTACCGGCTTCAGCCCGGTACAGTTGGTCACATGAATCGCAGTTCATTGCATAGGATTGGGTCGGCGCCGGGGGGGCGGGGCTTACCGGCTTAAGCCCGGTACAGCCGGCAACATGCATCGCAGTGCATTGCATAGCATTGGGTCAGCGCCGGGGGGCGGGGCTTACCGCGATGGGGGCGGGGCTAACCGCGTCATGCCCGGTATAGTGTGCAACTATGGCAACATGCAATGCTTACTGCCACCTCTTGAGCAGACGCAACACTTCATTTCCTTTGGCGCTGGGTCAGCCCTTGCTTCTCATGGCATAGCATCGCCATTTTTTTTACACGTGCCCCCATTAAAATTGCATTGCAGTAGAGGCAGCACGGTGGCGCAGTGGTTAGCACAGTAGCCTTGCAGCGCTGGGGTCCTGGGTACAAATCCCACCAAAGACAACATCTGCAAAGAGTGTGTATGTTCTCTCCGTGTTTGCGTGGCTTCCGTTGGGTACTTCCGGTTTCCTTCCACACCCAAAAAACAAACATTAAATAGTGAAATAAAAATGCATTGCAACGAATTACATGGCATTGGTGGGGGGCGGGGCTTACCGAGATGGGGTTGGGGCTTTACCGGCATAATCCCGGTACAGTTTGCAACATGCAATGCTTACTGCCACTTCTTCAGCAGATACAACACTT